>NC_066526.1:12194982-12254982 GCF_024679095.1 Eriocheir sinensis
ACATTTTCAAGGCTGAAAACAACGACCTAGTGAGAGAGCTGGACATTTTCAAGGCTGAAAACAACGACCTTGTGAAAGCGCTGGACATTACCAAGGCTGAAAACAACGACCTTGTGAAAGAGCTGGACATTACCAAGGCTGAAAACAACGACCTTGTGAAAGCGCTCGACATTACCAAGGCTGAAAACAACGACCTTGTGAAAGCGCTGGACATTACCAAGGCTGAAAAATCCGACCTTGTGAAAGCGCTGGACATTTCCAAGGCTGAAAATAACGACCTTGTGAAAGCGCTGGACATTTCCAAGGCTGAAAATAACGACCTTGTGAAAGCGCTGGACATTTCCAAGGCTGAAAATAACGACCTTGTCAAACCGCTGGACATGTCCAAGGAAGAAAATGACGACATTGTAAAAGCGCTGGCCATGGCCAAGGAAGAAAATGACGACATTGTCAAAGCGCTGGACATGTCCAAGAAAGAAAATGACGACATTGTAAAAGCGCTGGACATGTCCAAGGAAGAAAATGACGACATTGTAAAAGCGCTGGACATGTCCAAGGAAGAAAATGACGACATTGTAAAAGCGCTGGACATCTTGGAAGAAAATGACGACTTTGTAAAAGCGCTGAACATGTCCAAGGAAGAAAATGACGACATTGTAAAAGCGCTGGACATGTCCAAGGAAGAAAATAACGACATTGTAAAAGCGCTGGACATGTCCAAGGAAGAAAATGACGACATTGTAAAAGCGCTGGACATGTCCAAGGAAGAAAATGACGACATTGTAAAAGCGCTGGACATGTCCAAGGAAGAAAATGACGACATTGTAAAAGCGCTGGACATGTCCAAGGAAGAAAATGACGACATTGTAAAAGCGCTGGACATGTCCAAGGAAGAAAATGACGACATTGTAAAAGCGCTGGACATGTCCAAGGAAGAAAATGACGACATTGTAAAAGCGCTGGACATGTCCAAGGAAGAAAATGACGACATTGTAAAAGCGCTGGACATGTCCAAGGAAGAAAATGACGACATTGTAAAAGCGCTGGACATGTCCAAGGAAGAAAATGACGACATTGTAAAAGCGCTGGACATGTCCAAGGAAGAAAATGACGACATTGTAAAAGCGCTGGACATGTCCAAGGAAGAAAATGACGACATTGTAAAAGCGCTAGACATGTCCAAGGAAGAAAATGACGACATTGTAAAAGCGCTGGACATGTCCAAGGAAGAAAATGACGACATTGTAAAAGCGCTAGACATGTCTAAGGAAGAAAATGACGACATTGTAAAAGCGCTGGACATGTCCAAGGAAGAAAATGACGACATTGTAAAAGCGCTGGACATGTCCAAGGAAGAAAATGACGACATTGTAAAAGCGCTGGACATGTCCAAGGAAGAAAATGACGACATTGTAAAAGCGCTGGACATGTCCAAGGAAGAAAATGACGACATTGTAAAAGCGCTGGACATGTCCAAGGAAGAAAATGACGACATTGTAAAAGCGCTGGACATGTCCAAGGAAGAAAATGACGACATTGTAAAAGCGCTGGACATGTCCGAGGAAGAAAATGACGACATTGTAAAAGCGCTGGACATGTCCAAGGAAGAAAATGACGACATTGTAAAAGCGCTGGACATGTCCAAAGAAGAAAATGACGACATTGTAAAAGCGCTAGACATGTCTAAGGAAGAAAATGACGACATTGTAAAAGCGCTGGACATGTCCAAGGAAGAAAATGACTTTGTAAAAGCGCTGGACATGTCCAAGGAAGAAAATGACGACATTGTAAAAGCGCTAGACATGTCCAAGGAAGAAAATGACGACATTGTAAAAGCGCTGGACATGTCCAAGGAAGAAAATGACGACTTTGTAAAAGCGCTAGACATGTCCAAGGAAGAAAATGACGACATTGTAAAAGCGCTAGACATGTCCAAGGAAGAAAATGACGACATTGTAAAAGCGCTGGACATGTCCAAGGAAGAAAATGACGACTTTGTAAAAGCGCTGGACATGTCCAAAGAAGAAAATGACGACTTTGTAAAAGCGCTGGACATGTCCAAGGAAGAAAATGACGACATTGTAAAAGCGCTGGACATGTCCAAAGAAGAAAATGACGACATTGTAAATGAGCTGGACATCTTCTTGGAAGAAAATGACGACTTTTTAAAAGCGCTGGACATGTCCAAGGAAGAAAATGACGACATTGTAAAAGCGCTGGACATGTCCAAGGAAGAAAATGACGACATTGTAAAAGCGCTGGCCATGTCCAAGGAAGAAAATGACGACATTGTAAAAGAGCTGGATATCTTCTTGGAAGAAAATGACGACATTGTAAAAGCGCTGGACATGTCCAAGGAAGAAAATGACGACATTGTAAAAGCGCTGGCCATGTCCAAGGATGAAAATGACGACATTGTCAAAGCGCTGGACATCTTGGAAGAAAATAACCACCTTGTTAAAGCGCTGGCCATCCCAAACGTTGAAAATGGAGGACATGCCGCCCATGAATCTGCTCCCGTCGAGGAAGACAATCCACAACAATGACCACGATATGCTCCACTGAGCTCGCTCCTGTTGAGGAAGCTACCCCTCCCTCTCCCCATCCTTCCCCACGACGTAACTCACCTATCATCGACCTCCCCTCCCCCCCCCCCCCTCCCCGGTTTACTCAACCCTGGCAGGTTCTCTCGGTCACCGGTGGTTCTTCGGGCCAAAGCTCTGGTTCAATTTCTCTTCGAGCCCGGAGTATCTTGCACCAAACCGCGCTGTATTTCTCACGTTTCTTAAAACCTTTCTATCTATCAGTAAATTTATCCTAAAGGTACTATAGTATTTCCATTTGAAACTGGCCGGTGGGGTGTAGGCCTATGCGGGTCAGCCCCGCCCCACATATCTGCCACACACTCTCAAGACTTCTCGCTTCCTCTCATATGTCAGCTACTTAATACCTTTAAATTAATTTAATTAAATGATTGGATAATCTAATAAGGTCAGTGTTGAGATTGTTTCTTTTTTAGGATAATAACAAAGATTTTGTATAAATACCCCGACACTGGACAACGTTGGAATACAACGTTGTCCAGTGTCGGGGTATTTATACAAAATGAAGATACTATAGTATGTGTGTGTGAGTGTTATGTGGTACTGAATGCCTACGCGTGCCGTGCGCGCTCCAATACCAGCGACTCTGATCTCGACTTGTTTGTCCTTCACTGGATACGGACAGGTCTTTATGCAGGCCAGTATTCTGGTGTCTGGATACGGACTGGTCTTTGTGCAGGCCAGTATTCTGGTGTCTGGATACGGACAGGTCTTTATGCAGGCCAGTATTCTGGTGTCTGGATACGGACAGGTCTTTGTGCAGGCCAGTATTCTGGTGTCTGGATACGGACAGGTCATTGAGCAGGCCGCTGTTTTCTTGCTCCAGCGCCAACCGTTGCTGTTCCTTCCCTCTTCGAGCGTTTCCTTGGCCAGCACCGCCCTGTGCAGGACGCTGGCTTCATGTTTGGCCCGAAGCAGGAGGAAGGACAGGAGGGCGTTTTGTCTAGTCCGTTTCACAGGGTCGTCCCTTTCATCCTTGGTGACTGACAGCTGTTTCGCTCTTACACCTTATTGGCACGTGTTTGGAAGGAAGGAAGGAAAGAAGGAGGGAAGGAAGGAAGGAAAGGAAGGATGGATAGGAAGAAATAATAAAAGAAAGATGGAGAAAGAAGAAAGATAAAAAAAAGAACGGGAAGAGGGACAGAAGGAAAGAAGAAAGAGAAAAAAAAGAAAAAGGAAAGGAAAGGAAGGAAGGAAGAAGAAAGAAAGACATACTGAGAAAGAATTAAAGACAAAAATAGAGAGAGAGAGAGAGAGAGAGAGAGAGAGAGAGAGAGAGAGAGAGAGAGAGAGAGAGAGAGAGAGAGAGAGAGAGAGAGAGAGAGAGAACAAAATGAGCCATCCCAGCAGTGTGCCAATTCCCCCAGTGACACGTGTGGAAACCTAATCACACACACATACACACACACACACACACACACACACACACACACACACACACACACACACACACACACACTAAGAAAAGGTATTTTGCATTTAATTGTCAACTAATTCCTTTCTTCTTCTTTGTGAGGAGGAGGAGGAGGAGGAGGAGGAGGAGGAGAAAGAAGAACAAGGAGGGGAACGAGAACAAGGATGAAATAACTAACAACAACAACAACAACAACAGCAAATGAAGGAAGAGGAGGAAGAAGAAGAGGAAGAAGAGGAGGAGGAAGAGGAAGAGGAGGTAATGCAATAGCCAATCAACACATGGAATATTAAATGAAAGGTTCTCACGACCAATGAACAGAGAAACCGCAGGAAGAGGAGGAGGAGGAGGAGGAGGAGGAGGAGGAGGAAGAGGAAGAAGAAGAAGCGTGGAAACATGGAAGAGAAGGTAACAGACAGATTGAAGCACACAATACACATAGGAAAAGGAAGGAAGGAAGGAGGAGGAGAAGAAGGAAGAAGAAGCGTGGAAACATGGAAGAGAAGGTAACAGACAGATTGAAGCACATAATACACATAGGAAAAGGAAGGAAGGAAGGAAGGAAGGAAGAAAGGAAGGAGTAGAAGAAATGGAGAGATTGGAGAAAAGAAAGAGACATTGGAGGAAAAGGAGGAAGAAGGAAGAAAGAAGAAAAGGAGGAAAGAAGAGGAAGAGGAGGAGGATAGACAGGAGGAGGTAAATGGAGGGAAGAAGAAAGGGAGGAAGAGAGAGGATGTGAAAGACAGAAGAGAGACGAACAGGAGGAGGAGGAGGAGGAGGAGGAAGGGAGGAAATCTATTGTGTACGGAGAGGAAAATGACGCAATGCCACCACCATCACCATCACCTTCATCACCTTCATCACCAGAGAGAGAGAGAGAGAGAGAGAGAGAGAGAGAGAGAGAGAGAGAGAGAGAGAGAGAGAGAGAGAGAGAGACCACGTGACATCAACAAAAAATACATAAGGACATAACATAAGAACGTAAGGAGTCTGCAAGAGGCCGGTTGGCCTATACAAGGCAGCTCCTGTACACTCAACCCCACCTTACCTCACCATCCATGGCTTTATCTAACCTCTTCTTGAATGTATCTATGGTATTGGCACCCACAACATGGCTCCCAAGCCTGTTCCATTCGTCCACCACTCTATTAGTGAACCAATTCTTGCCTATGTCTTTGTTGAATCTGAATTTGTCTAACTTAAAACCATTGCCAGGCGTCCTGCCTGGCTCTTTTACTATCAAAATCTTATTGACATCCCCTTTATTAAGGCCCTTCATCCATTTATAGACTTCGATCAAGTCTCCTCGCAACCTTCGCCTTTCTAGAGAGTGTAGGTTTAAATGCTTCAGCCTGTCTTCATAAGGCAAGTTTCTCACCCCCTGAATCATCTTTGTCATCCTCCTCTGTACAGATTCTAACATCTTGATATCCATTCTATAGTAGGGGGACCAGAACTGAACTGCATAATCGAGATGAGGTCTAACTAGTGCTAAGTAAAGCTTGAGGATGACTTCAGTGCTCCTATTGCTTACGCTCCTTGAGATGAAACAAGGAACAAGAGTAAAGGCAAGGGAAAGAGCAAGAAGGAGGATAAAGAAAAGTAATTGAAGGAATGAAAAAGAAGAGAAAGAAACAAAAGAAAAGAAGAAGAGGAGGAGAAGGAGGAGGAGGAGAAAGAAGAAAAAGAAGAAGAACAAGATCAAGAACAAGAACAAGAGTGAAGGCAAGGAAAAGAGCAAGAAGGAAGATAAAGGAAAGTAATTGAAGGAGTGAAAAAGAAGAGAAAGAAACGAAAGAAAGGAAGAGGAGAAGGAGGAGGAAGAGGAATAAAAAGAAGAACGAAATCAAGAACAAGAACAAGAGTAAAGGCAAAGGCAAAGAAGGAAGATAAAGAAAAGTAATTGAAGGAGTGAAAAAGAAGAGAAAGAAACGAAAGAAAGGAAGAGGAGAAGATGGAGGAGGAGGAAGAAAGAGAAGAAGAACAAGATGAAGAACAAGAACAAGAGTAAAAGGAAGGCAAAGATCAAGAAGGAAGATAAAGGAAAGTAATTGAAGGAGTGAAAAAGAAGAGAAAGAAACGAAAGAAAAAAGAGAAAAAGGATGAGGAGGAGGAAGAAAAAAGAAGAAGAAGATCAAGAAGAACAGCAAGAACAGGAACGAAGGCAAGAAAAAGAGCAAGACAGAAGATAAAGAAAAGTAACTGAAGGAATGAAAAAGAAGAGAAAGAAACGAAAGAAAAGAAAAAAACACGAACATGAACGAGAACAACAAAAATCAGAACAAGAAGACCAAGAAGACGAGAACGGAAGAGAAAGATGAATAGGAGGAAGAAGTGGAAAAGAAATAAAAGGGGAAGATAAGCAGAAGGAGAGAGTAAGAGTAAGGTTGGAGGAGAAACAGTGCTAAGCAACACCAAGATCTCGGTTGGAAAATGTGAGAGTTGACTGAACTCTCCCTCTCTTTCCTCCTGAGAGAGAGAGAGAGAGAGAGAGAGAGAGAGAGAGAGAGAGAGAGAGAGAGAGAGAGAGAGAGACTGAAAAGGGCTTAATATACTTCAAAAACAATTATAAACACACACACACACACACACACACACACACACACACACACACACACACACACACACACACACACACACACACACACACACACACACGCACACACACATACACGTCGCCTCTTAAAATAAACAGACCAACACAGAGATTGACAGACACACACACCGACAGATTAGCAGATAGAGAGACAGACAGACAGACGGACAAGCAGATAGAAAAGAGGAGTGACAGACAGACAGGCAGACAGACAGACAAGCAGACCAAGCAAACAGAACGAAAGGCAAATTAAAAACGTAAAAGAAAACCTGCTGGTTGTATTTGTATAAGGGAAGTAAGGAGGAAAAGAAGAAGGCGAAGAATGAATGGAGGAGAGAAATAACAAAGGGAGGAAGAGAGGAAAGAGAGTAAGAGAAGAAACATGATGAAGTTTACCTCTAGGAAGGAAAGAAAAGGAGGAAGGAGAAGGGAAGGAGGAGGAAAAGGGAAAGAGGAAGAAGGAGGAAGAGAAGGGAAGAAGGAGGAAAAGAGGAGGAAGAGAAGGGAGTAAAAAGCTGGCAAAGAGAAAACGGAACAATGAATGGAGGAAAAATTAACAATAGGAGAAAAGAAGGGAAGGAGGAGAGGTGAAGGAGAGAAAGAAGCAGGAGGAATATGAAGGATGAGAAGGGAAGGAGAAAGGAAGAGGAAGAGAAATGAGTAAAGAGAAAACGTAGCAATGAATGGAGGAAGAAATAACAATGGGAGGGAGGGAGGGAAGAAGAGAGGGAGGGAGGTAGAGGTGAAGGAAAGAGAGCAGCAGGAGGAGGAGGAAAATGACGAAACCTTCCTCCACAAAAACTCAAGATGGTGGCTACTGATTCTCTCTCCTTTGAAGCAGAGAAGAAATTGCTCAAGGAGGAGATTTAGGGGTGGTGGTGGTGGTGGTGGTTTTTGTGGTGGTGGTGGTGGTGGTGGTTTTTGTGGTGGTGGTGGTATGTATGAATCGTGGTGGTGGTGTTGGTGGTTTTTGTGGTAGTGGTGGTGATGAGGGTATGTATGAATCGTGGTGGTGGTGTTGGTGGTTTTTGTGGTGGTGGTGGTGGTGGTGGTATGTATGAATCGTGTTGGTGGTGTTGGTGGTTTTTGTGGTGGTGGAGGTGGTGGCGGTGGTGATGAAGTAATTGCTATGATCATTTTAATTGTAATGTTTGTGTTGGTTTATGAGGAAGTTGTGTTATTCTTCCTATTATTCTATTCTTCTTGTTATTCTCTGTTATTTTTTCTAAGTTATTGATATATTAATTTTTCCCCCTTTGCTTCCGTCACTGCTTCTTCTTCGTCTTCGCCTTCTACTTCTTTTTCTCCTCCTTCTCCTTCTCCCTCTACTACAATTTCTTCCTCTACAACAACAACTACTACTACTACTACTACCACTACCGCCACTACTACTACTAATACCACCACTGAATTAATACAGAAACAAATCACTACTCTATCTCTGCTTCATCGCAATCCCAGTAATTAATTTGACCTTTCACGTTCTCAGTTTTATCAGTGAAGACAATCGCCGTTATTTACCGTCCGATCTTGCATCCTAACTAGCCTGTGTCTGCGTGTGTGTGTGTGTGTGTGTGTGTGTGTGTGTGTGTGTGTGTGTGCAAATGCCTCATCATTCACCATTACCCAAGTTTGCAAATTTATACTCGTTTGTTTTATCTTATCAATAATTTATCTCTATTCGTATATTTTATTGATATTGCTACATCCTCACCTAAGGCCGTTTTATTTATCTTTATTTCGTACAAGGCCGTTATTTATTCTCTTCAATATGTTTAGATTTATTTTTACTTGTTATTTTGTATTTAATTTTCTATGCGAGTGTTTGCTTAAGAATTAGAAACGTCAAAACAGGAAAGAAAAACAGTAAAAAGAAAGTCTAGCAAGAAATATGGAAGCAAAGAAGTCTGACTCGACCTTTCACGTTAGTATTCTTTATGATTTTCAGCTTCCTTTTAATTGTATTTTTCGTGTTTTAGTTTCTACGGGAGTGTTTGCTTAGAATCAGAAACGTTAGAAGAGGAAAGAAAAGCGAAACAGAAATAGATAACCGTGGAAAAAGTATAGGAGAAAGAAAGCTTGACCCAACCCCTCCCTTGATGAACGTTTGCCTTAGAATCAGAAACGTTAGAAGAGGAAAGAAAAGCGATATAGAAATAGATAACTGTGGAAAAATTATAGGAGAAAGAAACCTTGACCCAACCTCTCCTTCGTTGAACGTTTGCCTTAGAATCAGAAACGTCAAACAGAAACGTCAAACAGAAACGTCAAAACCTCTCCTTTGATGAACGTTTGTCTTAGAATCAGAAACGTCAAACAAAACGTCAAACAGAAACGTCAAAACCTCTCCTTTGATGAACGTTAGTCTTAGAATCAGAAACGTCAAACAGAACGTCAAACAGAAACGTCAAAACCTCTCCTTTGATGAACGTTTGCCCTAGAATCAGAAACGTCAAAAAGTGAAAAAACAAAACAAAACAAAAGAAAGTCGAGGAAGAAGTGTGGAAGTCAGGAAGCCCGGCTAACCCCACCCAACCTTTCCCTTGACACAAATATTGCTTCTTTCTTATACAAAATGGATCAGCGGGAGAGTGAAAGCCCACCTGCCAGCCCTTATCAGACACGCACCTCACCCCCATTACCCATTGGCCACGCTAAGGAAAGGAGGGGCGAAGGGGGGGGCTGAAGGAGGAGGGGGGGTGTGGTTGATCTGCAAGCTTTATTTATTGCTAAGTGGAACAACATCAAGAGTAACACTAATTCTGCTTCCAACCTTTACCTGAGCATCGGGCAGGTAAGGGATCTGAACCTAGGGATGTAGAGGTATAGGATGATGGATGTGATGCGCGGAAGATCAGCTGGAGAGATAAGGGATCGAGAAAGGTATTGGATTCTAAGGTTAAGGAAGGAAGGAAGAAAGGGAAGGGCGAAGATTTTGATAGTGGAAGAGGTGGAAGGGATTTTAAGATTAGGCAAAGAGGGAAGGAAGGAAGGAAGAAAGAAAGGAAGGAAAGAAGGTTTTACTAGTGGAAGAGATGAAAGGGATTTTAAGATTAGGCAAAGAGGGAAGGATGGAAGGAAGAAAGGAAGAAAGGAAGGAAGGAAGGAAGGAAGGAAGGTTTTACTAGTAGAAGAGATGGAAGAGGTTTCAAGGTATGGCAAAGAGGAAGGGAAGGATGGAAAGGCGAAGGTTTTGAAAGTGGCAGACGCAAAAATCAAGTGGTAAGATAAGGGATCGAGAAAGCTATTGGATTCTAAGGTTAAGCAAAGAAGGAAGGAAGGAAGTAAGGAAGGTTTGGAAAGTGGCAGAAGCAAAAATCAAGTGGTAAGATAAGGGATCGAGAAAGCTATTGGATTCTAAGGTTAAGCAAAAAAGGAAGGAAGGAACGAAGGAAGGAAGGAAAGAAAGGCGAAGGTTTTGACAGTGGAAGAGGCAAAAAATATGTGAAAAAAGACTGGGGTGACCAAACAGACCCCGGTGTGTGTGTGTGTGTGTGTGTGTGTGTGTGTGTGTGTGTGTGTGTGTGTGTGTGTGTGTGTGTTTTCTGTTTTCTTCTCTCCTTCCTTCCTCTTACGTCCTCTTACGTTCCTATTGACTCTTTTCCCTCCTCGATATCTCCTCGGCGTCTCCTCCTCTTCCTCTTTTTCTCTTTGCATTCTCGTCTCTCGTTCTGTTTCTTTACTCCTTTTTTTCTCTCACCTCACTGCAGTTTCTTTCTTTTTTTTCTTTTCTTTCCACTGAATTACGCTTTATCTGTGACCTTGGGTGCTCTCTCTCTCTCTCTCTCTCTCTCTCTCTCTCTCTCTCTCTCTCTCTCTCTCTCTCTCTCTCTCTCTCTCTCTCTCTCTCTCTCTCTCTCTCTCTCTCTCTCACCGCGCATGACCTACCTACCATGCAGCATTTTTCTCCCCCTGCGTCGATTCTTTTTTCTCTGTTCCTCTCGCCGTTGTATTCCGCATTCTCGGCCTTCCTCGGTGAAAGACAAAGCGCTCGTAGAAAGTCGACGCTCTGTGTTCGCTGTCCTCTTCGTCCAATTACGCGGCGTCCAGTTCTAAGTTAATGGATCGTCCCTTTTTTCTCTCTCTTGGTTCGCTGCATTCCAGTCTTGAGCTACAGAAAAGAACGTATTAGGAGAGAGAGAGAGGAACGTAACGCAGCTTCAGAGTTAGTTAGTTAGTTAGTCAGTCAGTTAGGCAGTCATTTCATCAGTCATTCAGTCGGTCATTCAGTCAGTCTTGTTTCACTTCGTCAGGAGAAGAAGGTTAGGCTGGGTCGTGTGCTCCTTCCCTCGCTCCCTCTTTCATTCTCTCCTTCCCTTACAGTAAGAGATAAATTTGACTCTGTAAATATCACTTTGCGTTTGTCTGTCTCTTTCTCTCTCTATCCATCTATTTATATCTATCTTTTTATATCGAACGTGTTTATGTGTTTTAAAGAGAAACAAAAATAAGAAAAATAATCGTGAAAAGACCATGGAAAAAATACGCACGATCTCTAATATATTCATCTACACTCCTCCTCCTCCTCCTCCTCCTCCTCCTCCTCCGTCAGGCGTCACCGGTCCCGTCCTTCCCTGGGTCAAGGTAGCGAGAACGCCCCCTTACCCCTTACCCCCCCTCGAGGCATGTCCCCGTCTCTATATGCCTATCAGCTGGGCCTATCGGAGGGCGGGACGGAGGCCTATCGAAGCGACCTCTCTCTGTTTGGGTTTTTACCTGCGTTATTTTTCATCCTAATTGTTTGGGTTCACCTGGCTGGTTTTGACTTTCATCCATCACCCGTTTTGGAAGGGTTGGTCGCGGTTGGTCGGTCTCTCTCACTCTCGCGACTCCCGTGGGACAGTAGAAATCGGGCCTCTGAGAAATAACTCCTTATGGGGAAGTACCGAACTAAGTCATTCCAGTGAAGGCTCTTTGTACCATGCCCACTATTAGCCTTTTTCATAGTTATTTTCTATTGGTTCTCTCGACTCCCGTGTGACAAGAAAGTTGGCCTCTGAGAAATAGCTCTTTATGGGGAATTACTGAACGAAGTCATTCCAGCGATACCCCATGATCCTGCGAAGCCACTTGTTTCCAAAAGCACTATTAACTTTATCCTTTTTTCTATTGTTTTTTTTTTCATTGGTTCTCTCGACTCCAGTGTGACAAGAACGTTGGCCTCTGAGAAATAGCTCTTTATGGGGAATTACGGAACGAAGTCATTCCAGCGATACCCCATGATCCTGCGAAGCCACTTGTTTCCAAAAGCACTATTAACTTTATCCTTTTTTCTATTGTTTTTTTTTTCATTGGTTCTCTCGACTCCCGTGTGACGAGAACGTTGGCCTCTGAGAAATAGCTCTTTATGGGGAATTACTGAACGAAGTCATTCCAGCGATACCCCATGATCCTGCGAAGCCACTTGTTTCCAAAAGCACTATTAACTTTATCCTTTTTTCTATTGTTTTTTTTTTCATTGGTTCTCTCGACCCCCGTGTGACAAGAACGCGGGTCCCTGGGAAGAAAAATAGCTCCTTATGGGGAACTTCCTTTAACATGGTCACTCCAGCGATACCCCGTGATCCCGCGAAGCCACTTGTTAACAGAAGCACTCCTCTTCAACTCACTATTAACTACATCTTCTTTTTTTTCTATTGGTTTTAAGTGTTCGAGTCTTCCTTATCATCCTCAATCGTTGTGTTGTATTTTAACTTACTCGCAGAAATATATGACTCCCATTTTTTGTGAATTTGATTATTTTTCGCCTTTTAATCTTTTTCATCGCCTTTTTCCGTCCACCTCCCGTCGTTGTATGTCTTCATGGTGTTCTTTTTAAACGTACTCGAAAAAAAAACGTATGACCTCCATTTTAGTGAGTTTTGATTATTTTTCTCTTTTTCATTATCATTTTCTTAGACTTTTTCCTTCCACTCTCGGAAAAAAATATTAAGGCTTCCATAATAGTGAATTCTGATCTTTTTTTGCTTTTAATAACCCTTTTTTCCTCGTCTGTTTCCTTCCATTCATTCGGAAGAAAAAATATTAGCATCTCCATAATAGTGAATTCTGACCTCTTTTCGCTTTTAATAACCTTTTTTTTAGTCTTTTTCCTTCCACTCATTCGAAAAAAAATATTAACCTCCATAATAGTGAATTCTGACCTTTTTTCGCCTTTAATAACCTTTTTTTTCGTCTTTTTCCTTCCACTTATTCGAAAAAAAAATTGACTTCCATATTAAGCTAATTTTAATCGTTTTTCAATTTTACCAATCTTTTTTTCCTCTAGTTTTTTCTTCCTTTTCCCGTCTTGTTACTCCGCGTCATCAGCTGCCAAGGAAATTAAGTGAATGAGCGCAAGTATTATAAGAACTTGCAAAAGGAGGAAAACTGAAGAGTGAAAACCTAAATTCTTACATCATTATCTCCAGTCTCTAAAAGGTCAACTGTGTGTGTGTGTGTGTGTGTGTGTGTGTGTGTGTGTGTGTGTGTGTGTGTGTGTGTGTGTGTGTGTGTGTGAGTGTGTGTGTGTGTGTGTGTGTGTGTGTGTGTGTATGTTTATCGGAGCCTCAATCTCCACACCTGGCCTATCAACACTTCTCCATTATGGAAGTTTTGTTTTCCGTCACACCTGGATCGCACACACCTGCTAACACACCTGGTAATGACCATGTGTCTAATTGGCCTCACCTTGCACACCTGAGCCACTTAAAATTCACCTTTGTAGACTTATTTTCATTTTAAAGTTTCTAATACAGGAGTAGTGATTAGGGGGATTTTTTTTTTTTTTTTTTTTTTTTTTTTTGCCTTTGAGCTGCTTCCTATACTATAAACACACACACACACACACACACACACACACACACACACACACACACACTTTTATCTATTTCCACAACTAGGTCTCCCGTTTCTCTTTTTTTCCCCTTCCTTGGCCCTTCTGAGGCGAAATGGCTCTGGTTACTCGATACTGATCTCCCTCCTCGATCTGGCCGGCGCTCGTATACTATCTTGACCTAAACACTGGACACGCAACCAACTCGTTTCTTCTGTGTCGATAAAAGTGTGTGTGTATAGTGTTGGTTAACGTTCAGAAAGTAGCACTGACAGAGAGAGGAATTGATAGGGGTAAATTTCACTTTCTTCTCGCTGCTGTGTTCCTCTTCTGTCGATAAAAGTGTGTATTGTGTAAATTAACGTTCAGAAAGTACCATTGACAGAGAGAGGAATTGATAGAGGAGTTTAATTCACTTTCTTCTCGCTGTTCTGTTCCTCTTTTCCGTCTGTGAAAGTGTTCCTATATAGTGTGTAAGTTTAAACGTACAGAAAGTATCATTAACAGAAAAACAAATACCATAGGAGTAACATTGGCTAGCGTGCTAATTTGTTCCTCCTCTCTGCCAATATAAGTGTCCCTATCTACTGTCAGTCTAGCTAACGAGAAGTATCATTAACAGAGATAAAGTAATCAGTAAAGTAAACGGTATCGGTTTGTGCCTTTTTTTCTTATGTGCATATAGCGTCGGTAGGCTCTCTTAAGGTGGCGCAGGTGTATTTTATTTTAAGTGGCTGCCGTGATATATAACTTGCTTGGCCTATGCTGTTCCTCGGTGCTCCTCTTGACTAAATATTTCCATCTAGTGTGAGAGCCTAAAGCGTCTGGGAGTACGAAGCATAGAATTGAGATGTTCGCCTCAGTTACACGCAACCTACCGCTTATCGCCTCGACATTTACCGCCTCTGCTACACTTGGGTCTTCGTCTTTTTCTTCTATTTGTTGCCTCACACCTGCGTTGGTTCCTTGTTGTTTGCGCGAGCTTGGGGTCATTTGAATGCAATCTGTGTGAGCCTTACGAGAACTGATTAAGATAAAACTCTCTCACACTTGTTGGTTTTTATAAGTATAGGTTATGGAGCAACGCCGAAGTATGTATTAGTGTGGGAAAAAACCGATGTATATTTTGCTTTAATACCTCGAATGCCTTTTTTATTTTTCTTATTCAGGTTAATGCAGTCTGTGTGAGCGTTAAGAAAGCTGATTAAAATTAAGTTGTCACACGAACCTGATGTTTTCTCTTTTTTTATGAATGTAGGTTATCGAGGTATTATTCATGTGGGAAGGTGGTGATATATACTCTGCTTTAGTGCTCCGAATGCCAATCTTCTTCATTCTTTCTTCAGGTTAATGCAATCTCTGCGAACCTGAAGAAAGCTGATTATAATGAAACTGTCTCTCGCGCCAGTTTTTATTAGCACCAGAACTCGGATATTAATTTGTGTTGGAAGAAAATTATATTATGTGCTACTTTAATACCCCGATCGACCTTTTTTTCATTATTTTTTTTTCAATTTTAATCTGTCGTGTTTTAAAGTTCCCGTGCTTCGTATAGTTATAACATCAGAACTTTTTTTTTTTTTCTTGTACAGAGTTAATTAGCCGCGCGTGATGACAGCCAGTGAAACATTCTCCACTTATAACATGGATAAAGTAAATTTGAAGTTGATATGTTGTTCCTGCAGTTAAATGTCACTAAAGATGTTGATTTCTTTTGAAGGCATTCTAGATTTCGTTATTCTGAAGCCATTATTGATTATGTTTCAGTATTATTAGGGAATTACCGATTATTTAATTTTGAAGACTTCATTTTCGGGGCATTTCTATTTCATTTTGGAAATATTATGAAGTATTTTATTTTGAGGACATTATTGGTTATTTTATTTTTAGGTCACTTTGGACTATCTTATTTGAGGGCATTACTGATTATTTCATTTTGAAGTTATTATTGGCTATTTTATTTTATGGCTAGTATTGAGTATATTATTTTGATGGCACTCTTGAATATTGTATTAGAGGACATTATTACACTATCTTGATGTCACTCTTTCTTATCATTTGAGGACATCATTATTGTATTCTTAGGGTAACATTGGTTTGGTTCATCCCTCCTCCTCGCGCCCCAGCTGCCGCCCGCGACACACATATCTGAGGGGCCGGACAGCCTGGCGTTCATTGCGACCCGTTTAGTCCTCCTCCGTGTCCGCCGACGTCAGGGTTTTTCATGAGCTTTTTATAAGGTTATCTGTGTCAGTGATAGATGCTTAATTTACTACTGATTAATGGGTAAGTGTATAATTAATTGTGTGCCTGAGTTAGTTTATTATATATGTTTGTGTATATGTATTTAATGTATATGCAGGTAGATAGATTGATAGATAGAGAAACAGATAGACAGGTAGGTAGATAGATAGATAGATAGATAGATAGGAAGATAGAGCTGGAGATGAGGTTTGCTAGAGTTTGTTTGTATGTGTATATGCTTGTGTGTGTGCGTGTGTGTGCGTGTGTGTGTGTGTGTGTGTGTGCGTGTGCGTGTGTGTGTGTGTGTGTGTGTGTGTGTGTGTGTGTGTGTTTACGAGGAGTGTCACATTTCCCAGCTCATGTCTCCTTATCTTCAAGACTAAAAAACTGAATAATTGTCTTCATTTTTCTTTTCTTTTTCTTGAACGTCACTCCCGCGAACCTCTTTTTTTTTTAATCAGGTTCGCCTTTCACCTGTAGCACTGCATCGACTTCGTTTAATTAGCAGGTAACTTTAATTCAATGTTATTTTGTCTCACCTGGGCTAATTTGCGATCTAATTAACAGGAACATCGGTATACCTGTTCTCTCTCTCTCTCTCTCTCTCTCTCTCTCTCTCTCTCTCTCTCTCTCTCTCTCTCTCTCTCTCTCTCAAATTCAGCCTCCATTCTACTATTTTCTGGGTACAAAGGTGATTTAACGCTTGAACTCTGCCTTATTATAGTGATTATTAACTACGCACGAATTATTTCCTCGGTCATCTCCCTTTTTCCCTCTTCTTGCATCTCTTTCATTCCCTCCTTCAGTCTCTATTCCTTCCCTTTCCTCCTCATCATCATATTTTCTTCCCTCTCTCTTCATCCTCCTCCTCCCACTCAACTCCCTTCAATCTTCCATATCCTTTCCTTCTCATCTTGACTTTCCTTCTATCCCCCTCTCCTTCCCTTCCTTTCTCCCTCACTGTCTCTATTTCTCTCTTTTCCTACTTCTTCTTTTCACTGATCCTTTCCTTTTTCCATCTCCTTCACTCCTGTCTTTGCCTTTCCATTTTTCTATCTACCTCTCTGCTTCCCTCTCTCTCCATCCCTCTGTCTCTATCCCTTCCTTCTCCTCCTCACTCTCCACCACTACTCCTCCACCTCCTCCTCCTCCTCGTCTTCCTCACCACCCACCTCCTTTCAGCCTTCGTCGGGTTCTTTGACGGAGCGACGAACTTATCAAAGGCGAATAAATCCCTTAGCCTTTGCCCTTGAGACGGATGGCCGAGGAGGAGAGTCAAGAAATCGATAGATGAAGACTGAATGAAAGTATAAATAAATAGATCGAAAATAATAGATGGTTTGTTCGCCTCGCTATCTAGAGAGTTTTAATTTACTTCCGTCTCTGAATTAGTGGTTGATTTAGTTATTGGTTTCGTTTGTGTGTTTATTTATGTGGCTGTTGTGTGTGTGTGTGTGTGTGTGTGTGTGTGTGTGTGTGTGTGTGTGTGTGTGTGTGTGTTTATATTTGGTGTGGGTATAGTATTTTTGTTTTTGTTGCTGTTGTTGTTTATCTGTTCTCATTGACAGGTTTATACTTATTGTTCTTGTTTTTTGTCCTGCATAAATTCATCATTCTTGACTTGCTAGATTTTTTTCCTCATTCTCTCTCCCTCTCTCTCTCTCTCTCTTCCTCTCTTTCTTTTGTTCTCATGGTCCGAGTAAGTCTGGTTATATTTTGTTTTATGTTGCTCTTTACCTTGCAATATTTTTTTCTGTCTGTCTGTCTGTCTGTCTGTCTGTCTGTCTGTCTGTCTGTGTCTGTCTGTCTGTCTGTCTGTCTGTTCCTTTTGCCCTCTTGGTCCTAGTGAGTCTGGTTATATTTTGTTTTATGTTGCTATTTAAATTTTTTTCATATTTTCTTTGTTTTGTTTTTCCTTCCAGTAGTTTTCTTATGTCGTTCTTTCTTATTTATTATCACGATTTTGTCAAAATGTCTCTTTTCTTAATTTTTATTTTCTCTTTTACTTCTATATTGTTTTCTTTGCTCACGTTTCTTATCTTTATCTTTATATTATTTCTTTCGCAACTTCATTTTACATTATTTTCTTTTCTATTCATATGTGTATCCATTTACCTAGTGTTTCTCTTTATTTTATTTCTCCTTTTCTTTTTCCTCTTTTGTAAGGTTTGTATCGTTATTTTTTACTTATATTCTCAAGGTTTTCATCTGTTATTCTTGGTCTTCTATATTTCATTCCTACACCAAGATTTTCCTTTACTTTCACTTCCTTTTAAATGCTTTGTATCGTTTCTTTTCACTCATATTCTCAAGGCTGTTATCCATTATCTTATTTACTTCTCTATTTTCATCCATGTACCTCCTTTTTTGTTTTCTTTTAATTCTCTTTTATATCCCTTCGCAGTGTGGTTGTGTATCGTTTATTTTCACTTATTCTCTCCAGGCATTCGTGGGTTCCTTTTTGTCTAAGTCGGTGTAATAGCATCCGTGTCAACTCGTGGCCTTAAATCAGGGATCCAATTTGGTTATCGACTCATCTCTGCTAATTCCTTTTATAAATATTCAGTTTTTTGTTCAATATGCTGTCTCTCTCTCTCTCTCTCTCTCTCTCTCTCTCTCTCTCTCTCTCTCTCTCTCTCTCTCCTTCTTTTTCTTCTTTTTTCTTCTATTTTCCTCTTTTTCTTCTTCTTTTTCTTCTTCTTCTTCTTCTTCTTCTTCTTCTTCTTCTTCTTCTTCTTCTTCTTCTTTATTCCGCCTTCTCATTGTGTTTTATCTTTCTTCATATTCACGTAAATGTTTCTCTTTCTCCCTTTCTCCTCTTTCTCTCACTCTGTTTTCCTTTCTCTTGTTTTTCTTGACTCTTTTTTTTTCTTACTTTGTGATTCTCTTTTTCTTTCTTTCCTTATCTCTTTCTTTTCTTGTCTTTGTCTTTGTCTTCTTATCTGACCTTTGACTTCCTGTGTTATTCTTTCTTATTTTCTATTTCTTTTATGTTTTTTTTAATCTTAGTTTTTTTACCTATTTTTCCTTTTTTTTATTGTAACTCTTTTTGGGGGCTCAGTTTCACCTTGTATTGCCCGTTTTCTTTGTGTTTATATTTTTTCTTACTATTTTTTAACTCTTATTGTTTTTTTCAACTTTTAACACTCGATTTTGGTTCAGTTTCACATCATACTAACCTGTTTTGATTATAGTTTTATGGTTTCTTATTTATACGTTTCTTTTGCATTTATTTTCATTTATTTTGCTTATTATTCTTTACTTTTTTTACTTTTTTTAGCTTGTAACTCGATTTTGGTTCAGTTTCATAGCAAGGTCCCAGTTTCGTCTATAGTTTCATGATGTTTATTACTTATATGTTTCTTTTTCCTTCCTTTTTCTCTTATATTCTTTCTTTTCTCAACTTTTTTCGTTTATTTTTAGCTTTTAACTCGATTTGGTTCAGTTTCACCTCGCTCTTCTCTTTTATGTCCATAGTTTCATGATGTTTCTTACGTATAAGTTTCTTTTTCCTTCCTTTTTCTCTTATATTCTTTCTTTTCTCAACTTTTTTCGTTTATTTTTAGCTTATAACTCGATTTGGTTCAGTTTCACCTCGTTCTTCTCATTTACGTCCATAGTTTCATGATGTTTCTTACGTATAAGTTTCTTTTTCCCTCCCTTTTTCTCTTATATTCTTTCTTTTCTCAACTTTTTTCGTTTATTTTTAGCTTTTAACTCAATTTGGTTCAGTTTCACTTCGTTCTTCTCATTTACGTCCATAGTTTCATGATGTTTCTTACGTATAAGTTTCTTTTTCCTTCCCTTTTTCTCTTATATTCTTTCTCTTCTTTACTTTTTTTGTTTATTTTTAGCTTACAACTCGATTTGGTTCAGTTTCACCTCGCTCTTCTCTATTACGTTGATAGTTTCATGGTGTTTCTTACGTACGTACATGTTTCTTTTCCTCTCGTTTTTCCTTTATTTTCTTTTCCTTGTCTTATTTATCTATACTTTTTTTCTTTTGTTTTTAGCTTGTAACTCGATTTTTGGCTCAGTTTCACATCAAGCTCCCTGTTTCATCTGTAGTTTCTTACGCATATGTCGTTTCTTTTTCCTTTCTTTTGCCATCCTTATCTTTTCCTTACGTTTTCCTTCTCGTTTTAGCTTTTATCTCGACTTTGATTTAGTTTCACCTCGTAATTCTTTGTTTCATCTATAGTTTCATGGTGTTCCTTATAAATATGTTTCTTTTTCTTCTCCTTTTCCTTTATTTTACTTTCCTCTCTCATGTTTCTGTAAGTTTCGTTTCGCCGTTCATCTGATAATATTATTCCTGCCCCGGCGTTCCCTCGTTTCATATTCCCATTTCCTTTGTCCACACGATCTTTTCACTCCATCTCTTTCTTCCCTCGCCTTCACTCCTTTCCCGCCCTGTCCCTCCCTCTCCCTCTCCCTCCCTCTCTCTCTCTTCCTCCCTCTCCCTCCTCCTCCTCGCTGTCTGTCTGTCGGTCACTCTGTCTATTTGCTTTCTTGCCTTTTCGACCTTTCAGTGTGTCGATATTTCTCTCTCTCTCTCTCTCTCTCTCTCTCTCTCTCTCTCTCTCTCTCTCTCTCTCTCTCTCTCTCTCTCTCTCTCTCTAAATATATTCACCTCTTAAATAGGCGGGAATCACGAAATATCACTCATTCACTCTTTTTATTGTTTTTATTCCTGTTTTCTTTGCCATTTTTCTCTTTTTTATTTTTTTGTATATCGTAACTTTTCCTTTCTTTCCTGAGCGTCGTTTTCGTTTTTGCTTTCTTTTCTATCCATCTAGTGAGTCCTTTTTTATTTACTTCATTCGTATTTCTGAGCTCTTCTGTTTTTCAATTTTCTATTCCTCATTCCTCATTTTTTTCTTTCGTAATTTTCATTCTCTTGTATTTCCCTTTTCCTATGTGGCATGGAGTTCATTATTCTTTACTTTCTTTTATTTTTCTGTCTATATTTTCATCCACCTTCATTTCACTTTCCCTTTTTGGCATTAGGTTCAATATTCTTTATTCTTTATTTCTCTTTCTATATTCTCCAACCACTTTCATTTCTCTTTACCTGTGTGGCGTGTGTGTAAGTGGGGGGGGGATGGAGGGGCGCAGGTAAATTAGGGGGTGAGGGGGAGAGAGGGGGAGGGGGGAAAGGTACGTCAGATTTACCTGGCTCGAGATGGACCAAAGCAGGTGAAATTTAGGAAAGGTGAAAAGGTGAGGGAAAGTCAAGTCAGGCAGGGGACAGCATTCTTGGGGGAGACGTGACCGAGGGGAGGATGGCTGGGGAGTGTGAACCTTCATCTCCCCACCCCCTCCCCTTCTCTCTCTCTCTCTCTCTCTCTCTCTCTCTCTCTCTCTCTCTCTCTCTCTCTCTCTCTCTCTCTCTCTCTCTCTCTCTCTCTCTCTCTCTCTCTCTCACTCTCTCTCTCTCTCTCTCTCTCTCTCTCTCTCTCTCTCTCTCTCTCTCTCTCTCTCTCTCTCTCTCTCTCTCTCTCAATCTCCCCTCTTTCCTCTCCCTCCCTCCCTAACTCCTCCTCCTCCTCCTCCTCCTTTTCCTCCTCCTCCTCCTCCTTCTCCTCCTCCTCCTCATTTTCCTCCTCCTCCTCCTCCTCCTCCTCCTCCTCTTACGCCCTTGGGTTATATATGCCTAATAAGGGTTGGAGAGAGAGAGAGAGAGAGAGAGAGAGAGAGAGAGAGAGAGAGAGAGAGAGAGAGAGAGAGAGATTCCTTCCCTTTCAGATAGTGCTTTCCTTCAGCATTGTTAACATAAGGGATCGTAACTCCTTGGAATAACTTGAACACAAAAGGTTTTATGGATATTTATAATTCTGGGTCGGGTCGCTACTCTCTCGCTCTTGCTCTCGTTCTCGCTCTCTCTGTCTCTGTCTGTCTCCTTCTCTTCCAAAATTTTGTTCTTTCTTTGTTAGTTTTGCGTAATGATTTTTGTACAATGCGTCCTTAATAAATCAATCAATGTATTTGCGGCAAACACTTCTCTGTAAAATTGAATTGCTAATAGGAAAAATAACGATAAAAAGAAAGAATAAATAATAGGACTCAACAGGAAAAGAAGTAAAAGTACAGTTGTGAATTTGTGATATAACGTGACTGCGCACTTATTTTTTAGCTGGCGTGTGTGTGTGTGTGTGTGTGTGTGTGTGTTAGTCATACATACACACACACACACACACACACAAGCACACCCTCGCATTCCAAAACACTGATCTCTCACACACACACACACACACACACACACACACACACACACACAAGCACACCCTCGCATTCCATAACACTGATCACACACACACACACACACACACACACACACACACACACACACACAATCACGTGACCCTGAACTCCGTAAAGGTCAGCGTAATAATGTGCAACCCGGAATCAGACGTGAGTGGCTTCCTCGATGTTGCCACGTGTCGGGCGTAACATTGCGGGGAGAAAAAATAAAAGAGGAGAAGAACATAAAGAAAAAGATATAAGGAAAATGAAAAATATGAAAAAATGTAGTAAAATGTAGAAAGTGTAGATAAAATGTTGAAAAAATGTATGATAATGTAAAAATTGTTAAAAAATAGAAAAATGTTGAAAAAATCATTAAAAACTCAAAAAATATAGAGAAAATATAAAGAAAAAGCTGAGGAGATTAAAAGAATACGAAAGTTGTGCTACAGTGAAGTAAATAACGTTGTATCAGATTAGTAATGTTGAAAAAATGTTACAGAAAGTGCTGAGAGAGAGAGAGAATGCTAGTTATGTAGTATATGTATCAAATAAGATTATCAGATTCAACTTTATCATTTATTTAACGGATTGTTGGATAAAAAAAAGCGACAAATATGTTCAATAAAATGAGATAAAATGCGCATAAAATGTATACTTCGAAAAATAAAAAGTAGGAAGGTAAATATAGAGGCGAAAGAATTTATGAAAGAGTAACCATCAACATCGTGACTCAGAAAGCAAAAAAAATAAAAAGATAATGTTGCAGGAACGAAGAAGAGAAGGAGGAAGAGGAAAAAGAGGAACAAGAACAAGAGAAACAAGAAGAAAAAGAAGATGAACAACAAGAACAAGAACAAAAAGAAGAAGGGAGAGAGAAGGGATAATACAACAGAACAAGAGGAGGAAGAAGAAGAAGCAAAGGAAATTAATGAAGAAAAACGAGAAATATGATCAAGAAGAACAAAAAAGAGAAGAAGAAAGGAAGAAGAACAACAATAAGAACAAGAATGAAGAACTAGAACTAGAAAAGGAAGAATAAGAAAACAAGACGAAAATAACAACAACAACAACAACAACAACTACAACAGGTACCAGTGATATACATACAAAGGGAAAACTCGCCCAAGGAAACGAAAAAAAAAAAAATCCCCATAAATATAAATGCACAAAATTACTGGAGTGCTACAAAGAAGAAAACGGGAAAAGTGGTCGTAAGGAACAGGAAAACTGGCCATAAAGTAGAATCGCTTTGTACTCGGATCACCTCGCAAACTTAAGCAGAATTGAGGCCAGAGGATCGTGGCCGTAAAAGGCGCCTTCTTAACAGCCCCGAGACTCGAAAGTGTAGCACAAGGAAGGTTTAAAAGTGTTCAGTATCTTAGTTTTCTGTCTTGTAAGTTGTATAAGAATTCTTCCCAGTTTTCGTTATTCATCTTTTTAATTTTCTCATTTTTTCTTTGCTTCCTTTCCCCAGACTCTGAGTCTCTGCGATCATTTTGTCTTTTCGATATTTTCCGCATTTCTTAAATTAGGTATATTTTTTCACTTTTATTCTTTGTCCATCGTTGATCAGTGTCACTTTATTGGTAAGTACTACAAACCATTTAATCCTTTTTTTTTAGATTTATTTTAGTTTTGTTATTTTCTACAGCATGCGTTATGAAAGTTTGGTATTTTTTTGCATTTTATTTTGCTGGTTCAGTGTTGTTCTTTGTCCATCGTTGATTAATTTCACTTCATTGATAATTACTACAAACCCTTCACTCCTTTTTAGAGATTAGTTTTAGTTTTGTCATTTTCTACATTATGTGTTATTAATTATTTTTTTATATTCCTACACTTTTTGGCTGATTATTAATTTTATTCTTTGTCCGTCACTGATTCATTTTATTATACAAAGCAAATATTTACTCCTTTTTCTTATTAATTTTAGTTGTGTTATTTTCTACATTATGCGTTATCAATTATTTTTATATTCCAACACTTTTTTGGCTGATTATAATTATTGATGTTATTCTTTGTCCATCACTGATTCATTTTATTATACTGATGATTCTTACAAAGCAAACATATTTTTTTCACCAGAGAAGGCAGTAATATATTTGATGATCTCTTTCCAACTACCATCCATTCACTATTTGCTCACAACTCTACCGATAAACTTTACAGAACATCCACTCCTTTGTTTACACAGAGGAACCAGTAAGTATTGCAATTGATTTCCCGCCCCCTTCAACATGCATTCTTTTTTCTCCCATAATTTTGTTTACCCAGTCCGCCCCTGCTTGTTTACCGGCTCGTTCGCTGCCTGTCCGCTCCTCCATTATGCGAACCTGCTCATTTTCCTCACCATTTGACTCTATCTGCTCTTTAATTTTTCACTCCGTCCTTCTCCGCCTCGATATATATTTTCGCTGAGACCTCGAGGGCGGTTGGCGAGGCAGTGTATAATTTTCGTGATTATTTAGAGCGTTTAAGAACTACTTGTTAGGCTCCTTATTACGTGCCGAAAAGAGGAAGGAAGAGAAGGAGAAGAATACATAGGAATACATAGGAAGAACAGACACCAGAAGACCTATCGGTCTATGGCGAGGGTGTCTGTTTACTACCGCTACTACTAGTAATCTACGTGTGGTAGGACAGGACAGAATAGATGAAGGCTCCTCCCCACCCACCTCTCCCTCCGGCAACGTGCCGGCAGGAAATAGTTAGAAGAGAACACCATGTACCTTTAAGGAAGAAGAAGGGGGAGTTAGACGAAGAGGAGAAGGAGGAAACAGTAAGGAAGGAAAAGGAAGAGGAATAAAAGACAGTTCCACAACCCACTATAGAATCACGTATGCACAGAAGTTCTTATTACGTGCCGAAGAAAAGGAGGAAGAGAAGAGGGAAAAAGAGGAGGAGTTAGACGATGTGGAGGAGGAAGCAGTAAGGAAGGAAAAGAAGGAGGACTAAAAGACAGTTCCACAATCCAACATTGAATCACGTATGCACAGAAGTTCTTATTACGTGCCGAAGAAGAGGAAGAAAAGGAGAAGAAGGCATTAGACGAAGAGGAGGAGAAGGAGGAAACAGTAAGGAAGGAAAAGGAGGAGGACTAAAAGACAGTTCCACAATCCAACATAGAATCACGTATGCACAGAAGTTCTTATTACATGCCGAAGAGGAGAAGGTGGAGCAGAAAGAGAAGGAGGAGGAGTTAGACGAAAATGAGGAAGCAGAGAGAAGAAGGAAAGAAAAGGAGATTGACTAAAGGCCAGTTCCACGACCCAACACAGTCACGTAAGCACAGAGAAGAGGAAAAAACAGAAAATTTAGAATAGGAAACGAAAGGATGGGGAAAACAGATGACAGTTAAGAATAGAAAAATGAAAGAAAAAACGGAAAACAAAAGAAAATACAACGAAACTAATGATTATGATAAAATAAAGACCAAAGGAAAATGAGCTTGACTAAAAAGATGAGGAGGATGCGAAGAGGAGGAAAGAAGGATGATCTGCGGAGGAAAGGGAGAAACGCAAAGGGGAAGAGAGAAACACGAGAAGGAGGAGGAAAGAAGAGAGGCTTACGAGGAGGAGGAGGAGGAAGGGGAGGAGGAGGAGGAAGAGGAGGAAGGGGCACACGATCTTCTTGAGGAACGGGGAAAGGGAGATTAGTGGCTAAGGAGGAAACCGGAGTAACTTGAGAGAGAGAGAGAGAGAGAGAGAGAGAGAGAGAGAGAGAGAGGCTAGGAAGAAAAAATAACTGTGTAGATTATACTAAACTCAGGAAGACAAGATAAGAAAAAGCAAAAATTATATAAATACAGACTCGGGGAGGAAAATATAAAGGGAAGAAATAGCCCGAAGGAGACAGTGATAAGAAATCGAGGAGGAGGAGAAGGAGGAGGAGGAGGAGGAAGAATAAGGAGTAGGAGGAGGAGTAATCTTCCCTTCGGCTACTCTCAAGGTATTATTAAGAGCGAGAAAAACTTTTAAATGCCCGCCTTGTGCCTTGAGAAGCTGGCAAGGTGGGGGATTTAAATTACCAGCACGTATTAAGCTCATAGCCAAGGCGTCGGGGCTCAGGTAGGCCGCCCGAGCACCTGCAAGCCTAAATTAGTCCCGCAAAAAGGGGCTTGAAGTTAATGAATCGTCAGGCTCAAGTTTAAGATTAACGGTGGGTCGCAGTTTAGCGCGGAAGACAGAGAAGGTATAAGAAGGTATGTTGAGGTTTCAGGGTTGTGCTTTTAAGATGTTTAGACCCGTATTCTTAAACATTGCGGGGCTTACACATACACACACATTCGCTAAGGCTATCGTTGAGGCTGTATTAGTGTTTCCATGAGTAGTTATATGAGACTGGTGATAGTTTGACAAGGCTTCTGCACCGTGAACGTGAAAAGTAGAGAGAGAGAGAGAGAGAGGGGGGTCTGTATTGTTAAGGCTTTCGTTGAGGTTGTGTTTGTGTTTCCATGGGTGGTATTATGAACCAAGTGATACTTTAACAAGGTTTCTGCACCATGAACGTGAAAAGTAGAGAGAGGAGGAAGGGTCCGTATCGATAAGGCTTTCGTAAGGTTGTGTAAGTATTTCCATGGATAGTTTTGTGAGCTTGGCGATTGTTTGGCAAGGCTTCTGCTCCATAAACTTGAAAACCGATCATGAGAACCCGACTAATCACCTTTGCGGCCTTTGAAAATAGATGGTTTGAGAGCTGCAAGCGTCTCAGAATACGGTCCTTAAAGTTCAGTGTAATAAATATGAAAGGTTTTGCATCACGACCCTGACAGCACAGCGACACGAGACCTGCAGTAATTTAACGATAACTTCCTCTTTAATTCCCCTCACACACTTCCTCAC
Organism: Eriocheir sinensis; assembly: GCF_024679095.1. Lineage (NCBI taxonomy): Eukaryota > Metazoa > Arthropoda > Malacostraca > Decapoda > Varunidae > Eriocheir > Eriocheir sinensis. The sequence goes on from NC_066526.1 coordinate 12,221,744, forward strand.
CGCCGGTCCGTGCGCTCATCAGTAACTATCCTTTGCGCCTTTATCTTGACGTCAATTTATCGTTCATTAACTTACCCGGCACAGTAATCCCTTTTATCAATTTAGTTCGAGAGGTTGATAGTCTTCCTGCATGATACTTATTTTACCGGCCACACCCTTACCTGGCGCGTTACAGGAAATTATATATAGACAGTGTATGATGTGAGAAATTAATTATTAGATTAGAGGAAAGGGGTAAGAAAGTCGATATGATAAGAATAAGGCGATTCATACACGACACTATAATGGATAATTTCGTGTAATGTAAGAAATGCGAGAAAAAAAGAAAGGAGAACAGAGGAGGTGTAAGAAAATCAGATTTGATGAGGGTAAAGCAATTTAAGCAACGCAAGACGATAAGTAATTCCGTATAAAATAAGAAATAGGAAAAAGAATAAACGGAGAACAGAGGGAGGTGCAAGAAACTCGATAAAATAAGGATACAACAAATCGTACAACGCAATACTAAATGAATAACTTCGTACAATATAAGAAATAACAGAAAAATAGACGGAAATACAAGAAAATAAAAAAAAGTAAAAAAAACAGATCATAGTGAAATTGGAACCTAACTTTAGAAACTGAATATGTCCCCCAAATTTGTAATATAAAACAACAGATAAAAAGATAGACGTAAATGCAAGAAAACAATCAGAAAACCAGAAATAGTAGAGCATAACGTCACTGGAACCATATTTTAGAAACCGAAAAATCCCCCCCAATAAAAAAACAGGTACAGATAGACCGCAAACAGTAAACAAGCCCCTCCAGGTAAAATTGGGTTGCGTCTTCAGGTAATGGGGTGAGGTGTGCTCAGGTGAGGGTCGAGTTTGACAGGTAAGACAGGTAAGGGAGAGAGCTGAGGCAGAAAGGTGAGGGCAAGGGTGACGGGTGACGGATGGGGAGGAAGAGAAAGACGGGAATGAGGGGGGAGGAGGAGGAAACATGGAAACATGGACTAGCAGGCAGCAGAAAGCCTGTTGGCTCATTACTAGGCTGCCTGCGTTCAGTGATTTAATCAATCCGTTTGCCACAGGAGTGGCTTGCAGGGAAGGATTAAAGCACTTGTGTACTCTTGGGAACGTTCAGTTCACTCCTGTTGCAGCAAAGTGGCGATCAATGCGTTTCTTGAAGGAGTTGATGGTCTCTGCGCTAACCACTTCTGCAGGAAGGCTGTTCCAGTGGCGAACAACTCTATTCGAGAAATAACTCCTGCCGATGTCGGTATTGCATCGCTTTGCTTGAATTGTTTTTCCGTTGTTTCTTGTTCTCAGGTTAGTTTGTAGCGTGAAGAGTTTGGAGTGATCAACGTTGCTGAGCTTGTTCAGGTACTTAAAGACTTGTATCATGTCTCCCCGCAGTCGTCTCTTTTCCAACGTGAAGAGGTTGAGTCGCTCGAGTCGTTCTTCATAGGGTTTCGTCCTCAGTGATGGTATCATCTTCGTGGCGCGGCGCTGTACTCTCTCAAGTAATTCAATGTCTTTCCTGTAATTAGGAGACCAGAATTGCACGGCGTAGGTGGGGCCTTACCAGCGAATTATACAAGGATAACATAACTCCCGGCGTCTTGTATTCGAAGTTCCTCGATATGAACCCAAGCATTGTATTGGCTTTCTTACAGGCGGACTTGCAGTGTTTTGTTTGTTTCAAGTCACTGCTGATGGTGACCCCGAGGTCTCTTTCCTCTTGTACAACATGTAGTGGTTCGCCACCCATGTGGTATATGTGGTTGCTGTTTCTGGATCCGATATGCATTACTTTACATTTGGTAGTGTTGAAGGACATCTGCCATTTTTCTGACCACCGAGTGATCTGGTCCAGGTCTCTCTGGATAATTTCGCAGTCTGCCGTCGTGAGGGCCTTCCCACCCACCTTTGTGTCGTCGGCAAATTTTGAAATATTGGATTTTAATCCTAGTTCTAGGTCGTTGATATATATGATGAAAAGTATGGGTCCCAGCACTGACCCCTGTGGCACTCCACTTGTGACCGGGAGCCACTCGGATGCCTGTCCGTTGAGTACAACTCGTTGTTTTCTTTCAGTGAGCCAGTCTTTGATCCACGCTGTCAGATCGTCGCCTAATCCCGCCGACTTAAGTTTCTTGAGGAGTCTTTCATGTGGCACTTTGTCAAAGGCTTTCTGAAAGTCTAGATATATAACATCACTGGGGATATGATTATCCCAGTTTTCATAGATACCTTGGAAGAAGTCCAATAAATTGGTTAAGCATGAGCGCTTGTTCCTGAAACCGTGCTGAGCATCGGAAATGATGTTGTTGTCTTCAAGGAACCTAACGAGTTTGTCTCTGATGATCTTCTCGAGGATTTTTCCCGCCACTGAGGTCAAGCTGATTGGTCTGTAGTTTAGGGCCACACTTTTGTCTCCCTTTTTGTAGATCGGAGGAGGAGAAGGAGGAGGAGGAGGAGGAGGAGGAGGAGGAGGAGGAGGAAGGGGAGGTACAGGTAAAGAGTCGGAGTGCTGGGTGAACATGGAAAGGGGGAGAAAGAGAGGTAGAGAAAATGGTAGAAAGAATGGTAGAAAGAATGGTAGAATGAATGGTAGAAAGAATGGTAGAATGAATGGTAGAAAGGGAGTGGGGGGAGAGGTTAAGGAGAGGGAGAGGTAACATGACATCGGTAACAATGAGTGTATGGGGGAAGGGGGAGGGAAGAGGGAGGGAGGGGGAGGAAAAAGGGGGGTAGGGGAAGCAGGAAAGAGGATAACCACGTCCGGAAGGTTATAATGCACCTCCGCCCCGGCTATTGCTCTGTGTGTGTGCGTGTGTGTGTGTGTGTGTGTGTGTGTGTGTGTGTGTGTGTGTGTGTGTGTGTGTGTGTGTGCGTGTGAGTGTGTGTAGAACTGAATACTAAAACTTCTGATGGAAAAATGCTTATAAGAACTTTTTTGGTCATTTTCTGTATCATAATATTTATACTAATTACTTATGTGAAGGAAAATAAATCAGTGTGCGACGAACTATTTATTTACGAACACAAAAGCAGCTTCCCATTTATCTCTCCTCTTCTTTATATATTAACTTCTTTATGTCAACTTCTTATATGTGTTGCTGGAGGGAAAAGAACCGCATCACAAGATTCATATATATATTCTCTAACTTAGTCTTCCTCTTTTTCCCTATACTTTATTTTTTACATGACCTCACTATTCTTTCTCCTTTTATTTAACCTTCTTTTTGCCCATGAGTCGCACAACGAAGACAACACATCCACCGCATCACAAGACCCACATTTACCATTTTCTTCCATATTCGTCCTCCTTTTCCTAATACATTCTTATCTCCAGCGATTTATTCTTCTCTCTTCACTATTATTCAACTATTTTTTGCCCATGAGTCTTGCGGTGAAGCAAACCACCACGTAACAAAACTCCTATACATGTTTCCTTAATCAAGTTTCCTCACCGATGACAGGGCGGACGAAGAGGAGGAGGAGGAAGAGTAGGAGGCAGGCAGGAGGCAGGAGGAGGCAGGTGTACCGGGCTCTCGTTCCCTTAATAACCACCTGTCTCGAGGGCGGGCAGGTACAGATCAGGTAGGCCGAGGCAGGCGCCGAGGGGGGTGCCTGGGGGAAGCATAACACTCGCTCCCTATAAGGACTCCGAAGTAACTGTCTGAAGGTGTCCGCGGCCACGACAAGACCTCGAGAACTGGCAGGTCATTCTGGACGCTAAATGAAACCCGGAGTGGAATTGCTCTTGGTGGAAAATTGTTTAAGTGGAGACGTTTTATTTTGTGTGCGTGTGTGTGTTTTTGTATTTGTTTGTGTTTGTGTGTTTGAGAAGATGGTGTGTTTGTGTGTTTGTGGGGTTTTAGTGATAGAATGTTTGGATTTTCGTATGTTTGAAGTGATGGAGTGTGCATTTTTTGTTCTTTTGTGTGTGTTTGTATGTGTGAGGCGATGCCGTTTGTGTGTTCGAATGTCTGAGGTGATATAGGCTGGTATTACAAGACACTTTGCCATGTCACATCAGCTATTTCTAAAGGTCAAAGAGGGGATCAATCGGGTTCTAATGAGTGTTTCTTTAGGTTCACGGTACAGAAGAAGGGTCAGACTACCACCAGGGTCATAAAACTACTCCTGGAAATGCCCAAAACTCCTACGAAAGCCTTGTCAAATATGTGTTCTTGGGCTGCGAAATGTCTCATAATACGACCCTTAATGTCTGTTTGTTTGTTTGTTTTGAGGCGATAGTGTCTGTGTTAGTTGTTCTTTTCTCTGTGTTGGTATGTGTCAGGCGATAGAGTGGTTGTATTCGTTATTCTTTTGTCTGTGGTCGAATATTTGAGCCGATAATGTGTCTGTATGTTTGTATGTTTAAGGCGATAGAGAGTCTGTGCTCATTATTCTTTTGTCTGTTCTCGAATCTTTAAGGCGATAGTATATGTGCGCCGTGTGTCTGAGTGTCTGTGTTTGTTGTTTTTTGTCAGTGTCTTTGTATGTTCGAGGCGATAGAAAGTCTGCGTGTTTCCAGAGTTCGATGGTGCTTGCTTCAGTTCGTGTGTGTGACCTGCATCGTCGCGGGACTTGTAAACATATGTTGTGGCTCTCGTGTCTGTGTTGTGGCGGCGGTGTAGAGGCACTCAGGTATTGTTAGTGATGGTGGTGGCGGTGTTGTTGTGGGGGCAATTGCTGTGGTGGTGGGTGGGTGGGTGGTAGTTGTGGTTGTGTGGTTAGCGATGGTTAGGACAGCGATGAGGGAGGGAGAGGGAGAAGGAAGGAAGAGATTTTTGTTTCACGGTGAAAGTCGTACTGGAGAGACAGCAGCTGCGTCACCACCACCACCACCACCAACAACAACAACAACAACAACACCCTTACCACCACACACCAGCACCCTCACCACCACCCTTACCAACATTAATATTGACTTCTCGATTCGTTCTCTTTTTTATAGATTAATTTCTTGTTTGTGTTGCTCGAGGGGAAGGAACCGCATGACAAGAACCACATTTATATATTGCCTCTTATTCTTCCTCCATTTTTGTACACTATATTTTTTCCATGACTTTATTATTCTTCCTCCTCTCATTTAATCTTCTTTTTGCCCATGAGTTTCGCAACGCACCAAAACACCACTAACACCACCGACAGCAACACCAACACCACCTTTACCAACACCATCACCAATACCACTACCAACAACACCACCACCACCCAACACCACCGCCTCAACCACAGTAACATAAAACCAGCAACAGCGGCGGGGTCAGCCATACTCAACACTGCATCTCCAGCAATAAAACAACCGCTGCAGTAGTAAAAACAGACAAACACACACACACGGAGGATACACGGTAACTTAAGAGTCCATTCACCTCCCCTCCGTCTCCTTCCGTCACCTACCCCTTCTCCCTCTGTCACCTCCTCCTCTTCTCCCTCCGTCACCTCCTCCTCTTCTTCTTCCGTCAGCTCCCCTCCGTCTCCGTCACCTTCCCCTACTTCCTTCCTCACTTTCTCTCCTTCCTCCGTCACCTCCCCTTCTTCCTCCGTCACCTCTTCCTCCTCTTCTCCCTTCTCCCTCCGTCACCTGGTCCGAACGTGACGCCTTGATTGGCCTTTGTCTCACCCTGGCAGGTAGATAAATAACGCTGAAGGTGCAGGAGTCAAGGTAACGGAGATGAGCAATGAGGCAGTAATCCATTCATCTTTACCTTTGTCACTAAAACGACCCCCATTAATAGTCCTCGCTTCCACCAACAACAGCAACAACAAAAACGACAACAATTGCAACAACACTGAGAAAAAGAAGATAAGAGAAGAACAAGAACTGAAAGACGAACAGCAGATAACAACAACAACAACAACAACAACAACACTACGAAAATCAAGATAGCGGTGAACAAGAACAAGAAATAAAGAACGGAAAGCACAACAACGACAACAAAAAATCTCTACGAATAACAAAAAAAATAAAAAAATAAAAGCAGAAACAAACACTAATATCACCACTACGAAAAAGAAGATGAGAAAGAATAACAAGAACCAGAAAAAGGAGAAAAAAACACAAAATCACCAACAATCACAATAACCAAGTGAAATCGCACCTTACTCCCTCTTACTTGCCGGAAATTGCTCGGCTCCAGCGATCACCCGCCGCCGACGACACGAGCCTTTATGATTACAGGTGTCGAAGTCAATTTACAGCGACAGGTAAACAAATCACTCCCGCAGGTGATTTAGCGCACACCTGAGCCCGTAAATCAGGTCAGGTGCGGCCCTCGAGGATACAGTGGCAATACTACAACAACAACAACAGCAACAACAACAACAACAACAGAGAAGAAAGATGTTCCTCTGTAATTACGAAACGAAGATGCAAGAGAAAATTAATGCTTACACACACACACACACACACACACACACACACACACACAAAGGTGACCCGCTTAATAGAGTAACGAGAGGCTCTAGGCGTAGAAAAGAGAGAGAGAGAGAGAGAGAGAGAGAGAGAGAGAGAGAGAGAGAGAGAGAGAGAGAATCATTATTATTAAACACTCCAACTTTATATATATATATCTGCTTCACTGAACTTCATGCCACATCAGAAACTTTGTTAACGCCACATCAGCCAGAGAAATAATTGCTCTTGTTCTGTTATATTATACCTACTGCTTCGAAGGCATGATATTTTCCCCTTGGTTCAGTGCACTTCATGTCATAACCAAACCATTGATAGCAGTGAATTAGAGCAAAGAATTCCTCGAGTGCTATTTTGAAACGTAGAATTAAATCTTTTCTTGAAGTCACCCACCTATCTTTTATTTTTTTACAGTAAGGTAGGCAGCTCAAGGCAAAAAAAAAAAAAGTAACATAAAAGCCCGCTAGCAGAGAGGCCAGAAGAAAGGTTATAAGACTGTTTTTTCAACCTCCTGCTCTCCTAGTATTCTTTTTACAGTAACGGGAGCGGCTGAAGAGCAAAAAATAAACCATCATTCTGTTCTCTAATATCTTGTCTTGAGCTGAAATACTCATAATTCGTCTTGTTTCCTCTTTAATTCGTCTTCCTTTTCCTTCTTGTTCAGCCTCCGTATTTGTCTGAACGCCCTCATGCTCTCTTAGTATCTATTTACAGTAACGGAAGCGGCTGAAGGGCAAAAATAAAGCATCCTTCTGTTCCCCAATGTCTTGTATCGATCAGAAATACTTTAAATCCTTCTCGTTTCTTCCTCTTCAGTTCTCCCTCCTTTTTCCTTCTTCTTCCTTTTGTCTTACTCAGAAATACTTTAAATCCTTCTCGTTTCTTCCTTTTCAATTCTTCCTCCTTTTTCCTTCTTCTTCCTTATCTTGTCATGATCAGAAATACTTTAAATTTATTTCGTTTTTTCCTCCAACTCTTCTTCCTTTTTCCTTCTTCTTCCACTTCAACTCTTTTTTTCCTTCCTTCATCTTCTTCCTTTCTTAATCTTCTTCCTTTTTCCTTCTTCTCCTTCCACTTCAACTTTTTCTTTCCATTTTCTTCTCTCTTTTCAACCTTCGTGTTTGTCTAGAGAGGCTTGTCTGTCCCTAAAAGCATCAGGAAAGCAATGCATAGTTTCGTTAGTTAGAATTCTACCCTACAGAACATTAGGCCAAGGTGAGGAAACGTGTAGGAAAAAGGCAAATTCCGGAGAGTGAAAGTACTGTACTGCGTCTTCTAATGTACCTCTCAAATGGGTTAATGTCGTATTTGTAAACAACGTCCTTGGGAGTTCAGAGTCAAAAGAGTCAAATATCGTGAGAAAGGGAAGCGTATTTTCCTTCTGCCGGGGCTTAATGGATATGGGAAGGGAAGGGAAGGGAAGGGAAGGGAAGGGAAGGAAGCAAAGTGGGCAGGAAGGTATTAAGGAAGGGTAGGGAAGGTAAAAGTTAGGTAAAGAGGGAAATGTCTCCAACTAAACGTCTTTTTCGTCTTTGCTCATTCAACATCGTTACTCTGTGTGTGTGTGTGTGTGTGTGTGTGTGTGTGTGTGTGTGTGTGTGTGTGTGTGTGTGAGTGTGTGTGTGTGTGTCTCTCTCTCTCTCTCTCTCTCTCTCTCTCTCTCTCTCTCTCTCTCTCTCTCTCTCTCTCTCTCTCTCTCTCTCTCTCTCTCTCTTCATCTCTATATATGTTAGCGTCATCCCCAACCCTCTTCCCTTCTTTCTCTCTTTCTTTCTGTCTCTCTTTCCCTATCTATTTATCTATCTATTCATCTTTGTCTATGTTACCTTCACCCCTTTCCTCCTCTTTCTCTCTCTTTCTTTCCGTCTCTTTATCTATTTATCTATCTATCCATCTTTGTCTTCTCTACTAACACCACAACTCCCTTCCTTCTCTCCTTCTCTCTCTGTCTTTCTTTCTCCACTTACAATGACTAATTCTGCTTCAGCGGAGGCAATTAAATTAGTGTCATGTATATTCATTAGCTAGATTTATTTGGGATGACGCTTCATTTGCCTTTGAAGCTTAATGAGGGGACTCGAACCCGCGTGCCCCGACTTTACCGCAACACACAGGCGAGCCAGGCACAATAACAAGCTCTCATGCATCGATTTATCCCGTCTAATTATTATGCCTCACGTCACCTTGGTAATCCTCATACACGCACTTAACTAACTTTATCTGGACAGCCTAATTCTCACGATCGTCCCAGTCAGACTCGGTAACAATAAGCTCTCTTGCATCGATATATTATCTTTGTTAGTATGCCTCACGTCGCCTTGGCTATCCTCATACAAGCACTTAACTAACTTTATCTAGACAACCTAATTCTCACGATCGTCCCAAACTCCCAACCCTAATCACCCTAAACCTCAGGTAGCCGCAGAAACTAATTAACCGAAGGAGAAAGTGTCATTAGTTACCTTCGGGGAGGAGGCGCCATTCGTTCACCTGCACAAACACACCTGTCGGGGCTAATTACACCTCCGCCCTTCCCTTCATCTGTAGCGCATCGGTCTTTCTCGCATCACCTGGGTAAGGATTCGTCTCTGTCCAGGTGGAGTGCCATTTTGCCCCTCTCCTCCCATGAACTGCTTACATACTTGAAGCTCAGGTATGTCTTTTTTCTCTCTTTCCCTCTTTTCTTTCTTTGTCCCTCTCTCTACCTATCTATATATCTATCCATCTATCTAAGTTACCCTCACCCCCAACTCCCCCTCTCTCTTTTTGTGTTAGGCCTTACCGTGGTAATTACAGGTAACAGGTGCGCCGGCCCTGTTCTAATTTTGATGATCACTAATGAGCTAGCCGGAGAGATACTGTGGTCCATATTCTTAAATGTCACGGGTTCCCATTACTATTTCCCAAGGCCACAGAGAGGACTAACCTGTTTTTCATGGGTGCTTTTTTCCGTTGAAGGTTCAGAAACCGTGTAAAAGTATCACTTGCATCACGAGACAGTCCATGAGAATCCCAGCAACTTCTACGACGAGAGGCTTCCATTACGACTTTTCCCAAGACCACAGAGAAGACTAACAGATTTTCATGGGTGCTTTTTTCCGTTGAAGTTGCAGGAACCGGGAAAACTATCACTAGTGTCGCAGAACAATCCATGAAAATCCCAGCAACTCCTACGAGAGGCTTCCATTACGACTAACCGGATTTTCATGGGTGTTTTGTTCCTTTAAGATGCAGAAACCGTGTAGAACTATCATTATATCGCAAAGCAGTCCATGAAAATCCCAGCAACTCCTACGAGAGGCTTCCATTACGACTAGCCGGATTTTCATGGGTGTTTTGTTCCGTTTAAGACACAGGAACCGGGTAAAACTATCACTAGTATCGCAAAACAGTCCATGAAAACCCCAGCAACTTCTACGAGAGGCTTCCACTACGACTAACCTGATTTTCATGGGTGTTTTGTTCCTTTAAGATGCAGAAACCGGGTAAAATCATCACTAGTATCGCAAAACAGTCCACCCGAAATTGACCTCTCTCTTGGCTACTCTTTACTTTTTACTTTTGTGGGAGCGGCGAGTAGCGGGCTTTTTTTTTTACTCTTTTTGTTGCCCTTGAGCCGTATCCTTTGATTATAAAAAAAAATGAAAACCCCAGCAACTTCTACGAGAGCGCGAGAGGCTTTTCAAACGGGGGAACTGAGGCGGAGACACCTTTATGAATACGGGTCACTACTCTCCAACGGTTTGCACTGCGTCTAATTGATCTGTCTTGATACTACAAAGCGCACCACACAAACGAGTTCAGAGCCGGCAATAGCGGAGGCTTGAGCACACGTTCTAGAAGTCCCAACGTTACATATTCACCCATAACTCCTCCGGCGCTCCACCTAACACCTATCAACCCGCCGGGACTCGTAATAAGAGGGCCGTAAATAAGAAGAAGCGAGGTACGTCCATGCAATCAAGTCATCAGTCGGGGCATCACGGCGGCGCGCGTAGGTACCCTCAGCCACCCACACCCTCATCTCCGCCCGCCACCCCATCATCACACGGTCCATCTCGCGCTATCTCACACACCCATCAGCTGATACAGGGATGTGGGGGGTGGGGGGGAAATCTACGTTACCTCTACCCCCCTTCCCACACCCCTCCCTCTCTCTCTCTCTCCTCTTTCTCTTTCTTACTGTCTATTTTTCTATCTGTATCTATCCATCTATCTACTTCAATCTCTATCAATGTGCTCTGTGTGTGTGGATATATGTTACCCCTCTTCCCTACCCTTTCTCTCTCTCTCTTTCTCTCTTTCTTTATCTATTTATCTATCGTATTTCCTTCTTCCTATCCTCTCTTCCTACTTCTTTTTCTCCCTTCCTCCCTCCTTCCCTCTCTTTCTCTTCCTCTTGCCCTACCTATCTATCTATCTATCCAACCCTATCCCTCAATAAATGCAATAGGTACTAAAATCTAACCCTCTGGACAGGTAAAGGTATGCAAATGAAGGCTTTAACTCCCCTCGAGCGTAAGGCAGGTGAGGGCAAAGGTAAGGAGGCTGCTGATTACATGAGTCTCCCATTGTTTTATAAGGCCATCTCAGACCGTTTTTAGTGATAAGGTGTACGTGTGATGTAATAAGTATTGTCATTATGTTTTGTTGCTAGGATGAGTTTTTTGGTGGTTGTGTGGAGATATTGGTGGAGAGATTTCGTTTCTTAATTGCTCTATTTTCTTACTCTCTCGTGGGTGTGATTTGAGTGTCTGGCGCCTCCATTTATTCACTTATATAACTCATTCGTATACTCATTTTCTTAAAGCAAAGGAAGCAGCTCAAGGGGAAAAAAAGGAAACAATAATGAAAAAAAAAGCCCGCTATTCGCTGCTCCCACAAAAAGCGCTCATAGGAGTGGCCAAAAGAGAGGTCAACTTCGGAAGGAGAGGTCTGATTCTGCGTGTCACGGTATTCCACACCAGCCAACTCTTTGCCCTCTTTCTCTCTTTAATATCACTTCTCTCCCTTATGTTCCTTTTTTTTTTTTCGCGTTACATTCCTTGTGCTTTCTCTTCCTATTCCTCTTCCTCCTCTTCCGTTCCTTCGCTATTTTTTCTCTTACTCATTTCTTTCTTCTTTTCGTCTGTTCATCCACTTCCTCTCTTATCCCCTTCTTCCTTCCTTTCTTTCTTACTTCCCTTCCTCTGACGCTTCCTTCTCCCTTCCTCCTTCCTTCCCTCCCATACCACTCTTTTATCTCCCTTCATTACCAGCATAACCTTCTCTCTCTCCTTCCCTTTCTTCCCTCCCTTCCTACTTGCTACCCTCTTACACTCCTTTCCTTCTTCCTTCCCTCCCTTTTTACCATCTTTTATCTCCCTCCATTACCAGCATAACCTTCCTTCCTTCCTTTCCTATTTGCCTCCCTCTTATCCTTCCTTCTCCCTTCCACATCACCCTCTTTATCTCCCTCCTTTACCAGCTTGGCCCCACAATTTCACCCACCTCGCCCACACACATGTCCACCAGGCACCCCACTTTCACCTACCTACGAGATATCTCACACCTTGCGCCTCATATGTTTCTTTCAGCCCTTACCTGCTCCTCACCTGTGTACCCGGATCATCACACACCTTGGTTTTTGTCTGTTTTTTGTTTTGTTTTGTTTTGTTTTGTTTACTGGTGTTTCTTTTTTGTTTTCTGTTTTCTTTATGTGTTTTCTTCTGCTACCTTTGTTTTCTTGTTTTTTCTTGTTTTTCTTCTTGTTTTTCTTCAGTTTTCTGCTATTCATATGTTTTTCTCTTACCTTCTGTTTTCTTCTTTTCTTCTGTATTTCTTATTTCTCTCCTGATTCCTGTTTTTCATTTGTTTTTATTCTGCCTTCTGTTTTCTTCTTTTCTTCTGTTTGTCTTCTTTCTTGTTTTCTGCTCTTCATTTGTTTTCTTCTGCCTTCTGTTTTCTTCTTTTCTTCTGTTTGTCTTCTTTCTTGTTTTCTGCTCTTCATTTGTTTTCTTCCACCTTCTGTTTTCTTCTTTTCTTCTGTTTTCCGTCTGTTTCTTTTGTTTTTCTTCTTCTATTTTCATATTTTCTTCTGTTTTTTTTTTTCGTGTGGGTTCAAAAACTCACGACTGCCACGCACATTCACACACTCACTCACTCTCATTCACTCATCTCTTACCTCCCTTACACCCCATCCCTCACACTACACCCATCCCTTCCCCGTACATCACACTACACAAACACCCATCACACCCCTTACGTGTCCCATCACCCTCTCCATCAACCCATCACCACCACCACCACCCACTCACCACCCCATCATTCCTCTTTCCCATCACCCTTCACTTACCCCCTGCAACTCCCATCACCCACTCCATCTTCCAACCTCCCCCATCACGCCTCCTTCCCTCACCTTTCCAAGCCTCCCTGTAATTAATGGAGTGGTAATGGGCAGGGTTCCTCAAGGGGGGTATTCTGGCCCTTCGTAAATTCGGATAACTGAGGAGGTTGTTGACTTGGTTTGGTTATTCGATCGATTTATGGGATGGAATCTGACACCAAGGAGGATTGAGAGTTTGAAGGGGGGAGGTTGAGATAGAGAGACAGACAGACAGACAGACAGACAGACAGACAAACTCACAAACAAACTGAAATAAAGATCATCCCTTAAGTAAAAGCGAGTAAAAAAAAGAGAAAAGTTGAGTGGAAAGGAAATTGGTGGAGGGAAATAATGAGAAAGTGAGTGAAGGAAAGTAAGGGAAAGGAAAGGAAGGGAAGGAAAGGAAAGGAAGGGAAAGGAAAGGAAACGAAAGGAAAGGAAAGAAAAGAAAAGGTAAGAAAAACAAGAAAAAGAAAAGAAAAGAAATTAAATTAAAAGAAAGGGAAGGGAAAGGAAGGAACGGGAATGAAAAAAGGAAGAGAAGAGAAGAGAAGAGGAAAGGGAAGGGAAAAATGAAGGAGAACAAAGGAGAAGAGAAGAGAAAAGGGAAGGGAATGGAAGGAAAGGAAAGGAATGGAATGGAACGGAAGGGAAGGGAAGGAAAGAAAATGAAAGGCAGAAAGGTAAAGGGAAATAGCAGGATGTCCCGCCACGCCAGACCGTAACATTATCCCCTCCTTACCTGTCTTCCCGCGGACAGGTGAGGCGCCAAGGTGGGCCAGGCGCCGTGATTACCTTGGAAGTTATTTTTTTCGCGCCGACATTAAAGCGACGCCGGGCAATTATTCGGATCGAGAAAATTAAACAAGGCGATTTTAAGTGGACTGGCGGACGGGAGGCGGCTAGGTTGTTGTTGTTGTTGTTGTTGTTGTTGTTGTTGTTGTTGTTGTTGTTGTTGTTGTTATTGTTTTCTCCTGTTTTCTGTTTTGTTTTGTCCTGGATTTGTTTGTTTTTGTTTTTGTTTTTATTTGTTTGTTTTTTTGTTTTTCTTTTCGTCTTTTAGCTTTTCCTTTTCATGTTTTTTTTTTCGGTGAGCTCGTTTTTCATGGTTTTTTTATTGTTTTCCTCTTTTATTCTGTTTTCTTCGTTTTTTCTCTTTTCTTATTTTCATCTTTGTCCTTTTCTTATGTTTTCTTTTGTGTTTTTGTAAGTTCGTTTTCTTGTTTTCTTCTGTTATCTTTTGTATATCATCTGTTTTCTTATAGTTTCTTCTGTTTTCTTCTCTTTTTCTTCTATTTTCTTCTTCTCATTCTGTTCTTCCTCTATATCCTCCTAATTTCCTTCTGTTTTCTTCCTGTGGGTTCAGATTCCATAATGGCGTTGCACTTTTGTTTATTACTTAAGCCTCGATCATGGTCACACGCTTATCGGTGGGTCCCATTAGTTCAGTATTCTGGATTATTATACTTTTTAATGGGTTTGCCCTTTAATATTCATCCTTCGCGTGGGGTTGGATCCTGTCTTGAAAATGGATGCTAATAAAGTGGTTTCGTTTTATGACTGGTAGGTGTTTTTATTCCTTTTTGTCGATTGTCATTTGTCTCGTTTGTGATTCCTTTGACTTTCACTCTGGTTTGTGTCATTTATACTTCCATTGTTTATTTCTGTCTCTCTCTCCTTTATAACTACTTGTATATCCTGTTGTGGCTTTGTTTTATGGCTCTTTTTTGGTGTTTTCTCCTTTTTCGTCCTTTGTCATTTGTCTCGTTTATGATTCCTTTGACTTTCGCTCTGGTTTTTGTCATCTATACTTCCCTTACTCATTCCGTCTGTCTCTTCTTTATAACTACTTTTACTTTCTGGTTTGAGTCATCTATACTTTCCTTACTCTATCCCTCATTTCTCTTTTCCTCTCGCTTCATCCCTTCTTACCTTATTTCCCTTATACCTTTACTTTATCATACCTGTTTCTCACTTGTCATTTTCATCCCCTCTATCCTTTTTTATCGTTTTTCCATTTTTACTTTTACTCCATCGTACTCTATCTATGTATAAGAAAAAGAAATCAGTCATTCTATTCACTCAACCAATCAACCAGTCAACCAATCAGCCAGTCAGCCAATCAACCACACGTCCACCCATCCATCAGGCCACCAAGCCATCCGTCTCTCCCTTTCCTAAATAAGTGGGTCCCTCTGATCAAGTTTAACCTTCGCCTCACCTTCCCTCGCCGCCCAAGTAAGCCTACCTGAGCTGTGTTCGTACCTGTCCTGTTTATTACCCAGGGCGTTAAGTGTTACCTGTCTAGTGAGAAGGAAGAGGAGGAGGAGGAGGAGGAGGAGCGAGAGGAGGGGCGAGAGGAAATGAAAGAGAATAGCAAGAGAAGGAGAAGCAGGAGGACGAAGATGAAGATGAAAGAGGAGAGAAAGGAGGGAGAACAACAGGAGGAGGAGGAGAAGGAGCGAGAAGAGATGAAGGAGTAGGAACAAGAGGAGGAAGAGGAGAAGGAAGATGAAGACGAAAGAGGGGATAAAGGAAGAAGAACAACAGGAGAAGGAGGAAGGAGAAAATGAAGGCGAGGAGGAGGAGCAAGAGGAAAAGGAGAAGGAATAAGTTATAGAAGAAGACGAGGATGAGGAAAACGAAAAAAAAACTATTAGAAAAAAGAGAAAGGAGGAAGGAGAAGGAGGAAAATGCGGGAAAATAAACAAAAACAGGAAAAGAAAACACACACTTATATAACCCCAAATAAAAATACCAACACGAAGAAGTCGAGGAAGAATACAAACAAGGATGAGGACGAGGCGGAGAGGAAAGCAAAGGAGAGCAAGGAGACGAGGGACAGAGGGACAGGCAACAAGGAAAAAGACCAGAGCGAGGAGATTAAGCACGCACACACCCATTAGAGAACTTAGGAAGACCACGCCAATTGCTAACCAGGCCTTTCTCGAGGTGATGTGAGGTGATGTGACTGAAGGGAGAGGGAGGGAGAAGGAAGATAACAAGACATGAGCGATTAGAGAAGAGAAATAGAAGAAAGGAAAAGGAGGAAACGGAATAAGAAAAGAAGAGGAAAAGAGAATATGAAAAAAATGAGGAAAGAGGAAAAGAGGAAAAGAAAAGGAAAGGAAGACGAAAAGAGAAGATAAGAAGGGGAAAGAGAAAATGAAGAGAGGAAAGGGAATATGAAAAGAGAAAGAGGAAAGAAAAAGATGAAAAGATAAAGAAAGGAAGAGGAAAGGGAAGAGGAAAAAAAGAGGGAAAGAGAGAAGATAAGAAGGGGAAAGGGAATATGAAAAAGGAAGACGAAAAGAAAGAAGATGAAAAGGTGAGGAAAGGAAGAGGAAAGGGAAGAGGAAAAGAGATGAGGAAAAGAGAGAAATGAAAAGAGGAAAGAGGAAAAGAAGAGAGAATCAACAGACAACCAAGAATACAGAAGGAGGAGAGGACTAAAAAACAAGAATATACAAGAAGAAAAAAGAAAAACAACCAAGAATAGAGATGAAAGAAATACCAAAAAATGAGGCCGTTGCAAAGGCTAATCCTAGACCCTCAACCAAACAACTGACCTAGGATTGAAAATGACTTACTTGAAGGAGGAGGAGGAGGAGGACGAGAACTACGAGGAAGGAAACAAAACAAGCCATACCCAAGGATTACATAAAGACTTGAACCACTTATACGAACCTCCACCTAACAGACAAAGAGACTCAACCCGTCCTGGCCACCTTACAAACAGGCAACCCGAATAGCCGTAACTGGATCGGCTGATTAGATTACCACTGGCAAGACTAGACAAGGCAGGGTAAGTCGAATTGAAGTAGAACACGCTAACGGCAGCCTGATCATAGTGTTTGGGTCTCTCATCGGTGTTAATGCCAATAGTCACTACGAGAGGAGCTGATGGGGCATATTTTAAGTAGTTTCCCGCCTGTTGAGTGATAGCTGTGGTGTTTATGATTCTTTTAAAGGGAGTTTGATGCTATTTTTGTACGATTTCGAGTTTGATAACCGCATAAGGAGAGTTTGATCCCAATTTTTGTTAGATATGAGTGTAGTCACCTAACATGTTCCTTCAGGTATTTTCCCGCCTTCGAGTGATAGTTGTGATGTTTATGATTCTTTTAAAGGGAGTTTGATGCTATATTTTGTAAGATTTTGAGTGTAATTATCCCATAAGGAGAGTTTGTACGAATTGAGTGTAAAAACCGCATAAGGAGAGTCTGACCCCAATTACTGCTAGATTTTGAGTTCATTCACCACCTGATTTAAGACATTTTGCTTTATTGAAATTTATTGAAAGTTCGTCTATTTGAAGTTTTATGGGGATGAAAGTTTGGGAATGCTTCGTCACACGCAACTTTTCCCTTTCCTCCGCCACCCGAAACTGACCTCTTCTGAGCTCTCGTTATTTTTTCTTTAGTATGGAGCAGCGTTTAGTGAGCCTTTTTTTCCCCCCTTGAACTGCCTCGCTTGGTTAGATTTGGTTCCCTTCCCTATTCCTGCCTCCCCCCTTTCCCCTCTACCTCCCCGCCTTCATCCCGTCCCCATTTCCTCTCTGCCCATCGTCTCTCCCTGCCCTCACCCCTTCATCAGGAGACACAAGACCTGCCTCCTCCTTCCCACCTCACACCTTCCCTGCCTCCCTTCCTCCCTCCCTCCCTCAGAAGACTCACCTGCCTCCTCCTCCTCCTCCTCCTCCTCCTCCGCGTCGACGCCCTCCATTCATCACCTGTTCCTGTTGTGTTTCAGGGTGATGCAACTTCTCCCCTCCTCCTCCTCCTCCTCCTCCTCCTCCTCCTCTCTCATCCTATTATCTTCTCCTATTCCTTCTTCTTTCTTCTTTGCTTCGCTTCTTACATGTCTTCTCTCGCCTCCTCTTTCACCTCTATTTTTTTTTTTTTTTTTTTTTTTTTACCTCTCTCCCCTTTCTAACTTTCCTCCCTTCTGCCTCCTCCTCTCCGTCGCCTTTCTTCCCTTTCTTCCTCCTCCTCCTCTCCTTCTCCTTCCCACGTTCCCTTGATTCATCCTCCCCCAAAACCTCGTTCACACACACACACACACACACACACACACACACACACACACACACACGCTTAGAGACTTATGGGAGTAAATGAAGGAGGAAAGGAGAAACATGAGATACGGGAAGGAGGGAAGGGCGAGAGGGAGAGAAGGAGAAGGAGAAGGAGGAGGAGGAGGAAGGGAGAAAAGGAGGAGACAGAGAGGCATAGGACAGAGCAGGTGACCCTTATCTCCCCTCCGCCCCCCCCCTCGACCACCGACAGATGGCTCGCGGCTGAGAGAGAGAGAGAGAGAGAGAGAGAGAGAGAGAGAGAGAGAGAGAGAGAGAGAGAGAGAGAGAGAGAGAGAGAGAGAGAGAGAGAGAGAGAGAGAGAGAGAGAGAGAGAGAGAGAGAGAGAGAGAGAGAGAGAGAGAGAGAGAGAGAGAGAAGAACAGATAGATAGAGAGAAAGAGACGAAAGGGAAGGAAGAAAAGAAGAAATGAAGGAAGAGGAAGGAAAAGAGGGGAAGAAGAGGAGGAGGAAGAGGAGGAGGAGGAAGAGGGCAGTAAGCGGTCATTCCAACCTCCTCCTCCAAAAAAAGAAAGAAAAAAAGAAAAAGTAAGAAGGAAAGAAAGAAAAAAAGAAAGTGACACAATCTCCAAGGCACGAATACAAGGAACTCCAATTAGAATATATCAGATGGCAAAAATATTACGTTTAAAAATTGTCTCAGACTGAGCGAAAAGACCGCCCTGAAAAAGAGAGAAGGGACGAAACTTGACTTTTAAACCATCGATCTTATGCCGCGGGTTCTTCTCACGACTCCGTGCCATGAAAACTAGAAACAGGGAAAGAAAACAGAGCTCAGACGGAACGAAAAGAGCCGCTCCGAGAGAAAGTGAATCCAACCAAGATCAAATCACACGACACCTGACTTTTAAACCACGGATCTCATGTCTCGAGGTCTGCTTACGACTCCGCGTCATGAAAACCAGAAAAAGAGAAGGAAAACAAACCTAAGACGGAATGAAAAAGACCCGCACTGGGGAAAAAATAGAATCCAACCAAGTTCATATCAAGCAAAACCTATCCACAGATGTTATGCCTCAGGTTCCGCATACGACTCCTCGCCATGGAAACCAGAAAAAGAGAAACAGAACCTCAAATCTCAGTTGAAATGAAAAAGCGCAGCGGGAAAAGAAAGAAATCACCTGCATATCAAACGAGACCTGACTCTTAAAACCACAGATCTCATGCCTCGGGTCCTTCTTCTGCTTACGACTCCGTGCCATGAAAAGCAGAAAAAGAGAAGAATGAAAAGGCGCAACGGGGAAAGAAGGGAATCACAAGCATATCAGACGATACCTAAATTTTAAAACCACAGATCTTATGCCTCGGGATTTGCTTCTGCTTACGACTCCGCGCCATGAAAAGCAGAAAAAAAGGAGGAATGAAAAGGTGCAACGGGAAAAGAAGGGAATCACAAGCATATCAGACGCGACCTAACTTCTTATGCCTCAGATTCTGCTTACAACTCCGCGCATGAAAAGCAGAAAAAGAGGAGGAATGAAAAGGCACACTGGGGAAAGAAGGAATCCAAATGCATATCAGACGAGTCCTGACGCTTAGACACAGATCCTTGGCGTTGGATTCTCCGCAGCGCCCCGAAGCAGCGCCACAAGAGAGATTCAGGCGTGCAAAGTGTCGCCGATAAAAGGATTACAAACTTACCGGGGTCCTCCTGGGCAAAGTTTGGGTCCCGCGAGGCTCGAGGAGAATTAGACGCTGTGGGAATGCTTTTGAGAAGGATTTGATACCTGGGAGAGACGCAGTGTTCCATTACCTGCACGGGTACGACAAGGGTACGGAGAGAGGAGAAGGGGAGAGGGGGGAGGAGGAGGACCTGGATTGCTTGACTGGGCATGCAACACGATGAGTAAGTGGATTGGCTGCCGTGTTGCGTGGAGGAGGTGGAGGTGGGTGAGGAGTAGGTGGGTGGAAGGTTACGTGGGTGAGGTGGTAGGTGGGTGAGGGGATGGTGGGAGAGGTGTAAAATGCAGTGATATGGTTGAAATATTTTGATGTGTGTGTGTGTGTGTGTGTGTGTGTGTGTGTGTGTGTGTGTGTGTGTGTGTGTGTGTGTGTGTGTGTTAGCGGGAAAATATTTCGGCCTGAGTGGGATTCGAACCTCGGCATACCAGGTCGGAGCTTGACGTGGCAGAGCTTTAGTCCACTGAGCCACGGGAGTCTGTGTGTGTGTAGAGGTGGCTCCTTACGCAACTGGCCAGGCTACTTAAACCCTCCCATTAATCAAGGTGCATTATCTCATTCCCTAAATCACCGATCGAGGACACGCATCTCGCCCTGACCTTCTCGCGGCGCCACACAACCTTCCGCTTACCCGATCAATGCGTCGCTTTCTCGTTACCAAAGTGAAGGGAAGAGGAGAGTATCAAGACATCTCTCCACCCGAAATTGACCTCTTGTGACCTCTCGTTCATTGTTCTTTAGTTTTGCGCAGCGTCTAGCAGTTGTTATTTTTTTGTAATTGTTTTTTGCCCTTGAGATACTTCCTTCCCTTGCTGTAAAAAGAAGGTTAGGTTAGATTTGGGATTACGTAAGGTAAGGTTAGATTATGCTAGGTATGTTAAGGCTAGATGAAGTTAGGTATAGTATAAGGTTAGATTAGGTAAGATAAGGTGAGGCATGTTAAAATAAGGTAAGGTTAGGTTAGATGTTAGGTATGATAAGGTTAAATGAGTCTAGGTATTGTAAGGTTAGATTAGGTAAGGTAAGATTAGGTAAGTTAAAATTAGGTAAGGTTAGGTTAGATGTTAGGTATGGTAAGGTTTGATGAGGTTAGGTATGGTAAGGTTAGATTAGGCAAGGTAAGGTTAGGTTAGATGTTAGGTATGGTAAGGTTAGATGAGGTTTGGTATGGTATGGTTAGATTAGGTAAGGAAAGGTGAGGCACAGTGAGGTAAGGTAAGGTAAGGCGAGGTATGGTGAGGTAAGGTAAGGTAAGGTCAGGTACTCATTACTTCCCTACCTATAAATCGAACCGTCAGCTCTCGATTAAGTCCTCAATCGCACACAACAATAAAAAAAGATAATTACAGGTGTTTACAGGTCTATCATTACCTAATATTGATCTTGTCGTTATTAGTCACACGCACCTGGGCTTAACGACTCCCGTAGACGACAATTAGCACCTGTTCTCATTAGTCCACCTGTCGTAAACACACGCAGACGAGGTGTAATAAAGCCCTTTCACCCTGATTGCCACGCTCGCCCCCAGGGTTGGCTACCTTCACCTGGGGGCACGGACAGGTGAGAGAGCCTCTCCAGGTTAATTAAAGAGAAAGGGTCGCCAGGTAGAGTCAGGCGCCACACGTACACTTTTTTTCTCTACGCCGCATTTGTCTTATTTTTTTCTACTTTTATTGAGACGAAAAAAGAATAAATAAAAGACAAATATATGAAAGTCAGGCGCCACACGTGCATTTTTTTCTTTTCTTTTTCTACGACACAAGTCTTATTTTTTTACTACTTTTACTGAGACGGAAAATAACAAGTAAAAAGATAATGTACCCAAAAATGACCTCCAAAAGTTGTTTCCATACTACTAACAGACACATGCAAAAAAATAATGATCTAATTTGGGTATTTCCTCGTGATAACCGTTGCCAAGTTAACCATTCCCTTCCTTTCCTTTCTTTTCTTTGCACAGACGAATCAACAGCAACAAATAACTATGAAAAACCTACTTATATATCTCTAATGCGTGAGAAATTCCATGTAGCAGATTATTTATGACTTTACTTTAAACTAGATTACATATCGTTCAAAATTCAATGTATACCGTTACGTCTGCGTGTAATAACTAGTACGGGGAAGGTTAGAGCGAGGAAGAAGCTCGTACAGGAAGCGATCACTGCATAAAACCTCCGACAAACCGAGGAAGCGCGTCGTTTAGTAGACCCGATGAAAAGAGCGAGTGTGTGAAGCGCGCGTGAGAGGTGAGGCGGGAGGGAGAGGCGGCGGGAAGGAGCGTGGGAAAGGGAGGAAGAGGAGGCCGTAAGCGCTATTTAATGGAGCAGATGACGATGGAGGAGGAGGAGGAGGAGGATTTGTGTTGAGTGCAGTGGAATAGTTTGAAATAGAGGAAAAGGAAAATTATTAAAAAAAACATGGAGAGGAAAAACATGAAAAGCAAACTGGAAGGATTACATAGAAGTTATAAAACAGATTGATAAATATAGTGAATGATTGAAGGAGAGAGAGAGAGAGAGAGAGAGAGAGAGAGAGAGAGAGAGAGAGAGAGAGAGAGAGAGAGAGAGAGAGAGAGAGAGAGAGAGAGAGAGAGAGAGTAAAAACAAACAAAATTCTTCGCTCCACCCCACACAAACACACACACACGCGCCCTCCCCAACCCTTCCCACCCCACTACACCCCATCCATCACCCCAAAAGTTCCCTCTGTCACGGCACTCACATGTTACTCACCCCAGCGATAAGGGTTTCCAGGGATGCTTTAAATGATGAATCCTCTGATGGGGGGCAGCGATAACGCCTGTCAATCACGCGGCCGGCCAGGTAAAGACTCGCTATCGCCTGGAAGCATCGCCCGGCCGCTCGTTACGCCGGGTACCTTCACGCGCGGGCGGCCGAGGTTTGCCCGACTGCCTGAGAGATTGGAGTTGTGCTTGGAAGTTGCATTCTCGTGATGGTTAGGTTGAGTTAGCTTGACTTTTTTTTTAGGAGGAGAGGGAGGGGTTGTGTGTAGGGGGGAGCTTGTGTGTAGTAGTAGTAGTAGTAGTAGTAGTAGTAGTAGTAGTAGTAGTAGTAGTAGTAGTAGTAGTAATTTTGATGAAAGCTTGATGGGATAGGGAAGTAAGATTATCTAGGAAAGGTAGCTTGTAAAATATAGATAGACAGATAAAGAGAGAGATAAGTAGACAGATAAATAGACCTGCTTGAGAGATTGGAGTTGCGTTTTCGTCTTGGTTATAGGTTGGGTTAGCTTGCCTTTCTTATCTTGAGAGAGAGAGAGAGAGAGAGAGAGAGAGAGAGAGAGAGAGAGAGAGAGAGAGAGAGAGAGAGAGAGAGAGAGAGAGAGAGAGAGAGAGAGAGAGAGAGAGAGAGAGAGAGAAGAAGAACAAGAACAAGAACAAGGAAGGAAGAGGGAGTGATGATGGCTGAGAGGTGTGCTGGAGGGAAGAGGAGGAAGAGGAGGAGGAAGAGAAGGAGGAGGAGGAAGGAATCGAGAGAGGTAGTTGTGACACTCAATTTACATATATTAAAGTACAAGTCTGGGTTTCGACTCCCTGAAGGTACTGGCGGGTGCTGGCCAAGCCTATTAAGTTGTTCCTCTTCTCTTTCCTTCTCTCTTTCTTTCCTCCGTGTCTTCTTCCTATGTTTCTTTACCTCCCTTTCTTCCTATTTTTCCTTTCTTTCTCCTCTTCTCTCTTTCTTTCCTCCGTGTCTTCTTCCTATGTTTCTTTACCTCCCTTTCTTCCTATTTTTCCTTTCTTTCTCCTCTTCTTTCTTGTTTCCTTCTATTGTAACTTCATTTCCATTTCTTATTCCAACCTTCATTTCCTCTTTTAAGTTGTTCCTCCTCTCTTTCCTTCTCTCATTCCTTCCTCCGCGTCTTCTTCCTACATTTTTTTACCTCTCTTTCTTCCTTTTTTTTTCTTTCTGTTTCCTCTTCTTCCTTGTTTCCTTCTATCATAACTTCATTTCCATTTCTTGTTCCTACCTTCATTTCATCTTTTAAGTTGTTCCTCTTCTCTTTCCTTCTCTCTTTCTTTCCTCCGCGTCTTCTTCCTATGTTTCTTTACCTCCCTTTCTTCCTATTTTTCCTTTCTTTCTTCTCTTCTTTCTTGTTTCCTTCTATTGTAACTTCATTTCCATATCTTATTCCTATCTTCATTTCCTCTTTTAAGTTGTTCCTCTTCTCTTTCCTTCTCTCTTTCTTTCCTCCGTGTCTTCTTCCTACATTTCTCTACCTTCCTTTCTTCCTTTCTTTCTCCTCTTCTTCCTTGTTTTCTTTTATTATAACTTCATTCCCATTTATTATTCCTTCTTTCATTTCCTCTTTCATTGCTAATTTTTTCTTCATTCTTCGCTTCTTGTATATCTTTCTTCCTTTCTTCCATCCCTCTTTCCTTCCTTCTTTCCCTTACTTCCTTTTCTCTTTCTTCCTTTCTACATTGTTTCTCATCTTCCTTACTCTCACTGATCACTTCGTCATCTTTATATCCTCTTCCTCTTCCTCTTTTTCCTCCTCCTCTAAAGTGGATAGTGTAAAAATGATCAATCCTTTAAAAACCGCATTTACCATTACTTCGTTCCAACAAGATTAAACTGCTGTAATCTCTCCCGCTGGTAATTGAAGGGCATGACTAATTGAACAAATCACTAAAGCAAGCCGTCTAGTTATTACCCAACAGACTTCATAATGCCTGATCTTCCGTGCTGCCATGTTTCCTCCTCCCCCTTCCCTTCCCGTCGCCTCTCCTCGCTCCTATCCTTTCCTAGGCAACTGGATTTTTATGCATAATTCCTAGTCTAGTTATAACCCTACAGACTTTATAATGCCTGATCTTCCGTGCTGCCATGCTTCCTCCTCCTCCTTCCCCTCCCGCCCCCTCTCCTCACCCTTATCCTTTCCTAGAAAACTGGATTTTTGCGCATAATTCCTAGTCTAGTTACAACCCAATAGACTTTATAATGCCTGATCTTCCGTGCTGCCATGCTTCCTCCTCCTCCTTCCCCTCCCGCCGCCTCTCCTCACCCTCATCCTTTCCTAGGCGACATGATTTTTGCGCATAATTCCTCAAACCCGTTGGCCGTCCCGCCGCCTCTTACGTATCAAACCGTAGATCAGATTGTCCAGCTCCGTCTTAGTGCGCGCGAACACCGACTCATTCCTCGGTACACGCGTCTTCTTTCACTGTCTTTCTTGTATTTGTTTTCAGCAGCCTTGTTTTCTTTTCCATGTAGACGCGCAATTTAGATAACAGCCGGGGACGCTACCGCTGATGAGTTCATTTCTTCCACAGGTGAGCGCCGTGGGCAGGTGAGAGAGAGGGGGAGAGAGGGACCCAGAACGTCCTGCAGGTGCTCAGGTAAATGCAGCCTTAATTACACCGCTCCAGGCCAGGTGGGGTGCCCGCTGTCTGCCTGAAGGGGGGACCGAGGCCGAGACATGGGGTGCCACGAACACTCCCTCGCCTTTATTAGGATCTGAACGTAGGAATTTCTCTTGTTTTACGACTGGTCTTTGGCGTCCCCCGCAGCCGGTCCTGGGTCAGTCAGTATTCTCAGACGCTTCCACTCTCACGTCAACTCTTCCTCAAGGCCGAAAAGGAGATGAATCGGGTTACCATGAGTGTTTTTTCACGTTCATGGTATAGAAAAATGACTAAGCTACCACCAGGGTCATAAACTACACCTGGAAGTACCCACAACCCCTACGAAAACTCTGTCAAGCGTGGGTGTGTTAGCAGCGAAGCGCTTGAGAATATGGTACTGAGCGATGCGCGGTTTCCTCGGGCACAGCAGCGAGACAGGCCAGACAGGGACACTCCTAACCCTGCCCTGCCAAGCCCTGCTACTCCGTCTTGTGCTGACCAGAAGGGATGTGAAGGAAGGAGGTGAGGGATGAGGAGTGAGATGGAGGTGGATGTTTTGTGGTCTAGAGTCGGAGTAAGGAGTGAGGTGGAGTTTGTTTTTGTAGTGGAGTGGTGGTTAGGTGGATTTAAAGGGATGGTGTGATTTTGTGGAGTATAGTGGAAGGAGTGAGGAATAAGGTGGAGTGATGAGAAGGTACTCTGTATGGGGAAAGAAGTGAAGGAATGAAGTAATAGGGAAACTATTTGTGGAGCGAAGGGGAGATGAAGTGGATAGATGTGATATGAGTGGATGGAGGGAGTGGATTTTCTGAAGTGGATTAGTGATGAAATGGAGAGACTGGTAATGAGGTGGAGAGATGATGTTCATAGACTAAAGTGGATGCATGTGGAGTTCGTGGGTGGAAGCAATTATGAGGTGGAGTGAGAGAGGTGGAGAGGGGTACTAGAGTAAGATGTAGAAGAATGATTTAGAGAGGCGTGTTTAGGTGGATAAGTGTGGTGTTTGCGCTGTGTTTGTGGAATGGAGTAATAGGGAGGTGGAGTGAGTGGTGGTGGTGGAGGTGGTGGTGGTGGTGGAGTGGTTGGGTCACACTGGTTGAAGACCGCTACGGCTGTTTCCTGAGGGCATGTGTGTGTGTGTGTGTGTGTGTGTGTGTGTGTGTGTGTGTGTGTGTGTGTGTGTGCGTGTGTCTGGAGAATTTTCCTGTAGCTACCGACATCCTCCTCCTTCCTCCTCCTCCTCCTCTTCCTCCTCCTCCTCCTCCTCCTCCGGCAATCATGAAGGAAGCGACGGTCCAGTGCAATGATGGATCACCTGTTGGGACACACACACACACACACACACACACACACACACACACACACACACACACTTGGCCTTGAAGCTCGGACTCACCACTCGCTTCAATGGCAATTCCGGTAACTGTCAAACATACTTATTGTTTTTGATCGATTTGTTCATCCTCCGTCCGTCCGTGTGTGTGTGTGTGTGTGTGTGTGTGTGTGTGTGTGTGTCGCCCATGGGAAGGAGGCATGGCGACGGGCGGCTGACGGGTACCTCCTCCTCCTCCTCCTCCTCCTCCTCCTCCTTGTCTTCCTCCTCCTCCGTCAGCATGCCAAGTAGTCTCTCCCTTTTTTCTCTCCCCATTATCCTCTCCTCCTCCTCCTCCTCCTCCTCCTCTCTTCCTCTGCTACTAATATCAAAAGAAGAAAAATTAAGGGCAAATCAAGCTACTTATATTCACTACTAAAACAAGCAGAAAAAAACTATAGGTGACCCTCGAAGAATGAAGACAACGAAGGGAAAGGGAGAGGAAAATATGGAGGACAAGAAGGGAGAGAAAGAGGGAGAGGAAGATGCATGTTTAGTTTCCTCTCGGCTTGTCTCTCTCTCCTCCTCCTCCTCCTTCTCTCCTCACCTTTCGCGGTAATCAGTCTCACCTTTCCTCCACCTCTCCCAATCATTCGTTCCCTCCACCAGCTGGCCTGCGAAGGAGAGAACAGGGAGGAGACGAGACCCCGCGAAGCAAGGGAGGAGATAAGAGGAAGGAAGGGAGGAAAAAGAAGAATGGAATAAGGAAGGAAGAGAGGGAGGATAGAGAGGAAGGAAGGGAGGGAGAGAGAATAAAGAGTGAAGGAAGGAAGGAAGGGAGGGAGGGTTAGATATGAAGATGAGAGAGTGGTAGAGGGGAGAGGAAGAGGAAGAAAAGGCAATAAATGGAGGAAGAAAAGGAAGAAAGAAGACACGAGGGAAGGAGAATAGGAAAAGGGAGGAAGAGGAGAGAGTACGAAGAGGAGAAAGATAGAAAAGGGAAGGAAACAATTAACGAAAGAAGAGATGAAGGAAGGATGGAAAGAGAGAAGAGAGAGAGAAAGAGAAAACCGCAGCAGATAAGACCAGAAGTTGACATGAGTAACGTTACTAAGCTATTGCACTTCACTCACATCTTAATCAACACTGACTCACTTCACTTCTCATACTTAACATTCAAACCAACCATCCGCACCTTTTTATCGCATCAGCAACTACCGCCTGTGACTGACTAACTAACTGACTGACTGACTGACTGAATGACTGAATGACTGACTGACTATATAATTAACTGCATGATTGACTAACTAATTGACTGACTTACGTACTGACACTGATTAACTGACTGACTGACTGACTAATTAACTGCCTGATTGACTAACTAATTAACTGACTTACGTACTGACTTACTGATTAACTGACTGACTGACTGACTGACTGGACGGTTGAGTGACTGATTGACTGGACGGTTAACTGACAGACTGGTTCATGTCGTGGAGAGTGACTCATCCTTTCTGTCTGTCTGTCTGTCTGTCTGTCTGTTGCAACCTCGGGAGACGACCTGAGTGGAACGCTGAGTCACTGTTCACCAGAGTAGCCAGAGAGAGAGAGAGAGAGAGAGAGGGGGGGGGAAAGAGGGAGGGTCAGAATCAACGTGCCAAATTATCGTACCCATCGCATTTCATTTTCGTAGTTTCTGACCGATAACTCAAAAAAAAACCATCAATATTTACCGTTTTAACTATAACTTTAATTTCCTATCGTTATTTGTGTGGTTACGACTGTCTAGAAGCCTAAAAATTATAAATGCAATATTCAGAGTACGACAATTTGGCAACGCTGGTCAGAATGCGCGTCCCTTGTCACTTAATCGCTGTGGTCTTCGTGTTTAGCGTCGTAATATAAGTTTTAATGAGCAACGACTCCACTTGTGGCTTTGAAGTCTGTCCCGACGCTCATTTGGTTACGAAAAAGAAAGAAAGGAAAAGAATAAGAAGCGGACTGCAGGAATGGAGCTGGTACACACACACACACACACACACACACACACACACACGACAAAAATCATAAAAAAAGCAAAATAAAGCTACAGAAAGCAAAAATAATGAGAGAAAGAAAGAATGAAAGATCGAAAGAAGGAAAGAAAGAGAGAAAAGAAAGGAGAAAAAAAGAAAGAAGGAAAGAAAGAACGGAGGAAAAGAAAAGAAAGGGAAAAAGAAAGAAAGGAAAAGAGAACCACCATCACCACCACCACCACCACCACCACAAACCCCATCTTCACCCCTCTTCCACCCCCCACTTGCTCCACCTCCACCACCACCACCACCACCACAAGCCCCATCTTCACCCCTCTTCCACCCCCCACCTGCTCCACCTCCACCACCACCACCACCACCACAAGCCCCATCTTCACCCCTCTTCCACCCCCCACTTGCTCCACCTCCACCACCACCAGCAGCGCCTCCAGCTAGCTCAGGCCGTTGTCCCGCCGTGACCTTGGGACGGCAGTGTTTACAAATGGTCTGGCCGTTGCGAGGACTAAACCCACAACGAAACCCGCGATGTGTATAAACCCAACCCCGACGGAGGAGGAATAGGAGCAGAAAAACGCTGACGGGGAAGAAGAGAAGAAAGAAATACGAAAGAACGGGAGAAAAAGAGGGATAGAGGAGTGAGAGAGGGAGAGAAGGGAAGACAGGGAGGATTGACAGAGCGAAGACAGAGTGATACGGAGAAACGGAGGACGGAAAGGTGAGGAAGAAAGGAGGGAAAGGTAAATGGGGAGGTGACGGAGAAGGAAGGATGGAAAGGTAGAGAAACAGGAGGAAGAAAGGAATGAAAGAAGAACGAAAGGCATAGAGTGATAGGGGAGAAGGGGACGGAGAGGTAGAGAGGAACAGGATGAAGGAAGGGAAGGAAGTCACTGGGTAATACGTAAACGGGAAGGAGAGAGAGCGAGAGATAGAGAAGGAGTAAGAAATGGGGGAAGGAGAAAGAACGAAAAACAAAGAGTAATATAGGAGAAAAAGAGGTGAAGGGATAGAGAAAGAGAGAGGTGAGGGAGAGAAAGGGTTGAGGAGAGAACATGAGGGAGGAGGAGAGAGACAGGAGGAAGAAAGAGAGGAAGGTAGGGGCAGCCAGCGTCCAGCGGGTGACCATATAGGGCGTTCGATCCCTTGCGACGTGACCCGCCTCGACTTGAATCCTCTAACCGACACACACACACACACACACACGCACACACACACACAGTAACATAACCTCTAACCGCCACCACACAGCCGCCACAACACATAGCAACATAGCCACATGCACAGCCACGAACCAATACCAACATAGAAAGCTACATAAACCAACATAAAACTAACATGAAAAGCTACATAAAGCCATAACCATCACAGATTCTCACAGCCGTCACCTCACAGCCACAGCGACAACCCCACAGTCTCTCCACACACAAAAACAAAGGAAGGGACAAAGGAAGAATGGGAGAGTTAGGTGCGAAGAGGTAAGAGAGATAAGGGAGGAAAAAAAGAAAAAAATGAAGGAAGAAAGAGAGAAAAGGAGGATAGCAAGAAACAGATGAGGAGAGATAGTTAGAGGAGGAAGAGAAGGAATAGATGAAGGAGGAAAGAGAGAAAAGGAGGATAGGAAGAAACAGAGGAGAAGGAGAGAGTCAGATACGAAGAGGAGAGATAAAAGAGTGGAAGCCTCTAAAGTCTAAACAAAGCAATACCAACACAAAAGGTGCGAAGAGGTGAGAGAGATATAGGAGGAGGAAAAGAAGGAATAGATGAAGGAGGAAAGAGAGAAAAGGAGGATAGGAAGAAACAGAGGTGAAGGAAAGAGTTAGATACGAAGAGGAGAGAGCAAAGAATGGAAGCCTCTAAACAAAGCAATACCAACACAAAAGGTGCGAAGAGGTGAGAGAGATATTGGGGGAGGAAAAGAAGGAATAGATGAAGGAAGACAGAGAGAAAAGGAGGATAGGAAGAAACAGAGGAGAAGGAAAGAGTTAGATACGAAGAGGAGAGAGAAAAGAGTGGAAGCCTCTAAACAAAGCATTACCAACACAAAAGAACCATTAAAACCCATACCTACAACTTTTCCAACTCACTTACAGACTCTCACTGCCACAATACCGTCACCTAGCCGCCTCCACACGCTGTAACCTAACCACAGCAACTCCCACACCGCCTCTACACACACAGCAACAAAGGTTAAGGTACAGCCAACACAATAGCCACATAAACAACGATAGCCACACCTCTTCCCACGCACTCCCAGACTCTCAAAGCCACACAGCAACAGAGCCACATCCCTGCACCACGAACACAGCAAATTGCCAACACACACATGCACACACACACAGCCCTCGCCACATCTCAAGACGCAGCCACAGCGCCACACCTTCCATCCATCCCAAACAGGTTTTTGCCAACAGCCATTACACACACACACACACACACACACACACACACACACACACTCACATACACACACGCAGAATCAGACACAGCCACTAAACACCCTTACAGTTTCGCCACGACCCATAGACAGACACACAGACAGACAGATAAACAGACAGACTGACAGACACCCACCCGCCAGTAAACTTGGCCAAATATTGATACCCGGGTTACTTTTGTTTAGGTTTTCTTGCTAAAAATCATGGTACTGTCCCCTCCTCTCTCTCTCTCTCTCTCTCCTCCACCACCTCCATCACCAGCTTCCTCTCTTCTCCCTCTCTCTCTTCCTCCTCTCTCTCCACCATCACCACCACCAGCCTCTTCTTCCTCTCCACCTCCTCCACCACCACCATCATCACTATCCATCCGACCTCCAGCTTTGCATATTCAAGGTAGATTTGCATTGCCTAGGCGTGAGTCATAAGGGAGGGAGGTAGGGTGGAGAACGGGTTACGAAGGGTGGGTAGGGAAGGGAGGAAGAGGAAGGGGATGGTACGAGTGGGTGGGTGGGTAGGAGTAAGGAAAGGGGAAGGTTCAGGTGAGGAGTGGGTGGGTAGGGAAGGGGTAAGGAAGGGAGGTAGAGAAGGAAGGGGAAGGACAAGTTAGTGGGGTGGGTAGGGAAGGGTAAGGAAGGGAGGGAGGTGGTGAGGCGCTGGGGGTCCGGTAGATGAGAAGGGAGAAGAGGGAGAGAGGGAAGAAGACTGGTCGTGAATGAGGAAAGGAAAAGAGGAAGGAAGAGAAGAGGAATGGAAAAGTGAAAAGAAGAGAGAAGAACGAGGAGGTGGAGGAAGGGAGGTGGAAAAAGAAGAGGGAAGAAGAGGAGGGAAAAGGAAAGGGTAAAGGGAACGAAAAAAACAAAGAGGAAAGAAAGGGAAAGAGGATGGGAAGAGAAAGAGAGAAGAACGAAGAGGAGAGGATGGGAAAAAGGACAGGAAGAGAGAAAAAAGAACAAAGAAAAGAGGAAGAGAAACGGGAAAGGAAGGGAGAGGAAAATAAGGGAGTTTAACGACGAGAGAGAATTTTTCTTGGGTAGAGAAGTTATGGCTTTGAACCGGAGGAGAACGAGAGAGAGAGAGAGAGAGAGAGAGAGAGAGAGAGAGAGAGAGAGAGAGAGAGAGAGAAACGAAGAGAAAGAAAGAAATTGATGTAGGAGTATTAGAAAACAGTTACGAGGGAGGGAGAGGGAGGGAGAGAGAAGCAAAAGAAAGAAAGAAAGAAAGAGAAAAAGAGAATAAGTGTGAAAAATATTGCATACAGACTGAAAGAGTGTGAAGCGAATGGAAAAAAAGATAAAGAAAATGAAGGTGTGTGTGTGTGTGTGTGTGTGTGTGTGTGTGAAGCATAGATAAATAAAGCTAAAATAAGAAGACCGTTTTGAGAGGGAAAAAGGTGGATTGCGTTGTGTGAGTTTTCCTGCGCCATGACAGCCTTCAACATGACAGCCGACAGTGTGTTCTGAGTGTTTATGTTATAGGGCTGGTGTAGGATTTTGCTCTTTTTCTCTTGTATTTTTTTATTTTTATTTGTTTTTCTTTTGTTTTTCTCTTTTCTCAATTTTTCTCTTTTCTTTTTTTGCATTATTTTTTTCTCATTTTCTTGTATTTTTTCTTCTTTTCAGGGTCGATTTATCGTTTTCTTTTTGTCTTATTATTTCTTTATCTTTCTTCATTGTCTTATTTACCTTTTATCAGTCCTTTCTTTTGTTTGTCTTTGTGTTTTCTTTTTATATATCTTCTCGGGTTTTTAAGTAATTTTCTTTTGCTTCTCTTTATTCTGCATTTCTTTGTCTTTTACTTCATTCCTTTTTCTACGTTTCTTCCTTCCTTTCCTTCTGTTTTCCTTTCTTCTTTCTATATTTCTTCCTTTTCTTTCTTCTCCCTTATTTGGAGTTGTGTGTATGTCTATTTCTCCTGTGAGCACACCGGTTGCCTCTTCCTCCTCCTCCTCCTCCTCCTCTCCAACTAAGCTCGTGAGGGAGATGAGCAAGATAAGGGCGATTTTTGCTTATATATTCTGTATCCTGTTCGCCTAAACACCCACTCCACGTCGCCACCACCACAACCACAACCACCAACATCAACACCACCGCTTTGTTCTCCCTCTCGTGTGTTGTTACTTCACCGCTGTTTGTTACTGTGTGTGTGTGTGTGTGTGTGTGTGTGTGTTCCGTTTACCTTCCCTTGTGTGTGTGTGTGTGTGTGTGTGTGTGTTCCGTTTACCTTCCCTTGTGTGTGTGTGTGTAGTTTACCTTCCCTTGTGTGTGTGTGTGGCTTCCTAACCTTCGCTGTATTGCACGAGTCTGTTGGTATTTTTTTAAGCAAGTGTTTCACCTTCGTAAGTTCGTAAGATTGTGTGTAGTTTGACCTTCGTTTCTGTGTAGTTTTGTAACCTTCGCTGTTGCTTATTCAGTCTGTTGGTCTTTTCTTGAGTCACTTTTCATTGTTGATTTGTTAGTTTTTTTTTTGTATCATGTGACAGTGTTTTTAAGTACTATGAATGAGGTCCACTTGCTACTCTATTATGTCCTGTCTACG
>NC_066526.1:12259982-12262482 GCF_024679095.1 Eriocheir sinensis
AAGTAAGAGATGTGAAAGGAAGGGAGAGAGATACATTGATAGATAATAGAGAGAGAGAGAGAGAGAGAGAGAGAGAGAGAGAGAGAGAGAGAGAGAGAGAGAGAGAGAGTAAAAAATGTAAAGTCCCTCACTGGCATCTCTTGTTACATATGTATCTTATCACCTCTTACGAAGCGAACAAAAGCCTCAACACTTCCCGATTATCGAACTGTAACTTTTTGCCTTTATCTCCACGCATGTTGATAGCTTGTGTAATTTAGTAGTAGTAGTAGTAGTAGTAGTAGTGGTGGTGGTGGTTGTAGTAGTAGTAGTAGTAGTAGTAGTGGTAATAGTGTGATAGTATTAGTTTTAATGTATTGCTTCTCTTTCATTCATGTGCAAACCCAGTGCTTCCTCTCTTCCTCCTCCTCCTCGTAACCTTTCCTTCCTTCTCTTCCACTCTTTCCTCTTTGTATTCTACTCTCCTTTCACTTCTTCCTCCCTCCCTCCTTCCCTCCTCCCTTCCATCCCTTCCTACCATCCTCTCCCTCCTTCTCTCCCTCCTCCCTCCCGTGCATTCCCTTCCCAAAAGCCACGGCAAAAATGTTCTTTGTTCCCTCAATGTTCCGTGTCTCCCTATTTTTCCCATTTATTTTCGTGTTTCAGGTTCCCGAAATTACCTTTTTTTGCCATGACTTTCCTTTTTCACCTCGCCGCCACCCTATCATTTTGTCCTCCTTTTCCTCGTCGCATTACTCCTCCTCCTCCTCCTCCTTCTCCCCTTCCCTTATCTTCTTCCTTCTCCTATTCTCTTATATCATTCCTCTTCCTTCCCTCCTTGTCCTCCTTTTCCTTGTCACATTACTACTCCTTCCCTTTCTCCTCCTTCCATTCTCCTCCTCCTCCTCCTTCCCTTTCTTTCTTCTATCCTCGTTCTCCCTCTCTTCCTCTCTCAATCTATCTCTCGCTATATCATCCACAACTCCACCAATAGGGAAAGAGCATCGTCGGCTACCTGGATTCTGATTGGCTGAAAGTTTTGTCGCCAGAAGTCGCGGTCGCACGGAGGCAGCGACCGCATAACAACCGCATCGGGAGTACAACGCAGGTGGCTCATGAACCGCTCACCGCTACGCTCAGGTGCTCCTCCGGCGGGTATTGTTCTCGCTTACATCTTCTTCGTGCCCTAAAAGCTAACGTGCGGAGGTTTACCGGGCATTTACCTGGTTTTTGACGTGGAAATGGACGGTTTCTTTGACGTCTTGCGGAAAGTGTGTGAATGGTAATGTTGGGTTGCGTGGAGACCCTTCTGGCTTACATGTACCATCGCCTGTCCGTCTTCACCGCTACCTCTGTTTTTTGCTCTGCCTCTTTCTCTTCCCCGCTAACACCCCAAGGCTCTCATCTCTTACCTTAATCCCTGCTTCAACCTCCTCCTACGGTCCTACCTCTGTCTGTTGTATCTTTCCCTTGCCTACAGCCACCCCAAGGCGCTTATCCCTACCTCAAACTTTGCCTCTTCATCCCTTTTTTTACCTCTTTCCTTGCCTACTAACACCACCTCAAGGCTCTCATCCCTACCTTAATCTTTACCTCAATCCTTCCCTCACACACCACAACCTCACCCCTGCCCTACACCTCTTTCCTTGCCCACTAACACCCCTAGAGGCTCTCACCCCTTACCTCACCCTTGCCTCACACACAACCTCATCTATGTCTTTCACCCCTACTTCACCCCTGCTACCATCCCCTTCCCCCTTGCCTCCCCCACTTGTACTCCATCAGCCCCGACGTCCCTCCTCTGGTCTCCTTCCGCTCTTCCTTCCCTCGCCCTCCCACTCATTATCCCCAAATCTGGCGTGCAGGAGTCCGGCCACCGTCCGTTTGTCTGTCTGTCCCCAACGGCGGTTCTTGGCCACGGAGGGCACTTCACGCAGGACCGAGAACACCGCCGCCACCATCACCACCACCACCACCATCATCACCGCTACCACCGCCGATCTGACTGACTTCGCGGTTACTTTCTGCCTTAGTTTACCGCGGTGGTACTCATTCGGCGTTCAAGGGGAAGGTCGTGATGGGGAAGCGTAGCGTGTCGAACTGATCGCTTTAAGAATGAGATCGGTACGTCGGGTGGTGATGGGGGGGGGGTACTGGAGCCGAGTTCGCTGTGGTGCCGAATTATCCGTGTCTGCGTAACCCTCCTCTTCCTCCTCCTCTTCTTCCTCCGCCTCCTTGTTCTTTTTCTTCTTCTCGGCCATTCTTCTCTCTCTCCGTCCCTGCCACCCTTGCATTTCCTTCTCGCCTTTCTTCTTCTTTTTCCTCCTCCTCCTCCTCCTCCTCGGCTACTGTCTGACCGCCTCGAGTCCACCAGCCGGCATATGCATTATACATGATTCGCAATTCCTCTTCTTCTTCCTCTTCTTCTTGTTACTCTCCTTGTTGTTGTGGTTCTTCTTGTTCTTGTTCTTCTTCCTCTTTCACCTTCCACCTCTTCCTCCTCTACCTTCGCTCCTCCTCC
>NC_066526.1:12267482-12379982 GCF_024679095.1 Eriocheir sinensis
TATTATCTCTCTCTCTTTCTCACTTCTCTTTTTGTCTCTCATCTTTCTTTGTCACTTCTTTTTCTATCTCTCACTTCTCATCTCATCTCTCTTTCTTACCTCTCTGTCTCACTTTTCTTCCTCATCTCTCTTTTTCTCTTTCATTTCACTTCTTCATCAGTCCTCTCTCTCTTTCTTTTTCTTTGTCTTTTCATGTTAATTCTTCCCTTAGAGAGAGAGAGAGAGAGAGAGAGAGAGAGAGAGAGAGAGAGAGAGAGAGAGAGAGAGAGAGAGAGAGAGAGAATTCCTAGGGGGCGCCTCTCCCACAAACAGACGAGACCATAAATGTCGGAGGAGAGAGACGGAGGGAGGGAACGCGGAGGAAAGAATGGGAAGGGATGGAGGAAAGAGGGAGGGAGGGAAGGAAGGGAGAGAGAGAGAAAGAGGAGGCGGAGGAAGCGAGCTGAAAGGAAGGATAAGTTAGTGTTGACAGGGAGAGAGAAGTTTGTAGCAAGGGAGAGAAAACGAGAGAGAGAGAGGGGGGGGAGAGGGAGAGACTCGTGTAAGAAGGAGGATTTAAAAGGAAAACAAGGAAAGGGAAGGAAAGAGAAAGGAAAGGAAGGAAGGAGTGAAGGAGAGAAAGTGGGAAGAAGAAGGATGTGAAAAGAGGGAGCAGAAGAAATGAAAGAAGGAAGAAAGGAATGAGAGAAAGAGAGAAAAAAGGACAATGCAAAGAGGAAAATAGAAGGAGAGAGAGAGAGAGAGAGAGAGAGAGAGAGAGAGAGAGAGAGAGAGAGAGGAAGGAAACGAAGGAAGAAAGGAGAAAGATAGGGAGGAAAAGAAGGAAGGATGGAGGTAAAAAAGGAAGGAAGGAAAAAGAGAGGGAGGAAGGAAAGAATGAGAAGGAAAGAGAGGAAGAAAAAAAAGATAAATAAAGATATAATTAGGAATGATCTCTAGTGTGCATTCCAACGTGTCTTATTTGGAATGCATATAATGACCCCAAAAATACGTCATGATGTCAGGTGTAATCACAGGTTAATTAGATCAGGTTATTAGCTCAATGTTAACGTGATGCTGCATGGCTTAAAGAGCGTCATTATTTTATTTTATTTACTTATTTATGTACTTATTTATTCTTAGTATCGTTATTATCATCAATCTTATCATTATAATTATCATCATTGGCTCCATCATTATCAATTTGCTCTTACACCTTAACACACACACACACACACACACACACACACACACTCAGGAATGTCACAGGCGCGCTTTTAAATTCCTTTCCGTCATCTCATTCATTTTTACGGGAAATTAAAAGTCTAAACATTTGAATTCACGAGTCGGAGTGGTTGAAGGTGTCTGGCAACTACCATAATTCCGTTTGTCCTTGAATTTCTTCGTATTCGTAATAGTTTTCGCTTCCCGTGTTGTGGCTAGTGAAGAAACATTTATAAAAGTCATATAAGGTAATTTTAGAACTTACAAACACCTTAGAGTGAAGTTTTGGATGAGTAAAGCATAAAAACATTGACTGGCTACCTCTGGCAACTGCACGTGATATATCTGAATGCGTGAATTGAATGACGTCAGTGGCTTGCAAAGTTTGATGGGGGGGTGTTGTACTTTTTAGCCTAGCATTGTTGATAGCTATATACGAGTCTTCTGATTGCTTTAACCCCTAACTGAGTGACTTTATGGTGCTCAATGATTTATAAGAAACGTCATAAATCAGGTTATATAAAGGAATGAATAACCAATAGCCTAATAGATGTTTTTATTTACTTTCTCGTAATTCGTATAAGATTTATCGTTCAATCTTTACGAATTCTATAGTTATTTGCTGTATTTTTGTATCTTACGTGTATTTTCGTTTATAACAAGAGAAAGAGTGAAGGGGAGCACGTTAGGAAAGGCCCATGAATAGAAAACGCCCTCAACTTCACACCTCCTTGGCTCAATCTTCTCCCTCCTCCTCCTCCTCCTCCTCCTGCCCACTTAGCCACACGACTCCTTGGTCTCGTCTCCCTGTGAACACAAATAAGGCGGCGACGCAGACAGCCAAGCCAATGGATAGGCGACCGAGGATGGGAAATGATATGCTAATAGACCCTCTTAGGCGCTGGAAAGGAAGGAGAGGAGAGGGAGAAATGGAAGAGAACGAGCCAGGGAGTTAGGAAGGAGAGAGAGGAAGATGGAGGAGAGGAAAGAGATATAGAAAGAAGAGAAAAAAAGATATATAGATGTGCTAATACACCCTCTTAGGCGCTGGAAAGGAAGGAGAGGAGAGGGAGAAATGGAAGAAAAGGAAGCAAGGGAGTTAGGAAGGAGGGAATATGTGTAGAGAGAGATAGAGAGAGGAGAGAAAAGAGATACAGAGAAGACGATGCAGAGAGAGAGAGAGAGAGAGAGAGAGAGAGAGAGAGAGAGAGAGAGAGAGAGAGAGAGTGGTAAGGAAGAGAGGATAAGAAGGAATGAATGTAGAGAGAAAGAGGAAGAGGAAGGAAAGGAAACAAAGAAATGGAAGAAAGATTGAAGGGAAGGGAGGAGGTTAAGAAGAAAGGAATGAATATATAGAGAAAAGAAGAGGAAGAAAACGAAAGAGACAAATGAAAGATGAGAGAAGAAAGAGTGGAGGCAAATGAAGGAGATTACAAAGAAGATAATATATGTAAAGGGAGATAAATATAGGAAGATAAAGAAGAGGAGAAAGAGAGAGAAACGAAAGCTAAAAGAACGAAAAGTAGAAGCAAAGAAAGAAAGTTACGAAGAAAGGAATACATAGAGAGAAAACTGAATAAAGGGAGACGAGATGAAGCTAGGGAGGGATAATGACAGGGAGGTGAAGAGGGAGAGGTAAAGAAGATAATAATGGTGAGATGAAGGACACTGAAGTCGTGGCCATTAGCTCAGGAGGAAGGGAAATGCGTGAGGAAGGGAAGGGAAGGGAAGGGCCATAGATTAGGAGAGGGAAGAGAGAGAGAGAGAGAGAGAGAGAGAGAGAAAGAGAGAGAGAGCAGTTTAGGATATGGAAGAGGCGGAAGAGGAGAGAAAGGAACGTTGTAGGGGTCAAGTTTTAAGGAGGATAAGGAGAAGGGAGGAAGAAAGGGAAGAATGGGTTAGAATGAGACAAGGAGGAATGAAAAGAAGGAAAGGCGAAAGGATTTGAGGAAAGAGAAGAAGAAGAAGGAGGAGGAATGTAGAGAAAGGAGACGAAAGGAATTGACAGAGAAGGGAAGTTAAGAAAGAGGAGAGTCACAAATCATCTTCTTCCACTCCTCTTGTTTTGCTTCACTCTGTTCTTTATCGCCTTCTCCCTCTTCCTTATCATCCCTTTCTTCATCTCCTTATTTCCCTTTATCTCTCCATCATCATCCCTCTTCTTCTTACTGTTTCTACCCCCTTTCTACCCCTTCTTCTTTATAGTAGTTCCATTCTTCTTGTTTATTATCCCCTTCTCCCTCTTCCCCATCATCACCTTCTTCTCCAGCTCCTTATTTCCCTTTTTCCATCATCATTATCAAAATTATCCTTTCCTTACTTCCATTCTTTCTGTTCTGCTTCTCACTGTTTATGATCACCTTCTCTCTCTCTCTCTCTCTCTCTCTCTCTCTCTCTCTCTCACGTACTTATCATTCTCTTTATTCTCCTTTTCTCCCTCTCACCATCATCACCATTCTCCTTCCGTTCCTACCATTTCCCTCCTTTGTGTTCCCTCCTTCTGTCCTTCATCACCTTCTCCCTCTCCTCCATCATCACTTCCATCTCCCACTCTTTATTATTCCTCTCTTTCTTACCACCATCATCATCGTCCTAATCCCTCCGTTCTTCCCATTTTCCTCTTTGTGCTTCCTCCCTGTCAGTACCAAAGTTAATGTGTTCTTAATCTGACGTTGATTCAAATGGGGCAACAGAATAATTAATTGGCCCATTGACTCTGATCACCTTGGCAGGGTCCAATTAGCCTCACCTGGAACACCTTATCTTTCAGGGGAGCAGACAAAAGCAAGCTACTTAATCAAGGCGAGTGGGCAAGGTTGGGCAAGCGAGGTTGGGGTGTGGTGAGACAGGGGAAGCGAATGAGTCCACTTTTGTAATTTTTTTTTGTTTGTTTTTGTTTTGCGTTCAGAGCATTTGAAGTAAACAAGGGAACGATCATATAACGCCTTTGTGGTTGGAGGTTATATTATGTAAAAGGTGTTTTCTGTGTGTTTGTTTGTTGCGTGTTTTAAGTTTAAGTAGATGAATATGTGTGGAAGTTAGTAAAGGTGAGGTTAGGGTGTGTGTGTGTGTGTGTGTGTGTGTGTGTGTGTGTGTGTGTTTAAGGTTAAGTTGAACACCTGTGGAAATAATCAAAGATAATATTTTAAGTTTGTCTCCTTATATTAGTAACCTGTGTGTGTGTGTGTGTGTGTGTGTGTGTGTAAATGTTAGTATGTAAGTGTGTGTGTCTGCTTGTCAGTGCGTGGTTGTAGTTCACTTCTATTTACTTTTTGTTGTTCCCGGGGGTGTAGCGCGGTACAAATCGTCCCGCCAATAATGTATGTTAATGGATACAACGAGCGGGCGAGCGGCGACGTGCGGTGGGTGCGTGGATGCTGTGCTAACGACGCGGCGGGGTACAGTACTTCGTGGGTTCCGTCCTGCCTGGCGATGTGCTTTGGCCCTCACCCTGCCCTCTGCACCCTGCCTTGACCACCCTGACTCTCCCTTATTCTGTATTCTCGCCCTGGTCATTCTACCTTTTCCTCACCCTGTTTTTTTTTTCTTTTTCCTAACCCTTCTTTCTCCTTTTCACCCTTCTGCATCCTTCCCTTGGCTTTCCTTCCTTTCTGTTACCCTATCTTTATCTTTCTTCTTACCTCTTATTCTCCCTCTTCCTCCCCCTTTCCCTCCTCTCCTTCGCCTCTTTTCTACAAATGACACAACCTTGACCTAACCTTGCCTAGACGTGAAGAAGGCATAACTAGCATTGTGGTTTCATTTCTCTCGTTCAAGCTTTCTTTAAAATATTATACGTTGACCATTGGAAAATAAGTACCATTGGAATCGCGAAATGTAGGCCTAGTTCACTAAGAAGAAGCAACCTTGACCTAACCTTAACTAATGAACAATGGGATAACTGTCATTGTAGTTTAATTTCCCTTCATCAACCCGCGCCCTTTAAATACTGCATGTTATGAGTCTTTTGGACCCACTCATCTATTTCCAAACAACCTTGACCTAACCTTCAGTAGACATTGAACAAGGTATATCTGGCTATGAGGTTCAATTTCCCTTCATATACCCGCGCACTTTAAATACTGCAAGTTATGTCGTTTGGGAACACTCACCATATCCGAGGTAGTCCCAGAGCCTCCATAGCTGCGGGTTGTCCACTTCTCGGCGAGGGGGTGAAGTAACTGCTCTCCTGATCGTATTACACTTGCCACTTTTATCTCGTGCCGGCCCGTGAGTCGTGGTTAAGTCCATCAAAGTTTTCTGGCGCCCAGCAGTAAGCGACGACGGTTGTTCCCGGAGTAAAGACACTGTCGTTACACTTCAGAGGCCGCGGACCAAGACCTTGCGCGGACACACTGATTTGAATTATTGTTTGTTAACGTTTCATACTCACACCTGCCAACCTCGGCCAGACAGTCATACCAACATTACCGACGACGTGGTATGAGTTCAGGATTTTGAATTATCCGGCTGTATTCTTTTTTTTTTTTTCGTGCGTGTGTTTGTCAGGCAGCTCAAGGAAAAAACACATAAAAACAGCAACAAAAGGGCCCACTAGATGCTGCTCAGACGATAGATATGAGAACGAGAGGGCAATTTCGGGTGCCACATTGCCGACGACTTGGTATACGAGTTCGGGATTTGAATTATCTGACTATTTATCTTTTCCTGCATGTGTTTACCTGTCCTGATGTCTCTTTATTCACTTATTCATTCATCCCACGTTTGCCTATTCTTTTATCTAACCTTTTCATTCCCCTTCTCATCCTTTCCTTTGAATCCTCTCCAATATTTTCCTTCCCTTTCTTTGCCTCCTCAGCCTCCCCCTTTTTAATCCGTTCCCCTTCATCTCAGTCACTTCCATTCCCTTACATCACAATC
The DNA here is from genome assembly GCF_024679095.1 of Eriocheir sinensis. Classification (NCBI taxonomy): domain Eukaryota; kingdom Metazoa; phylum Arthropoda; class Malacostraca; order Decapoda; family Varunidae; genus Eriocheir; species Eriocheir sinensis. Next base: position 12,273,567 of record NC_066526.1, read on the forward strand.
ACATCTCCCTCATTCCTTCACTCTTCACTCCCCTTCATTCCTCTTTACAAACTCCCCTTCCTTCTCTCCCTCCCCTCTCTCTCCCTTCCTTCTCCCTCCCTTCCTTCTTCTTCCCTTCCCTCTCAATCCCTTCCCTCTCTCTCACTTTTCTTCCCTCTCTCCTTCCATCCTTCCTCCTCCACCACATCTGGCTATAAGGAGAATCAAAATAAGGATCTATAAGAGAGAGACTCCGCCCTTTGCTCCCACCAATAGACGCGAAGAGGAAGTCAACACGCTTAACTTGGGATCCGCCTCTCGTAAATAGGTTCCGGGTCCTCCTCACCTGGCCTGCTAATTATTTCACCTGGAATCACGTTTACCTTTCCTTATAGCAGCGGATTAAAGAAAGAAACTGGACCAGGGATGTTTTTGTTTTCTTGGGTTAGTTTTTGTTTTCGTTTTCTTGTGTTTTGTGTTGTGGGTGGAGGAGGAAGTGTAGGAAGGAGGAGGAGGAGGAGGAGGAGAAAAAGGAGAAGGAGGAAGGAAGATGGAGGGAGGAAAGGGGAGAGAGAGGGGAAGAGAGAGGAAGAGAGAGGAAGAGAGAGAGAGAGAGAGAGAGAGAGAGAGAGAGAGAGAGAGAGAGAGAGAGAGAGAGAGAGAGAGAGAGAGAGAGAAAGTTATTTTCCCTTCCCTCTTCGCAGAACCCTCCTCCTCCTCCTCTTCCTCCTCCTCCTCCTCCTCCTCCTCCTCCTCCTCACACCGTCAGTCTTCTTTAATCACTATCATGGGTAAACAGTGCCAGTCTTAACACTAATCTTCCCTCCTCCTCCTCCTCCTCCTCCTCTTCTGACAGCCTCTTATGGTATACTGTAGCGTCATCTGTCCTCTCGTATTTTCATTTCTCTCTCTCTCTCTCTCTCTCTCTCTCTCTCTCTCTCTCTCTCTCTCCATTTTCTTACTTTTTTGGCATGAATTTCCTCCCGTTTTGTTCTTTATCCTTTTTTATCCTTTTCTTTCTCTCCCTCTCTCCTCTTTTCCTCTCCTCCTCCTCCTCCTCCTCCTCCTCTTCTCTTTCCTCTCCATTCATCACCGGCGTTTACTCTCCTTTTCCTCCCATTATCTTCACATGTCACTCTCCTCCTCCTCCTCCTCCTCCTCCTCCTCCTTGCCTCTTTGCTTCTCCTTTCATTCTCTCTCCCTTGCCATGTGTTTCTCTGGTCACGCGTCCCTTTCCTCTCCATCCTTTCCTCCCCTTCCCTCTCTCTCTCTCCCTCCCTCCCTTCTCCATCCTTCTCTCCCTATTTCACTTCCTCCGGCCGTCCACCTCACTATGGCTATTTCTTCCTTTTCCTCCTCCTCTTTCTCTTCCTTTTCTCCTTTCCCCTTCTTTCCCCCTTCTCTCTCCTCTCTGGGTGACTTCCGGCTCTTGTGACTTGACCCTTGACCTTTTTATCCCTTTAGGTCAAGTTTTAGCGATAGAGAGGAAGAATAAGATAGTGGTTGATGGATAGATAAATAGATAGATAGATAGACAGACAGATAGATAGATAGATAGATAAACAAGTAAAAAGTAGATAAAAAATGTAGTATTGTTTGGAAAGTTACATCTAAAGAATTAAGACAAAAAATTACATTTAAAGAATTACATCTAAATATCAGAGTGTTTTGTTTACCCGTCTTCGCCTCCTTTCTGTCTGTCTGTCTGTCTGTCTGTCTGTGTTGGTCTGTTGGTATAACTTCATCTATGCTTGTCTGTTTACTAATACCTCAGTGCTCATCCATTCATTTTTTTTTTTTTTTGCAGGTATGTTTGTGCGTGCGTGTGTGTATGCTGATTAAGTCACCGCCTCACTCACTCTACGCAAAGGTAAGCATCATCACCATCATCATCATCATCATCATCATCACCACCACCATCATCACTATCATTAAGCTTGTCATCATTTCTCTTATTCAAATTTGCTGACGTTTATGAGGCGGCCTTTTCTGTCTTTGTTAATGTGTGTGTGTGTGTGTGTGTGTGTGTGTGTGTGTGTGTGTGTGTGTGTGTGTGTGTGTGTGGACGAAATAAGAGAAGGAGAAGGAGGAAAAAGAGGAGGAGGAGAAGAAGAATGGGGAGGATTAGGAGGAGGAGGAAGATCAACGAGATATATATGGCAATACGAAAGAGAAGGGATAGGAGGAGAGGCAAAGGGAAGGTACAGTAGGAAAGGGAAAGACACGATATAGGTAGAGAGGGAAAGAGAACGGATAGGAGGAGAGGGAAAGAGGAGGGATAGGAGAGGAAAATAGGAGGGATAGGAGGAAAGGAAGAGAAGGGATAGGAGAAACGAAAAGAGAAGGGATAGGAGGAGAGGGAAAGAGAAGGGGCAGGAGGAGAGGGAAAGAGAAGGAATCAAAATAAATAAATGTCCGATATTAGTCAGAAAAAATGCCTCACTGGAAGTGCACCTCCACTGCCCTTCATAATAAAAGGTAAATAAACAAATAAAACAAATACTAAACGTGGGATGAATGAATGAATGAATAGAAACAAATGAGGAAAGGCAAAAGAATAAATATATGCACGAGAAACCAGTCAAAAGACACCTTGTTATGCTTACCAGACCGTCGGCCATGTTGGTATCACTGGGAGGACGAGGTTGGCAAGCGTGAGTGTCAAACCGTAAACGAACCACAAGGAAAGAAAAATAAGTTGATAAATACAGTAAACAAACATAAAATTAATGAATAAGTGCACAAGATGATTTCTAGATAGGGAAACACATACAGGGAAAAAAATGGGGGATGACCGTAATACAAGCCCACGCACGCTCGTCTGTTTGAAACGTAATAACTGAATATGACCGCTGTTTTATCTGCTACAAATAAAAAAAAGAAGTGAATTTAAATGCGAACGAACTGCGCCATATATATTTTCAAACGGGGATTAACAAAAAGCACGCCGACATTTTATTTTATTCGCGTTTGTCGTTATTAATGGAACGAAATATATTGGCGGCGTTTTCAATACATATTTCTATTTTTTGTTTTGTGTTTGTGATGTCATTTGTTTTGATCGTTTGTTATTATTTGTTACTGTTTGTTAATGGTGTTTTGTATAATTTGTGTTTCTGTTATATTTTCGCGCCAAATCTCCGTGATAATGAATAAGATGTTAAGAGGAAAAGGAATAATGTAGGAGAATGAGATGAAGGGGAGAGATGAGAGGTGGAGAAAGAAGAAAAAGAGGAAAGAGGAAGAAATGGAAGAGAAAGAAGAGGAAAGCTGAATAAAAAAGAGATACTACTACTACTACTACTACTACTACTAATAATAATAATAATAATAATAATAATAATAATAATAATAATAATAATAATAATAATAATAATAATAAACAGAAAATACTGGAATACCAAAAGCATATCTCGCGCGCGCTCATGCGAATAAATACACATAAAAAGTTAAAAAAGTAGAGTAAAAGGAAAGGAAAAAGAAAGAAAGGGGGATAAAGAAGGAAAGAAAGAAAGGAAGGAAGGAAGAAAAAGAAAAAATAAGTGAAATAAAATGTAGTAAATAAAATAAAACAATAAATGAAAAAAAATAACAAGCAAAAACGCGCCCAGTGCCAAGAAACAACAAAAAACAACTTTGGGTTAAATAAATAAATATAATTAAAGTAAGTAAAAATAAATAGAATAAATAATAAATAAATGAAAATAAATGAAAATACAAACGGAAACGCGTCCAAACCCCAAGAAACAGAGCACTAGGAGCCCAAAACTGACTCATACTAATCCTCCGCCGCGGCTGGAGGACTCGCCCCGCGGGATGAATAAGGACACACAGGTGGGCGGATGAAAGACAGGTAACCGCCGGCCGCTTCATTAACCTCCTTCGCCGCTAATTAATCCCGCCCACGCCTCCTCGTATCTCTGTCTAAGTCAACACTCACGCCCTTAACTAATAATCCTAATAATACTAATGATAATTCTGATAACACGCTAATAACATGAAGGTGAAGGACAATGCTTATCTATTTCAATGTCGCCGTAACTCACTTCCTGATCCCACGTTAGCTCTTCGATCCCAGGAGTCAAAACGTGATTGTCAATTTGTATGGAGGAGGGTTAAGGCGTGTTTTGTTACGTATTCAACTTCGCTGTAACTCAATTCCTGATCCTGCGTTAACTCTACGATCCCAGGAGTCAAGACGTGATTGCCAACTTGTATGTAGGAAAATTAAGGCGTCTTTTGTTACTTATTCAACTTCGCTGTAACTCAATTCCTGATCCTGCGTTAACTCTTCGATCCCAGGAGTCAAGACGTGATTGTCAACTTGTATGTAGGAAAATTAAGGCGTCCTTTGTTACGTATTCAACTTCTCCGTAACTCAATTCCTGATCCTGCGTTAACTTTTCGACCCCAGGAGTCAAAACGTGATTGTCAACTTGCGCAGAGGACGAGAGTTTAAGCGTCTGTTGTCACGTATTCAGTCAGTGGCAAGTTCAGAGGTTGGTGGGTATTCTCAGACGCTTCCGCTAGTCACATCAACGCTTCCCCAGGCCGAAAAGGAAGGGAGTTGCGTTCGTGAGTGTTTCTTTCATGTTCGCGGTACATAACCTTCTTTAAACTACCACCAGCGTCATAAAACTACCCTGGAAATGCTCGCAACTCTTATGAAAGCCTTGTTGAATGCTTGGTGCTTAAGTGCCGATATGAATATGGCCCACAGACAGATAGACAGAAAGACGGGCAGATTGACAGAGGAAGGAAGGGAAGATGAAGGAAGGAAATGGCTAACTGACCGATTGACTGATTTCTTGGATGAATGACTGGCTAACTGACTGACTGACTGGATGACTGATGGATAGCGAACTTGCTGACCAGAATAGAGGGTTGCTGGAGTGACTATATAGCGGGCAGGTGCGTGAAGAGACTGACTGGCTGACTACCTTGATGAATGAATGACTAACTGGCTGACTGACCGATTGTTTGACTGGCTGACTGATGAATAGCGGAGTTACTGACTAGAGCAATGGAGAGGTGGAGTGACTAGCAGACAGGACAGTGGAATGGAGTGGCTGGCGTGGTGGCGGACTGGCGGAGTGGCTGGTCGGTAAACGGTAGGCGTCTCAAGGTCCGTCGTCCGTCACTCCATCGATCAAGGGGTCCAATTTATTCCGTCGGGGCCCGTGGTCGGAGGGAAGGGTCGGCGATCGGCAGCTGATAAAAAAATAATAAAAAGTCGGGATTATCTGCCATCAGTCTTCCTTCTTCTCCTCCCCCCTCCTCCTCTTCCTCTTCCTCCTTCGTCTCCTCTGGCCAGCTTGAGTTATGCTTTCAGGTAATTTATTTAACAGCTTGGCGGGGAGGAGAAGGCAGGAAGCACGTAATTAGGCAAGCATGAATCAAGAGAGAGAGAGAGAGAGAGAGAGAGAGAGAGAGAGAGAGAGAGAGAGAGAGAGAGAGAGAGAGAGAGAGAGAGAGAGAGAGAGAGAGAGAGAGAGAGAGAGAGAGAGAGAGAGAGAGTTAAAAAGTAGAATATATAGAAAATACTAAACGCCATGATATTTTCTTTAATCATTATAAATACTAAACTAAAATGGCTATGAGGGAAGACAAAGTGAAAGGAAAACAGTATTGCTCACATCAAATCAAGCTCTCAACAGTTGAAAAATAACATAGATAGAAAATCCTTAACTAATACTTAACCTATACCGTGATCCATATAGTCACGAAAAAATCACATAAGTGAGGAGGTCCTTTTGTAAGTTCGTATTTATTGGCGAACCTCTGCATCGCCTCTTCAGGGTAACATAAGGACAGAGGGGAAGGAAACGCGGGCAGTGCAGGTCGATGAGGTCCTTTAGTAGCTTCATATCTATTGGCACATATATAGGCATCATTCATAGTCGAGGAGGTCTTTTAGTAAGTTCATATCTATTGGCACGCCTCTGCATCGCCTTCTTCAGGGTAACATAAGGGCAGGGAGGAGGGAAACGCGGGCAGGGCGGGGCCTGTGTAGCCTTTGGATGGGAGACAACAATAATGTACTGTAGTGTGATTACTGATTAGTTTTTGTATGGGAGTCAACATCAATAAATCTTTTTCATCCAATAATGTGAGTCATTTCAACCTGATGGGGAGGCATATGAAACCAGTTTCAGTTGACTGGGGAGTGCTATCTAACAAGTTTCAATTGACTGGGGAGTGCTTTAAATCTAGTTTCAAGAGACTCCGGGAATCATGTCTAGGGGGAGTATCCTGAAACGTCTACACCGGGCGCGGGTCTGGGCGGGTTGTGTTTTGTCCGATCCTTTTTCTATCGCCCTGGTTATCGGCCCAAATGAGGACCACTTCGGAACAGCCCTCGCCAGCTCCTTACCCTCCCACGCCCTTCCTTCCCTCCTTCCTTCCTTCCTTCCCTCTTTCCTTCCTTCCTTGCCTCCCTACACGCCCTTGTCCTCCACTTCCTACTCCTCCCTTATTATTTCCTTTTCTTCCTTTTCTCTCTCCTTTCCTTCCTTCCTTCCTTCCTTCCTTGCCTCCCTACACGCCCTTGTCCTTCACTTCCTACTCCTCCCATAGTCTTTCTTTTTCTTTCTTTCCTCTCTTCCTTCTTTCCGTTCTGTTTTCCTTCCTTCCTACCTTGCCTTCCTACACGCCCTTGCCCTCCACTTCCTACTCCTCCCATATTCTTTCTTTTTATTCCTTTTCTCTCTTCCTCCCGTTCTTCTTTTCTTTCTTACTTTCCTCCATGCCCTTGTCCTTCACTTCATATTCCTCCCATATTCTTCCTTTTCCTCCTTTCCTCTCTTCCATTTCCGTTCTTCCTTCCTTTCTTTCTTACCTTCCTCCATTCCTTTGTCTTCCACCTCCTTCGCCTCCTCCTCCTCCTCCCTTTTCCTTTCTTTCCTCTTCCTTTCCTCTTTTCTTCCTTCCTTCTGAGCTCTTATTTTTTTTCCTTTCTTCTAATGTTCCTCTTTTTCCCTTCCTCTTATCTTCCTTCCTTCCTTCCTTTGGATTTTTTTTATTATCTGATTTTTTTCCATTTTTATCTTTTATTTCCTTCTCGTATTTTCATTTCTTCCACCTTTCTCTTCCTTCAACCCTCCATTACGGTTCCCTCCATCCACCATTCCCTCCCTCTTCCTTAATTCCACCTCTCTCGTCAACCTCCTCTCCTCCCTTACCATGCCATCCCCTGCACTCTTCCTCCTCCTCCTCCTCCTCCTCCTCCTCCTCTCGTTCAGGAAGACCAAATAAGTGGAGGCGTGGGCGGCGTGGCTCTGAGTGGCGTCTTCCCATTCATTCTTCCCTCCTCCTCCACCTCCTCCTACCTCCTTGTTCCCTTCCTTCCCACTCAGAACACCTGCAGCTCCCTCCTCCCCACCCCTTCCCCTTTCCTCCTTCCCCCTCTCACCTCGACACACACACACACACACACACACACACACACACACACACACACACACACACACACACACACACACACACACACACACACACACACACACACACACACACACACACACACACACACACATCCTCCTACGCACTCTAACCTTCAGCTTTTCTCCTTGGTTGTATAGCCGCTCCCTCTCTCTTCCTCTCTTCCTTACTCTACCTCCTACACCTTTCTTCCTCATTCTCTTTCCTCCTCTATTCTTACGTTTTCCCTTCCTTCTTCTGTTCGTCTTTTAGTTTCTTTATTCTTGTCTCTCATCATTTTTCTTCCCATCCTTCCTTCCTTTATTCGCTTTTTTCACCCTATGCTTCTCTCTGTCCCTTTTCTTGTTCCTCTTTCAGTCTCCCCTTTCTTTCGTATCTCCCCTTCTTCCTTCCTCGTTCTGTTTCCCTTCGCCCTTCCCTCTCTCTTTCCTCCTGTCCTTTCTTTTCTTTTATCAATCTTCCCTGTTATTCTTCTTCCGTTCATCCTTCCTTTCCTTTCTCTCTGTCCACCTCTTCCTCTCACTTCCTCTCTCCTTCCCTCCATTCGTCCATCTTTCCCTCCCTCATACCCTCCATCACTCCCTCCGTTCCTCTCTTTCTCTCCACTCGTCCATCTCTCCTCACTCCCTCCCTTTCTTCCCTTTCCCCCTCAATTTATTTCAGTCAGTTGTCGCTTACCGCATCCTCTCGACTCCTGCCACAAAGACACTCTGAGGGCCCCCAGAACGCCCCCGCCGCCTACCCTTCGGAGGCGGCGGGGGAAGGGCAGGGGAAGGGGCGAAGAAAGGGCAGCGGGGGAGGGACAGGGGAAGGGCGGCACGGCTCTGAAGGGGACGCGGCGCCCTTGAGATTCTTGCTTCTGGTTGTTGATAAAGTCACTCCGGGAAGGGACGCGGGGAAGTGGGCAGCCTTGGTCTCTCTGTCTCTGTCTGTCTCTCTTTCCTCTTCTCTTACCCTTCTTCCCTCCTTCTCTCTCTCTCTCTCTCTCTCTCTCTCTCTCTCTCTCTCTCTCTCTCTCTCGTTTTCTTTTTCTTATTTCATTTCTCTTCAATCCTCTCTTATGTCCTCTCCTTTTCTCTCTTTTCTGATTCCTCCTTTTCATTCCTTCTCTTTATTTTTATTTTTTTCGTTTTCAATTATTCCCTCTTTTTTACATCATTCCTTTCTCTGTTATTGTTTTTCTTGTACTTGTTTTATATATTTTTACATTATTTCCGGAAGTTTCAATGATATCTTTACCTTTTATTCCTTATTGCTTTTCCTTTTCCCCTTTTCATAGTCGATCTGTCTTTCATCTTTATTTATTTGGCTTCCCTTCTTTTCTCTTCCCTTCCTTTCCATTACACGCTCTGATGATTGTGGTTGAGAGAGAGAGAGAGAGAGAGAGAGAGAGAGAGAGAGAGAGAGAGAGAGAGAGAGAGAGAGAGAGAGCAAAAAGAAACAGAGACAAACGTAGTAGGGTAGTGAGCGAAGGGTCGGTTTTTAGATAGGAAATATACTCAGCATATGTCCTTTAACCGGAAAATACCCTAAAAAAGCTCAGGAGGAAGTATAGAAAAAGGAGAACGCGAGAGGCAGAGAACGCGAGAGGCAGAGAACGCGAGAGGCAGAGAACGCGAGAGGCAGAGAACGCGAGAGGCAGAGGACGCGAGAGGCAGAGAACGCGAGAGGCAGAGAACGCGAGAGGCAGAGAACGCGAGAGGCAGAGAACGCGAGAGAGAGAAAACGCAAGACAGATCGGTACTACGTTTCGTATTTACCGCATCTCCCCTTCCGTTGCCGAGGGACAGGACTGAATCACTAACCAGACGGGGCCGCTAAACACACTCGCGGACACGTGATGCAACGGAAAGACTGCATGGCGAATAGATATAAGACAGACAGAGAGACAGATAGAGAGACAAACAGGCAGGCAGACAGATGGACGCTTTCAATAGAGGAGTAGGAAGAGGAGGAGGAGTAAGGGGAGGAGTAGGAAGGATAGGATAGGAGAGGACACATTGCCATCCTGTTTTGTCCCTTTTTCGGCTCCTCTATCAACTTTTCGCAGCTTTTTTTGTTTCCTCCCTTTATTCTTGCCCTTTAGCAGTCTCCATTCTTATAAAAATAGGACGTATATAGATAGAGAAGATAGAGAGAAAAGTAGAGATATATAGAGAGACAAAGACGCATCCAAATAGATAGAGAGAGACAAAGTTAGAAAGACAAATACCGATAGATAAAAAAAGTTAGATAAATCCTGAGAGACTTAACTTGTTTGTGTGTGTGTTTGTTTGTCCCTCTCAGTCAGTTTGTCGTGGGTACACTTCATACTTTCACTCTTTCTCCTCGAAGTCTTGCTGCCCACGGATACACGGAGTTCGAAATACTGTTCTTCATAGTTTTTTTGTTGTTGTTTTTTGTTTATTCACTTACCTGGCCATCATTTCTTGACCCTTCGCTTCGACCGTCATATTAAACTCACTACTACTACTACTACTACTACTACTCCCACCACTACCACCACCACTACAACTACTACTACTACTACTACTACTACTTAGGCATTTGTATTATGAAGTAGGTTTGCGTGTTTTCGATCATTAAAAAAAAGTGGACGTTAATAATGAAGTCGAAGATCAATCACCTGCTATTAAGACGCTGGAATTTAATCAGTATATAGTCCACCAGGTATGAAGCCCACCAGGTATCGCTAATTAAGGTCATCTGGGTACTTGTGCAACGTGTGAGTAAGCAAATATTCGTATCAACTATTGCATTATTATTTTTTGCTGTTTATGTGATCGGTTATTTTTTTTTTTCATTGGCACTAAAATCAGGGTGGAATGGATATGCCCGTTAGGTTCTCCTGTTCTCCTAGTTTTTTCTTCTTTCCTCATTCTCTTGATCTTTATTCATCTTTCTCCCTTTTCTCCACTTCATCCCGTCTTTAATCTTATCCTTCTTTTATTTCTTCCTTCATCCTCATTCCGTCTTTAACATCATCCTCCTTTCACTCCTTCTTCCATCCTCATGCTCTTTATTCTTCCGACTCTCCTTCCTCTTCGTCTTTTAGTCCTCCTTTTTTTCCCTTCTTATCGTTCGCCTTCCCTCACTCCCTCTTCTTTCCTTATCCTCTTTGCCTCTATTCCTATCTCTCTCCTTCTTCTTTGTCGTCTTTCGTCCCCCCCGTCATTCTTCCTCCTTCCTCATTCTCGTCCCCTTCATCCTATCCTCTCTCCCTCCTTCTCTCCGCCTTTCAGAGTCACAAATTTGCGTTCCTATAATATGAAACTTTACTACGCACTATAAAAATAAAAAAATCGACCGCACCTTCTCCGCGTGGCCCTCAAAACTTTAGCCTTCATATTGGGGGGAGAGGGGAAGAAAAGGAGAGTTAAGGAAAAAGAAAGCAGACGGAAGAAGAGGAGGAGGAGGAGGAGGAGGAGGAGGAGGAGGAGGAGTGGAGGAGTATAGCAATGAAAGGGAGAGTGGAGAAAATGCTGGAGAGGGAGAGAGACAGGTGCGATAGGTGTGTCGTGGCCATGCAGGTACAGCCAATTAAGCGTTACCTGGCCGTTCCATCACCGGGTATGAGCGGCCACCTCTCCTACCTGCCAGTAATTGACGTCCATTAATAAAGAGTAACGAGCCATTTCACCGGCGCAGGAAAAAAAATAAATGATGTAGATCTTGTTAGTTTTATTTCTCTGGCAAGTTAATTGGTGATCTGTTTGGTGATTTGGCTGATTGGTTAGTTTGCTAGTGGGTTGAATGTGTGCTTTGGGAGAGTGTAGGTTAGTTGACTGGGTAGGTAAGTCGGTAGGAGAGTTAGTCAGTGATGGGTTAAGTAAGTGGATATGTGAGTCAGTTGATTGGGTGCTTGGAGGAGTTAGTTGGGTAGGTAAGTGGGTATGTGAGTCAGTAGATTCTTAGGCAGGAGTCATATAAGGAGTAAGTTCATAAGGATTCTTTGTTTTTTCATAAGTTAACTCAGTACAAAAAACGGAATCATATTTTTCTGTATGTAGTTTAACAGTTACTCAAATTTTCTCTCATGCCAATAGAAAGTACAGAAGAAAATAACGTTAGGAGATGGGAAAAGAGAAGGATGGGGAAAGAAAAGTAAAAGAGAAGGATGGGGAAAGAAAGGTAAAAGAGAAGGATGGGGAAAGAAAGGTAAGAGAGAAGGATGATGAAAGAAAGGTAAAGGAGAAGGATGGGGAAAGGAAGGTAAAGGAGAAGGATGGGGAAAGGAAGGTAAAGGAGAAGGATGGGGAAAGGAAGGTAAAGGAGAAGGATGGGGAAAGGAAGGTAAAGGAGAAGGATGGGGAAAGAAAGGTAAAGGAGAAGGATGGGGAAAGAAAGGTAAAGGAGAAGGATGGGGAAAGAAAGGTAAAGGAGAAGGATGGGGAAAGAAAGGTAAAGGAGAAGGATAGGGAAAGAAAGGTAAAAGAGAAGGATGGGGAAAGAAAGGTAAAGGAGAAGGATGGGGAAAGGAAGGTAAGAGAGAAGGATGGGGAAAGAAAGGTAAAGGAGAAGGATGGGGAAAGGAAGGTAAAGGAGAAGGATGGGGAAAGAAAGGTAAAGGAGAAGGATGGGGAAAGAAAGGTAAGAGAGAAGGATGATGAAAGAAAGGTAAAGGAGAAGGATGGGGAAAGAAAGGTAAGAGAGAAGGATGGGGAAAGAAAGGTAAAGGAGAAGGATGGGGAAAGAAAGGTAAAGGAGAAGGATGGGGAAAGAAAGGTAAAGGAGAAGGATGGGGAAAGAAAGGTAAAGGAGAAGGATGGGGAAAGGAAGGTAAAGGAGAAGGATGGGGAAAGAAAGGTAAGAGAGAAGGATGATGAAAGAAAGGTAAAGGAGAAGGATGGGGAAAGAAAGGTAAGAGAGAAGGATGGGGAAAGGAAGGTAAAGGAGAAGGATGGGGAAAGTAAGGTAAAGGAGAAGGATGGGGAAAGAAAGGTAAGAGAGAAGGATGGGGAAAGAAAGGTAAGAGAGAAGGATAGGGAAAGAAAGGTAAGAGAGAAGGATGGGGAAAGAAAGGTAAGAGAGAAGGATGGGGAAAGAAAGGTAAAGGAGAAGGATGGGGAAAGAAAGGTAAAGGAGAAGGATGGGGAAAGAAAGGTAAAGGAGAAGGATGGGGAAAGAAAGGTAAAGGAGAAGGATGGGGAAAGGAAGGTAAAGGAGAAGGATGGGGAAAGGAAGGTAAAGGAGAAGGATGGGGAAAGAAAGGTAAAGGAGAAGGATGGGGAAAGAAAGGTAAAGGAGAAGGATGGGGAAAGAAGGTAAAGGAGAAGGATGGGGAAAGAAAGGATGGGAAAGGAAGGTAAAGGAGAAGGATGGGAAAGGAAGGTAAAAGGAGAAGGATGGGGAAAGGAAGGTAAAGGAGAAGGATGGGGAAAGGAAAGGTAAAGGAGAAGGATGGGGAAAGGAAGGTAAAGGAGAAGGATGGGGAAAGAAAGGTAAAGGAGAAGGATGGGGAAAGAAAGGTAATAGAGAAGGATGGGGAAAGAAAGGTAAAGGAGAAGGATGGAAAGGAAAGGTAAAAGAGAAGGATGGGGAAAGAATGGTAAAGGAGAAGGATGGGGAAAGAAAGGTAAAGGAGAAGGATGGGGAAAGAAAGGTAAAGGAGAAGGATGGGGAAAGGAAGGTAAAGGAGAAGGATGGGGAAAGAAAGGTAAAGGAGAAGGATGGGGAAAGGAAGGTAAAGGAGAAGGATGGGGAAAGAAAGGTAAAGGAGAAGGATGGGGAAAGGAAGGTAAAGGAGAAGTATGGGAAAGAAAGGTAAAGGAGAAGGATGGGGAAAGTAAGGTAAAGGAGAAGGATGGGGAAAGAAAGGTAAAGGAGAAGGATGGGGAAAGGAAGGTAAAGGAGAAGGATGGGGAAAGAAAGGTAAAGGAGAAGGATGGGGAAAGGAAGGTAAAGGAGAAGGATGGGGAAAGAAAGGTAAAGGAGAAGGATCGAGAAAGAAAAAGGAGAAGGATGGAAAGAAAGGTAAAGGAGAAGGATGGGAAAGGAAGGTAAAGGAGAAGTATGGGGAAAGAAAGGTAAAGGAGAAGGTTGGGGAAAGGAAGGTAAAGGAGAAGGATGGGGAAAGAAAGGTAAAGGAGAAGGATGGGGAAAGGAAGGTAAAGGAGAAGGATGGGGAAAGAAAGGTAAAGGAGAAGGATGGGAAAAGAAAGGTAAAAGAGAAGGATGGGGAAAGAAAGGTAAAGGAGAAGGATGGGAAAAGAAAGGTAAAAGAGAAGGATGGGGAAAGAAAGGTAAAAGGAGAAGGATGGGGAAAGAAAGGTAAGAGAGAAGGATGGGGAAAGAAAAGTAAAGGAGAAGGATGGGGAAAGGAAGGTAAAGGAGAAGGATGGGGAAAGGAAGGTAAAGGAGAAGGATGGGGAAAGAAAGGTAAGAGAGAAGGATAGAGAAAGAAAGGTAAGAGAGAAGGATGGGGAAAGAAAGGTAAAGGAGAAGGATGGGGAAAGGAAGGTAAAGGAGAAGGATGGGGAAAGAAAGGTAAAGGAGAAGGATGGGGAAAGGAAGGTAAAGGAGAAGGATGGGGAAAGGAAGGTAAAGGAGAAGGATGGGGAAAGAAAGGTAAAGGAGAAGGATGGGGAAAGGAAGGTAAAGGAGAAGGATGGGGAAAGAAAGGTAAAGGAGAAGGATGGGGAAAGGAAGGTAAAGGAGAAGGATGGGGAAAGAAAGGTAAAAGAGAAGGATGGGGAAAGAAAGGTAAGAGAGAAGGATAGAGAAAGAAAGGTAAGAGAGAAGGATGGGGAAAGAAAGGTAAAAGAGAAGGATGGGGAAAGAAAAGTAAAAATAAAACAGCTACCTACATTTCCCTCGTGCCAATCGAAAGAACAGAGAAAAATAACCGTAGGAGATGGGAGAAGAGGAGGCTGATGAATAAAATCGTAAAATGAAAACAGTTACTTGCGATTCCTTCATGCCAATCCAAAGAGGAACAGAAAAAATACCGAATACAAACAGGAAGGTCACAGTGGCGGGAGGGTGAAGGGTGAAGGAGGGTGAACAGAGGCAAGGATCGAGGTGAGGTCAGACCTATCCACCTCGGGTCACATAGGTCGAAGATCCCACACCAGGAACTATCAATTCATTCAACCATATAAGTGTAAGTTAAGCAATTGAAATCCATGAACGTCAAACGACAATATATAATTAAGCCATGCAAGGGAGAGTTAAACAGCAACACTAAGGACGTTTAACTCAACTCAAAGCCATACAAACGTTGATTAATCAGAACCCAGAAAACGTTTACCACAATTGTTTAAACCCTTCCCGTCAATGTTTAACACCTTTATTTAAACCATTCAAGCTAGACGTGAGTTAAACAATATAATAGAAAAACATCATGCAGGTTTAACACATTGATTTAAGTCCTGCAAGTGTAAATTAAACCACAAAACACCTTGAGCGCTTAACACCATCGATTAAACCGCAGATCCCCGCGAACTCTTTTAGCACAAAGTATTAAACACTCCACGTATAAATTAAACCGCAGAAAGATAAAAAAAAGATCCCCCGTGAACTTTTAAAACCATTCATTAAACCACAGAACACCGCAAGCGATTAACCCAAATAGTAAGCAATTCTAGTACAAATTCAGCAGCAAAAAGGAAAAAAAAAGATCCCCGTGAACTTCTAAAACCATTCACTAAACCCTTCAATTATAAGCTACACCTAAACCATTCATTAATCTCCTCAAATATTATTAGTTAAACCCCAGATCCCCTTGAACATATTACACCATTAACTAAACCCTACAGTTATAAGTTAAGCCGCAGATCCCCTTGAACATATTACACCATTAACTAAACCCTACAGTTATAAGTTAAACGGCAGATCCCCTTGAACATATTACACCATTAACTAAACCCTACAGTTATAAGTTAAACGGTAGATTCCCTTGAACATATTACACCATTAACTAAACCCTACAGTTATAAGTTAAACGGTAGATTCCCTTGAACATATTACACCATTAACTAAACCCTACAGTTATAAGTTAAACGGTAGATCCCCTTGAACATATTACACCATTAACTAAACCCTACAGTTATAAGTTAAACCGCAGATCCCCTTGAACATATTACACCATTAACTAAACCCTACAGTTATAAGTTAAACGGCAGACTCCCTTGAACATATTACACCATTAACTAAACCCTACAGTTATAAGTTAAACGGCAGATCCCCTTGAACATATTACACCATTAACTAAACCCTACAGTTATAAGTTAAACCGCAGATCCCCTTGAACATATTACACCATTAACTAAACCCTACAGTTATAAGTTAAACGGCAGATTCCCTTGAACGTTCACCACCCTCCCCACAGTAGCAAGGAGCGGGGAGATGCGAGGAGCCAAGGCCGCGGAGTAATGGAGTGCATGGCCGGAATATGAAAATGAAGTGGATCCTGAAGACGCCACTTAGACCAGGATTATACGGCGGCGCACCTTAATTAATGCATCAAACACCCCTCGCCTCACTCTCCCCCCCCCTCCCCCCCCTTACCTGGCTCTCATTACAGGTGTTGAGGTCATTATTAGCGCCGCCGCCACCACCACTGCCGCTAAGAGTAACAATTAAATGATACTAATGCTAATGTTAACACCAATCTTTAGAGTTGAAGTAATCTAGAAGTAAATATTCTCTTCTCTTTTCTTCTCCTTTCTTTTCCTTTACTTTACTTTTTATTCTTTCCTTTTTCTTTTATTATATTCTGTCGCTGCTCTTTTCTTTTTTCCTTTAATCTCATCTTCTCCCTTCTCTTTCCTTCTCTTCTCTTCCGTGACTACTGCTTTAGGATTACTTGTTTTTCTCTTCATCTCCCTTCTCCTCCGTCTCCTCCGCCTTCTTTTCTTCTTAACATTATTAGTAATCTCATTCTTGTTTCTTTGTTTTCCTCCTTATTCTCACTTAATTTATCTATATCTTTTGTTATATTTCCTCTTCATACTTTTACTGATAATATTAATACGTCTTACCACAGCTATTTTTTATCATCATTATTATTATTACTGTTATTATTATTATTATTATTATTATTATTATTGTTGCCGTGTTGATGTTATTGTTGCTTGTCGTTGTTCCTGTTACCGTCTTTCCTGCGCCTATTGTGTTAGTCGGGTTAGTTCCGTGATCTGGAAACCGATAACAGAGAACAATAGAGAGAATGAGAATCCGGGAAGTAGCAGGAGGAGGAGGAGGAGGACGAGGAGGAGCAGGAGGAGGAAACATGGACTAGCAGGCAGCAGAAAACCTGTTGGCTCTTTACTAGGCTGCCTGCGTTATGTGATTTAATCAATCCGTTTGCCATGGGAGTGGCTTGCAGGGAAGGATTAAAGCACTTGTGTACCTACTCTTGGGAACGTTCAGATCACTCCCGATGCAGCAAAGTGGCGATCAATGCGTTGCTTGAAGGAGAAGGAGGAGGAGGAGGAGGGAAAATGTCGTAACGGGATGAATGGAGAGAAACTGAGACTAGAGAAGAGAAAAGAGAAGAAAAGAGAAAAGAAAAAAAGAAGAAAAGAGAGATAAGAAAAGAAATGGAGAGAAAGGAAAGGAAAACAAAGAAAAGAAAACAAAGAAAAAACAAAGAAAAGAAAACAAGGAAAAGAAAAACAGTAGTGAAAGCAAAGAAAAGAAAAACAAAGAAAAATAAAAAAGAGAAAACAAAACAAGAGAAGAGAATAAAAGAAATAAAACGAAAAAAAAAAACAGTTAAGAAAATAAAGGAGGAAAGCGAATCTAAACTCTTATTCCCGAAGGTGTATGTGGCTTATGTCTTGGGCTGAAGTGTTAAAAGTTCAGGCGGATCCATTTGCTCTCCTCCTCCTCCTCCTCCTCCTCCTCCTCCTCCTCCCCGGAAGTCAAGAGAAGGACACACAAGCAAGTAACGGAGTGAGAGGTGGAAGGTGAAAAGGAGAGAAGGAGAGAGAGAGAGAGAGAGAGAGAGAGAGAGAGAGAGAGAGAGAGAGAGAGAGAAAATAACGGAAGAGAGAAAAAAGAAGGAAAGAGAAAAAGAAAGTAGGAAAGAGTGAGAGAGAAAGAAAAGAGAAGGAAAAAAGAAAGGAAGAGAGGAAAAGAAAGAGGAAAAATAGAAAGGAAGGAAGGTAGAAGAGAGGAAGAGAAGTAAGTATGTATGTAAATAAATGTATGTAAATGAATGTAAGTAAATATGAAGCAAGACAGCAAGTAGAACATTAGTAAACGAAAAGAAAACTCCACGGAAAAAAGAAAGGAAATAGTGAACGTAAAAAAAAAAAAGTCGCACTAAATTTAATAAGAAAACGAAGTAAAAACAAAATCGATACAAAGCGGAAAACAAAGAAAAAGAAAGTCAGGCAAGAGGGCAGACCAAGGGCAAGAAACCGTCAAAACAAAGATTCATGATACCTTTCCCACACCTGAGCTTCGTGACGTCACAGGTGTCTCCCACGTAACCCTGACGTCACCTCTACCTCAGCCCCGCCCAGGTACAGAGTCTCCGTCGCACCTAAAGTGGCACCTTGGACTCACCTGGTGGGAGTTTACAGGTGCATGAATCACGTGAAAGCTAACATATGGATACCTGGTTAATTAAAGACAGGTGAGATAATGAAAAAAAGGCACAATATTATAATAATCTTGTCACACCTTGTCTTGTCACCTAATATTACTCCTACACCTTAAGAGACCTGATTTGAAGGCTTCAGATGTGTGATTCAGGTAAAGGCTAACGTAAGGATACCTGGTTAATTAAAGACACAGGTGAGATAATGAAAGTAAAGTACAGGATTATAATAGTCTTGTCACACCTTGCCTTGTCACCTAATATTACTCCTACACCTTAAGACATCTGCTTTGAAGGCTACAGGTGTGTGATTCAGGTTAAGGCTATGGATACCTGGTTAATTAAGGACAGGTGAGATAATGAAACTAAAGTGTATACAGTATCATAATAGTCTTGTCACACCTTGTCTTGTCACCTAATATTACTCCTACACCTTAAGACACCTGATTTGAAGGCTTCAGATGTGTGATTCAGGTAAAGGCTAACGTAAGGATACCTGGTTAATTAAAGACACAGGTGAGATAATGAAAGTAAAGTACAGGATTATAATAGTCTTGCCAAACGCTTAATACGATCATAATAATGCCAATAATGGTTCCTTCACTTTGTTTCCTTCCCTTCCATCTCGTTACTCCTTTTCCTTTCCCTTCATTTCCCTCCCTTCCTTCCTTTTCTTATTTTCACTCTTCTTTCTTTCCCTTCATTTCCCTCCCTTCCTCCCCTTTTCATATTCCTTTCCCTTCTTCTTTCCCTCCATTTCCCTCCCTTCCTTCTTTTAATTTTCCTTCTCCCTGCGTTATTTCCCTTGATATCCCTTCCTTCCTTCCTTCCTGTTCTACTTTCCTCTCCCTTCCTTTCCATCCTCCTTCCTTACACCTTACTCTCACCTGACTTCAGAAACCACAGGTGCATTATACAGGTAAAAGCTAACACTTGGTATACCTAACTCAAACATACAGGTGACATTATACAAAACTAAAATGCAGGGCTAGAATTCGATATGATGCGTGTGTGTGGGTGCCTGAATGGATGGCGGTGGGCGGGGCGGCGGATGAGTTATTGGAAGGTTAATGAATACAAGATGCTCGTGTGTCAGAGAGCAACAGGTGGGTGGGGGAAAGGGACTGATTTGTGGATGCTGGCAGATACACGATACCGGGAGATGGCTAGGTAATGGATACGTATGAGAGGGCTGCGTGAGGTCCATTAGATTATACAGGGGAATAAATGAGAGACGTATGTGGGGAGAGTTTGATGTAGAGGTTGAATTTCTTTATCTATCTGTCTATCTATCTATATCTATCTACCTGTCTATCTTAAGGCATGCGAGGAAAGGATGAAGTAAGGGTTTAATTTCTCTCTTTCTCTCTCTATTTATCTAGTATATGTTTTATCTATCTATCCATCTATCTATCTATATCTATCTTATTATAATGTTATTTCTTCTTTATGTTATTTTATCAGTCTATTTGTTTTTGTTTTTCGTTATATTGGTTAAGTGTGTATGTGTGTATGTGTGTGTGTGTGTGTGTGTGTGTGCGTGTATTCTGAAGGTTGTCACGCGCATATCAAACGGATCCTGTGTCGGCCTATACACACAAACACACACACACACACACACACACACACACACACACACACACATACACACACACACACACACACACACACACACACACACACACACACACACACACACACACATATAAGGACAACACTTTCCCTTTCTTCTTATTTTCTTATAATATTTTACATCACCAATCAGATATCAATTTTCTTCAACATATAATCTTCCTGCACCACCACCACCACTGTTGCCACCTACACACACTCCCCTCCTCACCTCCCTTGCTTGCCTTCACTGCATTGATACCATATTCGGCGTTATCCTCTCCATCCTGGCGTGGGCGTGGGCGTGGGTGGAGGCTGTTTCATGTCCTGGATTGGGAGGGGGGGATTCGAACGGGGGACAGGGTAGGGACGGGGAGGGAAGGGGGAAGGGAGGGAGGGAACAAAGATAAATCATAAACAAGGCGAAGAGATATATCTAAAACTTGTCTCTTATTAATATTCTTCTTTGTATTGTTATCATTATTATTATTATTATTATTATTATTATTATTATTATTATTATTATTATTATTATTATTATTATGTTCACTGTCTGTATGTAAGATTTGAACTCCTGTGCCTTTGTCTTCTTTTGGTGTGTGTGTGTGTGTGTGTGTGTGTGTGTGTGTGTGTGCGTATGATCATGTTAGTATTTATTTTATATTTAACTCTTAAGACCAACGGACAGCTTGTCGTTTAAGAGGGTCATCAGAGCAGATTCCTTCCTAATTAGACGAAGGCCAACAAAAAAGGAAAGCCTCACTAACAAGGAGCTGGGGTGCCTTTAAGATCAGTGACTCAACAGATGATTGTGACGCAGCGAGATAACGAGTGAGTTGACGGAGGGGAATGTGGATGAGTGGCGACAGATCCGAGCATCGAGGAATGACACTTACAAATCCATGAATACAAGAAAGAGAGTGTATGAGGTTTTTGCAAGCATGTGGTGAGAGAGTGGAAGATACCTGCAAGTAAAGTAAGGTTTGGTTAATTGTTGGCGACAGATGCGAGCAACGAGGTATGACTCTTGTAAATCCGTGAATACAATTTTGAGAGTGAATTAGGCTGGGAAGTCGTCAGGGGAGGGGAAAAACAAGAGACACATGGAAGTTTAGTGAAGTATATTGTAGGTATGACACAGGTAAATCCGTGAATACAATTTTGAGAGTATATGAGGCTGGGAAGTCTTCAGGGAGGGGAAAAACTAAGAGACACATGGAAGTTTAGTGAAGTATATTGTAGGTACGACACTTGCAAAACCAAACCCATGAACACAAGAATGAGAGGGTGAGGTTTGGCAGTCATGTGGGGCGTATAAGACAATAGACACTTGTAAGTATAGTGAGGGATATTGTAGATAGGTAAAGTTAGGTTAGGTTAGCAAGGGTAACTATAGATAGGCTGACTGGTAACTTACAGACTCCTTATGTGCTTTCTATCATCTTGCTGTACGATTAACCTGCTGAACGAGTCTATATTCAGTTGATGTATATTTTTAAAATGGAACATGGCTGCTCAACTGACTAGACTTGCTTACTGACTTACTAACGAACTGAACTTATGACTAACTGACTGACTTACCGAATGGACTTAAACATAACGACTACCTAACTGACTGACATACAGACCAGCTGAACATGTAACCAATCGACTTCCTTACTGACTGAATGACGTACTTACTGACTGAACTCACAACATAGCCACTAAAATTTTGCCTGGGTGACTGACTCTAACTTACCGATTGACTGAGTAGACGTGTGTAGCTACTGAAGGGACCATGGACTGACATTTTTGCCGCCAACGCCCAGACTAACGTACGGACTGACTGACTGGTTGGCTGGCCGTGTGGGTGACTTGCGAGATTCAATAGGAAGGAAGTGGGAGGAATATAATTTGTCTTAACATAAGCAACATGATCAAATATGGTTGTCTGTGTTTTCTACCTTTCGCCATCTCTCTCCCTCCCTTCCTACTCTTTATCTACCTATCTATCTATCTATCTTCGCTTTCTCTCTTCATTTCTCTCACTTGCTCTTTCATCTTTCTCTCTCATTCACACTGTCATCTCTCCTCTCTCTTTCCTCTCCTTTCTTCTCTCCTCTCCTCTCCTCTTCTCTCCTATTCTTTCCTCCATCATACTTATCCTTTCTCCTCGTTATCATTTCTCCTCCAATCCTCCCTTCTTTCCTACTTTGCTCCATCTCTCCCACTCTCTCTCCTTCCTTCAATCTCCTCCCTGTCTCCCTCCTTCCCTCCCTCCTTCAATCTATTACTTCTCTCCCTCTCCCCCTCCCTCCCTGCCTTTCTTCTCTCCCTCCCTCCCTCCCTCCCTCCCTCTTCTCTCCGCCAAGGTAACCCAGGAAGATGAGGTCATACTCTTCCCTCTATTTTATCTTTTTCCTCCTCCTCCACCTCCTCCTCCTCCTCCTCCTCCCCGCCCACACACTCCTCAAGGTACGGTTATACGGCACGATCCGCCCACGCTCCTCCTCCTCCTCCTCTTAACTCCCACCTGTTCCACCCACGCTTGATCTACGCACATACGCACACACATACATACATACATACATACATACATACATACATACATGCACATTCATATACATACATACATACATACATACATTCAGACAGACTAATATATGCAGACAGTATTTTTTTGTGTGTGTTGTCAAGTTTTATTCTTTTGCTTTTTTTCTCCTTTTCATTCATTTTTGCTTTACGTTTTTTTTTATATATATATTTCACTCACCTGTTTTAATTCCTCTCCTTCGTTGACACCTTGATTTTTTTTTTGTTTCTTTTTTCAAATTCGATTCTTTTTTTGCCTTCAGTGATACATAAGTTCTCTCTCTCTCTCTTTTATGTCCTTTTCTTTCTCTAACTTCTAACAAATCTTTTCCTTCCCCCTCGCTCCCTTCCTCCCTTCTTCTCTCTCTCCCTCTCCCTCCCTTCCTTCGCCAGCCATTCTCCCTTTAAGGACATGACAACAGCTCTTACCTCCCTCACCACAACACGAACCTTCACATTTGCCTCTCCCTCCTCCTCATCTTCTCTCCATCTCCTCCTCCCACTTCTCTTCCTCCTCCTCCTCCTCTTCCTTCTCCTCCTCTTGTTTCTCATTCTCGTCTTCCTCTCACTTTTACATTCCTCACCTCGATCTTTTCCTCCTCCTCCTCTTACTCTTGCTCCTTCTTCTTCTTCTTCTTCTTCTTCATCTTCTTCTTCTTCTTCCTCGTCCACCTCGCCTTTCAGCATTTTGTTTCCTTAACACGCTTTTTTTTACCTCTTCCTCCTCCTTTTCTCTCCATCTCCTCCTCCCACTTCTCCTCCTCCTCCTCCTCTTCCTTCTCTTCCTCCTTCTCTTCTTCCTTCGCCTTTCAGCATCTTGTCTCTTCAACGTCCTCGATTGTTTTTTCTCTTCTGTATTTTTCATCCTCGGGTAGATATTTTCTTCCTCATTTTTTCTTCTTCGATGTTTTGTCTTCGTGTAATTTTTCTCTCTCGTAACATTCCTAGTGACACACACACACACACACACACACACACACACACACACACACACTGACGTTTGTATACACTCATGAAAGAAAAAAACACCGACGTTGCTTGGATACAGACGCTCGTTCAACGCTTTTGGTTAAGTAAATAAAGGTGTAGATAAGCGGCCGAAACACACACACACACACACACACACACACACACGTACGGAATCTCGGACAAAGACAAATTGCTTGGGTTCATGCGTACACACACACACACACACACACACACACACACACACACACACACTTGAAGGTCAGATCATCCCACAGTGATACGTCATGTCTGTCTGACCTCCCACGTGTCTGTGTGTGTGTGTGTGTGTGTGTGTGTGTGTGTCCTTATCAGATTGAAATGTCTTGTAATTCCGTTATTTATGTGTGTTTGATGGTGTGTGTGTGTGTGTGTGTGTGTGTGTGTGTGTCGGTAAAACAAGAAAGTAAAGAAGATCCGACCACGGTTTGTTTATGTAATGGGTGTGGAGTGACGAGGAGGAGGGGGAGGAGGAGGAGGAGGAGCATGGGTGGAGGAGGAAGAGGAATAAAAAAAGGAAAAAGGAAAAGGGTAAAGAAATAGACGAGGCTGTAGTGTGTGTGTGTGTGTGTGTGTGTGTGTGTGTGTGTGTGTGTGTAGCAAGTGCGGCGGATAAAAGACTGAAATGAAAAGAGGAAAAGTACGAAAAAAAAGATATATAAGAGTTAAAATGTTTGCTTTTGGAATGGAAAAAGAGGAGGAGGAGGAGGAGAAGGAGGAGGAGGAAGAGGAAAAAACAGAGAAAGAAAAAGAGGAAAGAAGTGGAGGAGAGATTTTGTGATTTGAAGATGTGTATTTGAAAGAAAAAAAAGAATACGAAGAAAAGGCAAAAAATAGAGAAAAAATGTTTGGTTATGGAATGGAAAAAGAATAAAACGGGGGAAGAAAAATAAGAAAAAGAAGAAATGGAAAGAAGAAAAAGAAGTGGAAGAGAAAATGTTGATTGGTAAGGGAGGAGAAGGAGGAAGAACAAGGAAAGAAGAAGAAAAAGTGGAGGAGCATAAGGAAAAGAAGAACAGAAGGAAGAAAAAGAAGTGGAAGAGAGAAAATATTGATCGGTAAGGGAGGAAAAGGATGAAGAATAAGGAAAGAAGAAGTAAAAGCGGAGGATAAGGAAAAGAAGAACAAAAAGGAAGAAAAAGGAAAAAAAAGGAAGGATCAGGAGGAAAAGATGTGATTTGAAGATGCATTTAAATATGGAAAGAATGGCAGATCAGTTTCGTCAGTCCTCCCAACCCTCTTCCTTCCTCTCCTCCTCCTTCTCCTCCTCTTCCTCCTCCTCCTTCTTTAATACCAGCATTAACAGAAGCGGTGATATCCCTTAGCGCGTGGCAAGAAAACAATTGAATGATAAGAAAGAGAAGCAGGATCAAAGGGTCTTATGGGTGTCAGGGAGAAATCTCGTATTGGTCAGGTATTAGTCGTGTTAGTGTTGGCTTTGAGGGCTTGTGGTGATCGTCCTTGGTGGTGATATTGGTGGCGGTGATCTAGGTGGAATGTGGTGGTGGTGGAATGTGGTGGTGGTGTAATTGTTCGTGTCGATACTGGAATGAATTTTGTTACGTAGTCTGTGATAGTAATAGTGATGATGGTGATAAATTTGGTGATGATGGTGAGGATGGTGTTGAAGAGATGGTAATGAAGATGCAATAAAAAAAACGATGGGATATAATGACGTAACTTAAATTCCACACACACACACACACACACACACACACACACGTCATTCAAGCCTCCCTCGAGAGCAGACGCGGAGAAAGGATGTTTACTTACGACGTCACACAGAGAGAGAGAGAGAGAGAGAGAGAGAGAGAGAGAGAGAGAGAGAGAGGAGGGGGGGTTATCCTTCCATTACTGTAATCTTATCTTCCATCTTTTGCTATTTGATAGATTTACTACAAAGAATAACAGTTTAATCATATCAGTAAATTGAAAGGCTGGTTTGAATTTCTTTATCATTAACTATTTCACTGGGTTTTTTTTTCTTAATAATATTGTTAGTGATAGTGGCGGAGGTTATATCTTTTGCATTATAACCAGTTCATCATTTATCTTCCTCTTAATAAGCCTCTAACACTTCTAACCTACTGTTATCATTATCATTCTCGTCATTACCTTATTGTCGTTCATGTTGTTCTCTCTTTCCAATCAATATCTCTCTTCCACTTTTTATTTCCTCTTATTTATTCCTCTTCCTTCTCCTTTACCAAATCAACATCTCTTGTATATCCTTCTTTTTCTTCCTTTATCTCCCCTTCTATTCTTCCTCAGTATCATCACCAGTGTATCGTTTCCTGTCTCTCTCTGACATATCGAATCTACTCTTATTATCACTATTATCGTCATAACATTGCTTCGTTTTCGTTTCAACATCACCATCAGGGCATCTCTTTTCATCTCCTCCCTCTCAGCCTCCTTCGCCACGTCTCAATCCCCCGCCGGCGTTGTCAAGGGGATTCACAACACGTCGTTTAATTATTCTCGGCGCACTCGCAAAAAATCTTGATGCGCCTCCCCGGGTCCCTGCGCCGCATACCGACCGCCACTCCGGAACGCGACACAACCTGCGCATGGGAGCGTGTGTGTCTACCTGTGTCGCGGCCTCCTGTCTCGTGGATTATCTGCATGTAATAATAATAAATGAATGAAAAAGTCAGCGTGTATTGAAAATAGTAAAGAAAGATTCAAATTGGATCATTGTAAGAAAAGTTTGAGCAATAATACAAAGAGCGAATATGTCAGCGTGCAATGAAAATGTGAAGAAATACTCAAATTGGACCATTGTAAGAAAAGTTTGACCAATAATACAAAGAGCGAATATGTCAGCGTGCAATGAAAATGTAAAGAAATACTCAAATTGGATCATTGTAAGAATAGTTTGACCAATAATACAAAGAGCGAATATGTCAGCGTGTAATGAAAATAT
The DNA here is from genome assembly GCF_024679095.1 of Eriocheir sinensis. Taxonomy (NCBI): domain Eukaryota; kingdom Metazoa; phylum Arthropoda; class Malacostraca; order Decapoda; family Varunidae; genus Eriocheir; species Eriocheir sinensis. The sequence continues at coordinate 12,299,648 of NC_066526.1, forward strand.
GAAGAAATACTCAAATTGGATCATTGTAAGAAAAGTTTGAGCAATAATACAAAGAGCGAATATGTCAGCGTGTAATAAAAATGTGAAGAAATACTCAAATTGGATCACTGTAAGAAAAGTTTGACCAATAATACAAAGAGCGAATATGCATTAATTTCATCACCCTCCCTAAACAGCAAAGCACAAACCACGTATTATATAATTTTTACCTACTCTGATGACCACTAACATCGTCGTTCTCGTATGCCAAAGGTCATAACGTTGATAAAGTTACCAGCACCGGGTCATGTTCTTTACTAACAGTGCAGGACGTGCGAGTGAGAGCGCCGGTCGCCACCTGCATTAAGATGTTGGACAGGACACGCGAGCCACGGATAGCGGTGACGTCACTCTGACCTCCGATACGTCTCCTTGTAATCTGATCGAACATAAGCTATTTTGTGTTATTACGTCACTGAATTATTCGCATTCTATCTATCTATCTATCTACATCTGTCTGTCTATATCTATCTATCTATCTTGGGTATTTTCTTTTATATTTAACTTTCATAGCGACTGAAAACACCTGAGACTTATTTTTTTATCCCTCTTAACAAAATAGAACCATCCGAATTTTCTCTTATCATTTTTTCCCCTCTGAGCTAAATCACGAAGCCACAATAAATAATCCGGGCGAAAAATATTTATCTGATTTACGAGTCGGCTCTGGCTGCTTGGAGGAGGGACCTTAAGGCGTATCACTAAGGCGTATCACTCCCTTATCTCAACCTTTACCTGCCCTTACGTGGTGCCTTGGTCCTCGCAGGGTAGACTTTACGTAAGGGACAGTCGGTAAGGGAGGAGAGATGGGAGAGAGGATCAAGAGGAGAGATGGGATTGAGAAAGAGGAGGAAGAGGAGTCAGATGATAAGCTACAGCATTTGAGAGCATCCAACCCCACTATCAAAGAAGAAGACAGCTGGCAAGGCAGGAGAAATGAGAGACAGGATCAAGTAGAAAAATGGAATTGAGAGAGACATGGAAGAAGAGGTTGCAGAGTAAGAAGATAGAAGTTACTGGAAACAACATACAATAGAATCCAACCCCCTTATCAAAGAAGAAGACAGTCGGCAAGAGAGATGAGAGAGAGAGGATCAGGTGCAGAGTTGGTATTGAGAGAGACATAAGAGAGTTAGGCCAGAAGGAAGAGGATGCAGAAGAAGAATAAGAAGCTACTGGCCACAGCATAAAAGAGAATCCAACCCCCTAATCAAAGAAGACAGTCGGCAAGAGATGAGAGAGAGGATCATGTGCAGAGATGGAATTGAGAGAGACATAAGAGAGTTAGGCCAGAAGGAAGAGGATGCAGAAGAAGAAGAAGAAGAAGAAGAAGTTAATGGCCACAACATAACAGAGAATCCAACACCCTAATCGAAGAAGAAGAAGGAGACAGTCGGCAAGGGAGGAGAGAGAGAGAGAGAATCAGGTGGAGAAAAGGGATTGAGAGGCATTAGAGAGTTGGATATGGAGGAAGAGAACGCAGAGATTGAGCTACTGGCGACATCCTAATTGAAGAAGCAGAACAAGAAGAACAAAAAGACACTCGGTAAGCCAGGTGGACACGCGCTTCGCCCCTTATCACTAAAGCCTCAGCGCATGACGTCACACCACTAGCTGGCCACAGTTTCATTATCTTTGGATCAGGCGAGGCAGCAGCCGGGCCATTAATATTCTTTGATAACCTTTATTTACGGCCCGCGGGTTGGTATATTAAGAGATAATTCACTACCAGCGCGAGGGTATTAGTCGCCTCTATCGCTGCGGGGAATCTCTGAGTACGAAGGAGATTTTTAGAATAGCAACCCCCAAAAAAAGACCTGGCCCGCCCTACCCATCCTCCTCCTCTTCCTCTTCCTCCTCCTTCTACTCCTCCTCTTCCTCCGTCAGAATGCCAAGATGTACTTCCCTTTTTCTCTCTCCGTTATCCTATCCTCCTCTTCCTCATTCTTTCCCTCCATCCCCCTTCGGAGCATTCTAAAGGGGGTTCCTGGAGTCTAAATATGCCCCCCCCCTCCCCCCAGATTCCTCAGCGCCGTGGTATGAAGGAAATTTTAGAACATCAAACTTAGGACCTGATTCGCTCTACCCAACCTCCTCCTCGTCCTCATCGTTCTCTTCCTCCTCAGCCCTTCGGAGCATTCTAAAGGGGGTTCCTGGGGTCTAGATATGCCCCTCCCAGATGCCTCAGCGCCGTGGTATGCTCTAATGAATGTTCCTCCCTCACGACGTTCTCCCCGCGGCGGGACTCCCATACGAAGAGCAGCGGCGGATGACTTGTGTTCACTTTTCTATCTCGGGTAGTTTTCTTTTTCGTATGCTCGCCTCCTGACCTCGAGCGCGGAAAGGGGAGAGCGAGGAGGGGTGAGGAGGGGCGAGGGAAGGGTGAGGAGGGGTTTGTGGGGGTTATGGCGTGCGGTGCGTGAGGTGGGTGAGGTAAGAGCAACGTGGGTGGAGGAGAAGGAACGATGGAGCAGGTGAACAGACGCCGCCGGGGCCATCACCACAGAATGAATGGAGGGTTAGGGCGGCCCCCGCAACACAGGTGAGCACTCCCTCCCTCCCGTCTGACTCTCCCTCTCCTCCCCCAAGGGACTTATTTATTACCCCTCTCCCTCCCTTCCCGCCGTCTGGGGTGAGATACGAGGACACGATAGCATTCCCTGACTTATTCACGGGGAAGGTAGGCGGGGAAGGGGTGTTCTGGGGCTGCAAGTGAGAGGGAGAGCCCCAACAAGGAGTGACCTTTGCGGGAGGTTTCCCTGTGTTGCGGGGGACGGCCGCCCGACCCCCGCCTCCAGTCGTGGCTTGATAACAGTGTCCAGGTGACTCGCTTACGGAGGCGGGTGGTTCAGGGGGATGCTGGCTGCCTTGCCTGGTTATTAGTGGCTTCCTGGCCCTGCCCTACCACCCTCTCCCCCACCCCGCCGTTCGATTCCCGTCTCCTTCCCGCCGCCAAGAAGCCAACTCACACGTGCTCGGTAATTAATAGTGGACCTCGCTGGGTGCCGGTCCTGCCCTGCGGCGCGAGTCAGCTGGTCATACGCCACGCCCCTCCGCCTCGTCCGCCAATCAGTGCCGGTGAAGTGTGACGCAACGCCGCGCCAAACAGATTTCAACCTGGATTGCGTCGTGGCGTCAACCCGAATGTTAAAGTGACGCTCCTTGAACCTAAATAACCGACGATGAACCAAACAGCAACAGGAACGAGGACAGCAGCTGACAGTCGCCTCGCCTCGGCCATACATAGTAATAGTGACGGTGATAGTGGTGGTGGTGGTGGTGGTGATGGTGGTGAATGACATTACCTCACCGCATTGAAAGTGAAGCGAGTGAAGCCTGACGCACTTATACAAAACACAGCTGCTCAGGAGTCGTTTGAATGTCATCGAGAGAGTAGCGGTGGCCATCTAGGGACGCGGGAACGGCCAGGGAAGGAAGGAAGGAAGGGTGGGACGATGCCAGCCAGTGATCGTCCCTCCTTGATATACTTCCATTTGCCGTGTAGTTTGTCGTGCCCCGATGCCCTGGTGGCGAAGACTTAACACTTGGGACCTGAGAATTCGTCCTTTATGTACTCAAACTCATCGAAACCTTGCTCGAAACCATGGTACATCTATTTAAGAAGGTTCTCGTAGAAGTTATGAGGGTTTCCATGGGTAGTTTCTCAACCCTAGTAATTTTTGGAAGGCCTCTGCGCCATGAACGGGAAAATCACCCATGACAACCCGACGTATTATCAAACTCCTCGAAACCTTGGTACTATCTCTATTTAAAAAGGCTTTTGTAGAAGTTGTAGGGGTTTCCATGGGTAGTTTCTGGACCCTAGCCATGAATGGGAAAAGCACAAATGACAACCCGACGTATTATCAAACTCCGCGAAACCTTGGTACTATATTTAAAAAGGCTTTTGTAGAAGTTGTAGGCGTTTCCATGGGTGATTTCTCGACCCTAGCGGTAGTTTGGGAAGTCTTCTACGCCGTGAATGGGAAAATCACCCGTGACAACCCGACGTATTATCAAACTCCGCGAAACCTTGGTGCTACCTCTATTTAAAAAGGCTCTTGTAGAAGTTGTAGGCGTTTCCATGGGTGGTTTCTCGACCCTAGCTGTAGTTTGGGAAGTCTTCTACGCCTTGAACGGGAAAACACTCATGACAACCCGACGTATCTTCTCTGTAGCCTTCAAAAACGTTCGTAACAAGAACCCGAAACGTTTGATGATACAAGTCCATGTCCCTTTTTTGCGTATTTTGATGTCCTCTCCCTCTCTCTCTCCCTCTCCGTTAGGCGCGCGAGGGTGTGGCTGTGGGATGCGTCTCTACTGCCCCGTTGAAATATAATAACCTGTTGTAGCGTCATTCTTCTTTGTTTTTGCCGGTTGCTTACTTTCCTTCGTTGATGTGGGTCTGAGGCGGCTGGACGAAAGGGGAAAGTGGAGTGTGATGTCTTTTAGTGTTTCTTGGGTGTGGTGATGTATTCTCACGGTCTATTCTCATTCTATTATTTTCTATTCTTGCTGTCTATTGTATTGTTTATTATCTGCAGGCTCCCTATTTTTCTCTCCTTTTCTTTCATCTTCGCGTTGTCAATATTTGTTTTCTCCATCCTCTCTCTCCCCTAAATCTCCTTCCTTTTCTTCCCTTTTTCTCCTTCCTCTCCCTCCCCTCCTCCTTCTTCTCCCTCCCATCCTCTATTTCCCCCATTTTCCTTCCTCTTCCCACCTTCTGCTTCCTCCCCTAACTCTCCCTCCCCTTCTTCTCCTCCACATCCCTCCCCTTCTTCGCCTTCCTCTTCCTTGAATGTAATAGTTTCTTTTCTATCATTCCTCTGCTCTTTTGTTTTCTTCTAATTCTTTTCTTTTTTGCATCATCACATTGTCGCTCGAGTGATGTTAGATAGCTGAAAATAATACTGAGATGTGTTTGGGGGCTTCTTGAATGCGACGATTTGTTCTCTGTGTCATTTCTCCTGTCACTGTTATTATAATTTGTTTTTTTCCTTCTCCTTTTTTGCCTTCGTGATGCTTGCCAAAGGAGGAAAAGTATAATGATAAGTTCTGTTCCTTGTGACATTCCTCTACGATCCTTTCTCTCTAATGCCTCTCTTTTTATATCATCACAGACTCGCTTTTACGTGATGCTTGATAAGGGAGAAAAAGAATAACGATAACTTCTGTTCGTTGTGATATTCCTCTACGATCCTTTTACTTATGCGTCACATTTTACGTCTTTGCATTGTCGCCTATACGGGATGCTTGCTAAGGGAGAAAAAGAATAACGATAACTTCTGTTCGTTGTGATATTCCTCTACGATCCTTTTACTTATGCGTCTCTTTTTACGTCTTTGCATTGTCGCCTATACGGGATGCTTGCTAAGGGAGAAAAAGAATAATGATAACTTCTGTTCGTTGTGATATTCCTCTACGATCCTTTTTCTTATGCGTCTCTTTTTACGTCTTTGCATTGCCGTCCATACGTGATGCTTATTTAAAAGTAAGAATTATATAAAGTAACTTGCCAAAGGAGATAAAAGAATAATATTAAGTTCTGTTCGTTTTGACATTCCTCCGCATTCGTTTTTTTTTTTTCTCGCTTCTCTCTCATACATCTTCGCATTGCCGTCCATACGTGATGCTTCTTCAAAAGTAAGAATTATATAAAGTAACTTGCCAAAGGAGATAAAAGAATAATATTAAGTTCTGTTCGTTGTGACGTTCCTCCGCATTCGTTTTTTTTTTTCTCGCTTCTCTCTCATACATCTTCGCATTGCCGTCCATACGTGATGCTTCTTCAAAAGTAAGAATTATATAAAGTAACTCGCTAAAGGAGAAAAAGAGTAATACTAATTTCACTTCGTCTTGCCATTCCTCTGCCATCCTTTTTTTTTCTCATGCTCCTCTTTTTACATCTTCCACAGCTTCGCTTGTACGTGATGCTTGTTTAAATGAGTAAGAAATTCAAAACTACCTTAATATACTGCGCGTGATAAATTGTATTAAAGAGTTCATGATGTCAACTGTCTCGTTTTTGTATACTTTGTTTTCCCTGCAATGCCTCCGCGCCGCTTGTTCCACTCATCCAACCCGCCGATGAAGGCAGACTCGACGGACGCTGAAAAATGCTCCCTTGATAAAAAAAGAAAAAATCCTGTTAACTATTCTTCTCACGTCTCGAGATATTGTAAGACATCAAAACGGATTCACTCCAACAAAAAAATGATGTGAATGAACGCAAGGCCACTAAAACACCTGGTGGCCAAAAAGGGAAATAAATGTGAATGAAAATAAGATAACTAAGAGAAAAACAGAAATTACAAAAACAACGAAAACAAAAATAAAACAATGAATAAAGGGCATGAAAATAAAATAACTAACAGAAAACCAGAGATAGCAAAAACAGAAAACAATAAGAAAACAAAAAGTAAAACAATATTTAAAGGGAATAAAATAAAATAACTAAGAGAAAACCAGCGATAACAAAAACAAAGAAAAAATAAGAAAACTAAAAGCAAAACAATAATTAAAGGGAATGAAAATAAAATAACTAAGAGAAAACCAGAGATAACAAAAACAAAGGGAATGAAAATAAAATAACTAAGAGAAAAACAGAGATAACAAAAACAAAGAAAAAATAAGATGACAAAAAGCAAAAAAAAAAATTAAAGATGAAAATGAGATACTTAAAGACCTCCAAAATATGAAGAAGAAAAAAACAAGTAAACAAACATAAAAACAAAAACAAATAAAGGATATGAGAGTAAAATCGCGGAGAAAATCCCTGGCTGCCAAAAAGGGAGATAATTCGCAAGTGTTGACGAGACGAAAATTCTCTCAGGCGAGGAAAGGGAGAAAATTTACTCGTTTGAAATTCATCCAGTGTAAAATTTGCTTTAATGACCGACTCAGAAACTTAATATCCGTGATCAATGAAGCATGGGGGAGAGAGAGAGAGAGAGAGAGAGAGAGAGAGAGAGAGAGAGAGAGAGAGAGAGTAACCGTGAGTGAGTGCGAGTGAGTGTGAGTAAGCGTGAGTGAACGTTAATAAGCGTGAGTTAGCGTGAGCGAGCGTGAGTTAGCATGAGCGAGCATGAGTGAGCGTGAATAAACGTGAGTGAGCATGAGTAAGCGTGAGTTAGCGTGAGTAAGCGTGAGTTAGCGTGAGTGAATGTGAGTAAGCGTAAGTGAACGTAAGTAAGCGTGAGTGAACGTGAGTGAGCGTGAGTGAACATGAGTAAGCGTGAGTGAACGTGAGTAAGCGTGATTGAGCGAGAGTGAGCGTGAGTAAGCGTGAGTGAACGTGAGTGGACGTGAATAAGCGTGAGTGAGCGTGAGTGAACGTGAGTAAGCGTGAGTAAGTGTGAGTGAGCGTGAGTAACCGTGGGTGAGTGTGAGTGAACGTGAGTGAACGTGAATAAGCGTGTTTGAGCGTGAGTGAACGTGAGTAAGCGTGAGTAAGTGTGAGTGAGCGTGAGTAAGAGTGGGTGAGCGTAAGTGAACGTGAGTAAGCGTGAGTAAGTGTGAGTGAGCGTGAGTAAGCGTGGGTGAGCGTGAGTGAATGTGAATAAGCGTGAGTGGGCGTGGGTAAGCGTGAGTAAGCGTGAGTGAACGTGAATAAGCGTGAGTGAGCGTGGGTATGCGTGAGTGAGCGTAGGTAAGCGTGAGTGAACGTGAGTAAGCGTGAGTTAGCGTGAGTTAGCGTGAGTGAACGTGTGAGTGAGCGTGAATAAGCGTGAGTGAACGTGAGTAAGCGTGTTAGCGTGAGTCAGCGTGAGCCAGCGTGAGTCAGCGTGAGCCAGCGTGAGTAAGCGTGAGTGAGCATGAGTAAGCGTGAGTGAGCGTGAGTAAGCGTGAGTGAGCGTGAGTAAGCGTAAGTGATTGTGAGTGAACGTGAATAAGCGTGAATGAGCGTGAGTGAACGTGAATAAGCTTGAGTAAGCGTGAGTAAGCGTAAGTGAGCGTGAGTGAGCGTGAGTAACCGTAAGTGAACGTGAGTAAGCGTGGGTGAGGGTGAGTGAACGTGAGTGTGAGTGAACGTGAGTGAACGTGAATAAGCGTGTTTGAGCCTGAGTGAAGGTGAGTAAGTGTGAGTGAGCGTGAGTAAGAGTGGGTGAGCGTAAGTGAACGTGAGTAAGCGTGAGTAAGTGTGAGTGAGCGTGAGTAAGCGTGGGTGAGCGTGAGTGAACGTGAATAAGCGTGAGTGGGCGTGAGTAAGCGTGAGTGAACGTGAATAAGCGTGAGTGAGCGTGGGTATGCGTAAGTGAGCGTAGGTAAGCGTGAGTGAACGTGAGTAAGCGTGAGTTAGCGTGAGTTAGCGTGAGTGAACGTGTGAGTGAGCGTGAATAAGCGTGAGTGAACGTGAGTAAGCGTGAGCCAGCGTGAGTCAGCGTGAGCCAGCGTGAGTAAGCGTGAGTGAGCATGAGTAAGCGTGAGTGAGCGTGAGTAAGCGTGAGTGAGCGTGAGTAAGCGTAAGTGATTGTGAGTGAACGTGAATAAGCGTGAATGAGCGTGAGTGAGCGTGAATAAGCTTGAGTAAGCGTGAGTAAGCGTAAGTGAGCGTGAGTGAGCGTGAGTAACCGTAAGTGAACGTGAGTAAGCGTGAGTGAGCGTGAGTAAGCGTGAGTGAGCGTGAGTAAGCGTGAGTAAGCGTAGGTGAGCGTGAGTAGGCGTGAGTAACCGTAAGTGAACGTGAGTAAGCGTGAGTAAGCGTGAGTGAGCGTGAGTAGGCGTGAGTCATTGTGAGTGAACGTGAATAAGCGTGAGTGAGCGAGGCCAGAGCGAGAGGCAGCTAAGGGTAAAAGTGGCGAGTCGTCGGAAGCACTGAGCAAGCGGTTTCTTTCACTTTGCCTCCCTTTTTTATATTTTTGTACTGTAACCTCCACTCCTCAACGCTAACACTGCTCTTCACGCCTCTAACTCCACTCTCCCTTTCAGCTCTAACTCTTCTCCCTTTGTTAATATCTCCACTAAAGTCATTCTGAGGGGGAGAGGAAAGTGGGTTGGAGGGAAAGATAAGAAATTGTGGGAGGTAAGTAGAACAGGTAGGAGGGAAAATTGGAATGAAGAGAAGGTGGAAGAGGAGTTGTGTCAGAATGACTTTAGTGGAGATATTAACAAAGAGAGAAGAGTTAGAGCTGAAAGGGAGAGTGGAGTTAGAGGCGTGAAGAGCAGTGTTAGCGTTGAGGAGTGGAGGTTACAGTACAAAAATATAAAAAAGGGAGGCAAAGTGAAAGAAACCGCTTGCTCAGTGCTTCCGACGACTCGCCACTTTACCCGGCCTCGCTCACGCTTACTCACGTTCACTTACGGTTACTCACGCCTACTCACGCTCACCTACGCTTACTCACGCTTACTCACGCTCACTCACGCTTACTCCCTATCGCGTCCCACATCGAAAAATAAGGGAAGAGAACGGGAGAGAGGAGATCCGCTGTGATTGGCTCCCACGACCATTACGTTAGTTATTTTTATTATCATTATTTATTCATGTTATCAAATTTTCGTGTTATATTTTTTTTGTCTGAGTTTAGTATCAATCTTTCTTTTCTTATATTTATCTTATATATCAAAGTTGTTGTTGTGGTTGTTGTTTTTGTTGTTGTCCTCGATTTTTTTTCGCAACTTCCTTGGCAACGAAACTCGAGGTGGGAGTGAGAGGAGGAGGAGGAGAAGGAGGAGGAGGAGGAGGAGGAGGAGGAGGAGGAGGATGGGGAGGAGGAGGGGAAGGAGGAGGAGGAGGAGGAGAAAGGAGTTCGTTCAGGGGTTACGCCTTTTACTTCATCAGTTCCCACGTACTCACACACACACACACACACACACACACACACACACACACACACACACACACACACACACACACACACACACACACACACACACACACACACACACACGGGGATGGCGGGGGAGGGAGAGGGGGAAGAGGGAGGGGCAGAAGAGAGTGTAGTGTTGCGCGTCTCGGGGATAATTCTCCCTCAAATTTGTGTTGCTCTAAGTTGCTGCTCTCTGGTTTAGGAAGAAGAATTAATAAGTGTTGCGATTTTTCCTTCCCTTATTCGCTTATTCTTCGCACTTTTCCATTTTCTCATTCTCTCTCCTATTTCCCTCCTTCCTTTCGGGGTCACCTTGCAAGACTCACCTCGCCAAGTTACCTTCGTCTTATTTTGAACAATTTGCTGCATTTTCTCTCCTCTCCCTCCCTCCCTCCCACTCTCTCCCTCTTTTTCCCCCTCCTCTCTCTTCTCTCCCCCTCTGTGTCCTCTCTCCTCACTTCTCCTCCATTCCCACCCACTCTCTCTTCCTCTCCCTCTTTTTCCCTTCTCCTTTTCCTTCTCCTCTCTTCTTTCTCACACTCCTGTTTCCTCTCTTCTCATTTCTCCTCCTTCCCCCCCCCCACACTCTCTCTTCCTTTCCCTCTTTTTCCCTCCTCCTCCTTCTTCTCTCTCCCTCTCTCTCTCATTTTCTCCTTTCGCCCCCACTTTCTCTTCCTCTCCCTCTTTTCCCTCTTCCTCCTTCTCTCTCCCTCTCTCTCTCTCTCATTTTCTCCTCCTTTCCCACCCATTCTCTCTTCTTCTACCTCTTTTTCCCTCCTCCTCCTTCTCCTCTCTCCCTTTCCCTCCCTCTCTTTCCTCGTTTCCTCCACTTTCCCACCTGCTTCTTCCTTATTCCTTCCTTTCTTGCCTCCCTCTTCTCTCCTCCTTCTCTTCCTATTCTTCTTTCCTCCTCCACCTCCTCCTCATTCTACCTTTCCCTCCTATCTTTCCTCTTTCTTACCTCCGACAATTTCTCAAGTCCTCCTCTTCCTCCTCTTTCCTCCTCCACCTCGTTTTCCTACCACTTTTCCCTCCTACCTTTCCTCCTCCTCCACCTCCTTTTCATTCCACTTTTCCCTCCTCCCTCTCCTCCTCCTACCTTTCCTCCTTACCTCCCACAATTTCTTATCTTTCCCTCCAACCCACTTCTCTCTCCCCTCCCCCTTTCCCTAACAACGCTCTTTTCTCTCCCTCCTAATCACCTCTCCCTCCCTTCCTCTTTCCCCCACTTCTCTTTTTTTTTTTCGTTCTCGTCTAAAACCTGATTTACTTCACCGCCCACAACGCTCTCCACTTTTTTTCCCTTTTTTCCCCAATGCTAGTAGTCTTATTTATGGTTTTCTTCCGCCATTTTTTCCCAGATTCTTTTTCCTCTTTATTTTTTTTCTCTTCTTTATCTTTCTCGTTCCTTTGCCGTTTTTGTCCTTCTTCTTTTCTTTCTTCTCTCTTTATATGTTCTCTTTCTATTCTTATTTTTTGTCTATTCCTCCATTCTTTCCCTTCTTTTTCCTCTTTATTTTTTCTCTTCCTTATCTTTCTCATTCCGTTGCCGTGTTTGTTCCTTCTTTCCTTCCTTCCTTCCTTCCTTTCTTCTCTATTTGTTTTGTTTTTCTTCTGTTTTTATTTATCGTTTCTTCCTCTATTCTTTCCCTCCTTTTTCCTCTTTATTTTTTTCTTCCTCATCTTTCTCATTCCGCTACCGTGTTTGTCCCCTTCCTTCCTTTCTTCCTTTCTTCTCTATTTGTTTTGTTTTTCTTTTGTTTTTATTTATCGTTTCTTCCTTCATTCTTTCCCTCCTTCTTTTCTTTCTTCATCTTCCTCATTCTGTTGGCTTGTTTGTCTCTTCTTTCCTTCCTTCCTTCCTCTCTCTCGCTCTCTGTTTTATTCTCTTCTTTTCTGTTCCTGTTTATCGTTTCTTCCTCCGTTCTTTCGTTCCTTCCTTCCTTCTTATTCCTCTTTCTTTCCTTCATTCTTGTTTTCACCTCAAATCACAGTCATTCCGTTGCCTTGCTTTCCCTTTTCTTCATTCCTTCCTTCTTCTCTATTCCGTTCTGTTTCTCTTTTATTCACATTTATCGTTTATTCCTTCATTGTTTCCGTTCTTCCTTCCTTTTCTTTTCCTCCCTTTCTCCTTCTCTTCCTCACTCTTGTAAGCTCAAATTACACGCACTCATTTACTTTGTTTCTTCCCCTTTTATCCTTTCCTTCCTCTTTTCCTTTCTCTCTTTCCTCTCTTCCTTCTTACTTACTTTCCGCTCCCTCCCTCCACTACCTCCTTCCCTTCCTGCAACCCTCCTTCCTCATCCCCCTTCCTCCCTCTCTTCCTTTCTTCATTCTTACCTTCTTTCCTTGTCCTTCCCTTCCTTCCTATCTCCCTCAGTTCCTTGTCCCTCATTCTCTCTTCCTTTCTTAATCTCTCCCTCTCTACCTTCTTATCTGTTTTCCTTCTCCTTCCCTTCCCTCCCTTTCCCTCCCTCCCTCCCTCGCCCCCAAAGCAACGAGCAATAATAGAAGACAAGAGGGAAATAATACTCCTTTCTGACCCAAATAACCAAAATCACGGAGTATTATCAAGGAATTCCGACCTTGTTGTGTAACTGAGGGTGGCGGAAGGAGGAGGAGGAGGAGAAGGAGGAGGAGGAGGAGAAGGAGGAGGAGGTGTGACGATGGTGACGATGCATGAAAGAAAAGAAAAGCTTATCTAATGGAGCACTAAGTTAAAAATCCTCCAGGTATACCTCTTTTTTTTCTCCTTACGATCCACTATAGCGCTGCCATTACCTGCTTCCTGCCTTCGTCCCTTCCCTGTTCCTCCCTTCGGCGTTAGTTAGCATGTTATTCACGTCTCCTCTAGTGGTCGCCCGCAGCTTAATTCCATATTCTTGCTTCTGGCTTCCACATCACCTATTTTCAAAGGCCAAAAACGGGATAAATCTGTTTCTAATGAGTGTTTTCTTAGGTTCATGGTACAGAAGAAGGGTCAGACTACCACCAGGGTCATAAAACTACCCGTGGAAATGCCCCAAACTCCTTGGAATGCCTTATCAAATGTGTGCTTGGGGGCAGAAATGTTTATGAATCTTGCCCTTAGACCCTCGGGAGCCGCCTCTATGGACACAATAATTACTTGAGCCAGGAAGCTTGTTTAGAAACGGCTGTATTTAGTGCTTGGAGGAGGGAGGGGCGAGTGTGGGTGTGTGTGTGTGTGTGTGTGTGTGTGTGTGTGTGTGTGTGTGTGTGTGTGTGTTTGACGGTGAGAATTTAAGGTCTTTGGTTACATTAGATTACGTAGCGGTGTTTTTATTTCGTGTTTTGTTGTGTGGCTTACGTGGATGGAAGTTGAGCTCAGGTGGCATGGAGCGGAAGTGTATGTGTGTATGTGTGTGTGTGTGTGTGTGTGTGTGTGTGTGTGTGTGTGTGTGTGTGTGTGTGTGCATGTGTGTGTGTGTGAACTTGGTTGTGGTTTGGTGGCTCATACGAGGAAGCGAGACACATTAGTTTGGAGGCCATTCACACGGGACGGAGCTGCTGCTGTGTGTGTGTGTGTGTGTGTGTGTGTGTGTGTGTGTGTGTATGTGTGTTATGCGTTCATCTCAAGTCCTCATCCGCCTCTGTGTGTGTGTGTGTGTGTGTGTGTGTGTGTGTGTGTGTGTGTGTGTGTGTGTGTGTGTTATGCGTTCATCTCAAGTCCTCATCCACCTCTTCAAAACCCACACCGCGTCTCTTCCCTCCACTCCTCTTCTCTATATTCCGTCCACTTCCTTTCATTCAGCTGGTTAGTGATGCTGCAGCTTCTTACAACACGCCTTTCCTCTCTTTTTACTCCCTTCCTCCTTTGTTCCACCGGGAGGGAGCGTGCGTGCGTGTGTTCGGGGCTGGAATCATCACGCTTCCAGCCGTCCCTCGCTTCCCCCTCGCTTCCCACCGCCGCCACATCCTCGCCACAGATCCCTCGCGTTCAGTCCGCCTAGACCCTAGAGAGACGCCCTTGTGCGCCCCGTGTGAGCTCCTCTGTGCGTCACGGTGGAGGAGGAGAAGGAGGTTGTCTTGGCTTACCTGTGCGTCGAGAACAGAGCGGTGTTGTGGCGCGCCTGGTTCCGGCCCTCCCACCCACGCCGGCTCAGTGCCCAGCTGCCCCGGGGTGGTGGAGGGGCGCACGGCTCCTTCCCGCGTTCCTCTCTCCTTTCACTCCTGCTGGTGGGCTCCTGCGACCTCCCGCGCGTAGTTTTCAGTGCCACGACACGTCAAGCCTCTCCGTGGTGTTGCTTTTTGTGACTGGTGGTCGTTGTGTGGGTTGTATCACGAGTTATTTGTGGTTATTGAATGTTACTGTGAAATCGGCGAGGTTGTAACGTGTTTTAGCGAGACGTGACCCGAGAGGCGGCGTGTGCGAGGGACGTGTCGTTGCTGCGTGCTCGTGGTAATCAAGTCCGTGTTTCCATCAGGTGTAGGCGGGGCTGACAGACCGCCGACCAGGTATACCAAAACGAGCAGGTAAACTCAACGCAGCCCATCCCACCCACCACCTGAGGCCCCGGCACAGGTAAACACAAGGCGCATCCAACCACCTGAGGCAGCAACACAGATATGCAGGTAACCCCAAGTGTGTGATCTACGGGAAACTTTAGAACACATGTCACTTGCGGCGTTAGAAAAGTGCGACGCAACTTGAGGTGTGAGAATATTTCAAGAATGCAGCAAAATCTGACGAGGAAGAGAGGAGGAGAACCTCATCCAGTCAGTCACTACCTCCCTGCCTTGCCCATCCTCTTGACAGCACCAACAGGAGGCAAAGAGCAGGTGATACATTAGTGATACGTTGGATACAGCTGAAAGGAAGACCCCCAAGGACACATACGTCCATGAAACCAAGATAACGAACGAAAAACACTTCACAACACACGAAAAAGCTAACTAATGACACGAAACGACAGGAACTAAACGACCAAGACGAATTCTAAGCCACCTGGACACTCTTGGGCTCACGGTGATCGGTTTCTGGGTGTTCGTCGCCGCGTAAGACTCAAGATGCCGATCGTCCGCTGTTACCGCTTCGAGGGCCCCCTTCGGCAGCGCCTGGGGGGGTACGCCTATGCAGGGGAGCCCGTGTACCACATCATAAGGGAAAGAAGCCGCTCCCTGCCCCTCAACCTCAAGGCTTCAGGTATGTGTGTGTGTGTGTGTGTGTGTGTGTGTGTGTGTGTGTGTGTGTGTGTGTGGATGGGTGGATGGGTGTGCGGGGAGGGAGGGAGTGTCACCTGCTGTGTGTGTGCGTATGTGTGTGTGTGTGTGCTAGAGAAAAATGAGTCATCCGTGTGTGTGTGTGTGTGTGTGTGTGTGTGTGTGTGTGTGTGTGTGTGTTGCCCTCTTTCCGTCATTGAATTATCTTGTTGAGTCCCTCATGAAAATATGTGTGGTGTGTGTTTATTGCCATCTCCTTGTGTGTGTGTGTGTGTGTGTGTGTGTGTGTGTGTGTGTGTGTGTGTGTGTGTGTGTGTGTGTGTGTGTGTGTGTGTGTGTGTGTGTGTGTGTGTGTGTGTGTGTGTGTGTGTGTGTGTGTGTGTGTGTGTGTGTGTGTGTGTGTGTGTGTGTGTGTGTGTGTGTGTGTGTGTGTGTGTGTGTGTGTGTGTGTGTGTGTGTGTGTGTGTGTGTGTGTGTGTGTGTGTTTGTTGCCATCTCCGTGTGTGTGTGTGTGTGTGTGTGTGTGTGTGTGTGTGTTGCCATCTCCGTGTGTGTGTGTGTGTGTGTGTGTTTGTTGCCATCTCCGTGTGTGTGTGTGTGTGTGTGTGTGTGTGTGTGTGTGTGTGCTGAGTCACAAGTCCAGGTGTCCAGGGCATTAGGGTTCATGGTTGTTGTTTGGCCTCTTTGTCCACCCCTCCTCCTCCTCCTCCTCCTCCTCCTCCACCTCTGACGTTCCATTTTTACTCACCTACCTGCCTCTTCTAGCTAATCTATCCTATCTATCTCTTCCCCCCGGACCCCCCCCCCCTCTCTCTCTCTCTCTCTCTCTCTCTCTCTCTCTCTCTCACCGGTAGCCTCATCTTCATCATCATCATCATCATCTGCAGGTCGAGATGACTACTCTTACCTGGCTGATACCTGCTAATTGGCGCCCTAATCTGCATACCTAGGGAGGAAAGTTATGGGAGAGAGAGAGAGAGAGAGAGAGAGAGAGAGAGAGAGAGAGAGAGAGAGAGAATGGAAACTACGTGCTGTGTGTGTGTGTGTGTGTGTGTGTGTGTGTGTGTGTGTGTGTGTGTGTGTGTGTTCGCTCTGCCTTGAACTTGTAGCGGCATTGTGCTTGCCTCCTTTGACCGTCATCCGCACCCCCCCCTCTCTCTCTCTCTCTCTCTCGCTCTCTCTCGCTCTCGCTCCCCCCCCCCTCCCCCCTCTTACGTGAATAGCCTCTGAGCAACGAATATCCACCCCCCACCCTTGAAATGACTGTGGGGGGGGGGGGGGCGACGGGGGGCGGGCAACTCACATGCAAATGAGGTGATTGAGCCTTGTGGGGGGCGCC
Source organism: Eriocheir sinensis (assembly GCF_024679095.1). Taxonomy (NCBI): domain Eukaryota; kingdom Metazoa; phylum Arthropoda; class Malacostraca; order Decapoda; family Varunidae; genus Eriocheir; species Eriocheir sinensis. Next base: position 12,316,013 of record NC_066526.1, read on the forward strand.
CTTAGCACCTCCCACGCCCCTGAGGAGAAGGAGGAGGAGGAGGAGGAGGAGGAGGAGGGAGGCAAATGAGTACTGAAGGGCAAGTAAAGGACAGAAGTGTAGCGGGTTATAGAAAGTCATGATTGCCAAGGAATATCGAATAGAAGGGAAGAGTTGAAAGAGTCGTGAGGAAAGGAAGGGTTGGGAAGTGATTGAAAAAAAAGTTTATTATTCTGAAGAGAGAGAGAGAGAGAGAGAGAGAGAGAGAGAGAGAGAGAGAGAGAGAGAGAGAGAGATTTTTTTCAAGCAGACAGATGAGAAGATACAACAGAGCCAGAAGAAGAAGAAGAGGAAGAAAGGACGAGATACAACAGTGCAACGCGAAGGAGAGAAAGAAACAATGGCGGCAGAAAGGAGAGGCACAGATTACAGATAAGAGAAAAGAGACGGAAGAGAAGAAGGCACGGAACAGAAGGATGAAATAGAGAACCAGATACAAAAAGATATGAAAAAAAAAATGATGGAAGAGTTCAAGATAACGAAAAGAGGGACACGAGGAGAACGAAGAGAGAAAAATAAAAAAAACAGACGTGAAAGAGAAGATAAGGAAATGAGGAATAGGTTGAAACTAAAGAAAAACTAAATTACGAAAACTAAGAGAATATAAAAACCAAGATGAAAGAGAAGTTGAGGAATAGGAGAAGAACGAAGAGCGCTCAGTAGGAAGGGTACAGAATCCAATCCCGAGTGTGTGTGGTCCAGGAGAGTCACGCTGGGTATTGAAGAACCTTTGGAGCAGCGACCGGAGAATCAGGCGAAGGAAAGGGAAATTAGACGACCTTTCCAGCGGTAATTCTGTTTCCAGGACAATGAAGGTGGAATTAAAAGGAGAAAATGAAGAATTAAAGCATTGCAACGAGAGAGAGAGAGAGAGAGAGAGAGAGAGTGTTGAAAGAGGAAAAAGAAGAATAGAAAAGAAGGAAAAAAGGAAAAAGGGAGAGAAACAAGATGACTAAATAAACAAAGAATAAAAGAAAGTGAGTAGAGAGAGAAAAAAGAAAAAAGGGAGACTTTGAAAGATAAACAAGGAAAGAAACAAAACAAAAAGACAAACGAGAGAGAGAGAGAGAGAGAGAGAGGGGTGGGGGGTTGGTCTTACTGTCTCGAAATGAAGAAAAAAAAATAAATGTCAGGACGAAAGTTTAATTATTAGGAGCACCGTCTTCCACTTCGTCCCCGTCACACACACACACACACACACACACACACACACACACACACACACACACACACACACACACACACCTGTTAATTAGAGCAGAAATTCACCTGTGCTGTTATCTTTTACTTCACTTACCTTTGCCGTTCTTCTGACGGGTAAAATAACAGATTGTCATTAGGAGGATCGAGTACCTTTAATTAATTCGCTTTTTTCGGTGTTTGGGTCGTGTTTGTTCGTTTGTCCGTGTTTTATTTTTTTGTTTTTCCTGTTTTTCGTTTTTGTTGATTTTGTTTTTGTTTTTTGTTTGTTTTTTGTTTGGCTTGTTTGTGCTTGCGTGTGTTTGTTTGTCATGTGGTGTTAATGTTATTTTATGTCTATTGTGTAATTTTCTCTCTCTCTCTCTCTCTCTCTCTCTCTCTCTCTCTCTCTCTCTCTCTCTCTCTCTCTCTCTCTCCTCCCTCCTCCTCATCCTCCTCCTCCTCCTCCTCCCCCTCCTCCTCCTCCTCCTCCTCCACCTCCTCCTCCTCCTCCTCCTCTCTCTCTCTCTCTCTCTCTCTCTCTCTCTCTCTCTCTCTCTCTCTCTCTCTCTCTCTCTCATTTGCTCTTTTTTTTAGCCTTTACGAATAATAAGTCCATAAAAGAGAGAGAGAGAGAGAGAGAGAGAGAGAGAGAGAGAGAGAGAGAAGAGACGCCTGTCATGCCTCGCTGATCCCCAGTCTGGGACCACATACCTGAGAGAGAGAGAGATGGAAAGAAACAAAAGAAAAAGACAAACAAAAAATATACGAGAGAGAGAGAGAGAGAGAGAGAGAGAAACGGTCATGGGGGGGGAGGGGGAGGAATGCAGAAAGCCAGTCACTCAGGCATAAACACTGACACACACACACACACACACACACACACACACACACACACACACACACACACACACACACACACACACACACACACACACACACAGACAAAGACGCAACACAAGTAGGCTTATTGATTCTAAAAGTGAAAGGAAGACAAACAGACAGCCAGGTATAAAGACACCCACCTTGAAACAGACAGGTAGATGGATGTAATTAAAAAGTGAAATGTGGGTTACGAGAGACAATGATAGACTTACGTATGGAAAGATGGATAATTGAATAGATAGATAGATAGATAGATAAATGGATAGATAGATAGATAGTTGAATAGATAAATAGATAAAGATGAACAGAGATAAGGGAAGATTATAAAAGAAAGAACGTAACATAATAATAAACTCCACTCAAAAAACACATATAATAGACAGACGAATGAACAAAAATAAAGCTATATAACAAAAACAATAGTAAATAATTATAGGAAAACAAGACATAACAAAAATCACACATTACACACACAAAAACAAAAACAAACAAAAAAAAATCATCCCGCTCCAGAACACACAACCCCCAAAAAATCACATAAAAAAACAAAGACAACCAAATGATAAAAAACACAACCATTAGATACAACAACCTCAACCGAAGCCACCAAAGCCAAGGTGAGCAGAGCGGGGGCAGACGCATTAAAGTCAGGCTCCATTAGTTCGTATCTATATCGTGACCATTAGTAATTCGCCCGTTAAGCCTCAGATGGGCCACGGTGGTCTAAGGGACGGATAAGGGCTGTTCATGAGGTTATCTGGCCTGGTCTATAATGGGATGAATGTTTGATAGGCTGTAGGGATGAGAGAAAGGGGGGATGGTGAGAGAGAGCGGGAGGGAGAGGAGGGTAGAAAGAGAGAGTGTGTGTGTGTGTGAGAGAGAGAGAGAGTATCAGAGACTGGAAAAAAATATCAAGAAAACCGAGACAGAGAGAGAGAATGGGAGTTTGAGAGAGGAGAAAAAAAGGAAAGGAAAGAAAGAAAAAAAGAAAAAGAGAGAAACAAGATGAATAAATAAACAAAAAATAAAAGAAAGTGAATGAAGAAACAATAAAAAAAGAAAGAGAGAGAAAAGGGAGACTATGAAAGATAAACAAGGAAAGAAACAAAACAAAAAGACAAACAAGAGAGAGAGAGTTATGGGCTTCGTAAACACGCCAGACCAGATACACAGAGGGGCTGAGTGCTTGAGGTGAACCAGGTGGACTGCATTACCTGTCCCTCCCTCCTTCCCTCCCTCCTGTGTCTTCCTCACCTGCTTGCATCCCTCACCTCACCTGCCTTCTCTCTCCCTTCTCTCTCACCTTCCCTGTTTTCCTTTCCTCCCCTTCCTTATTATCTCCTGTGTTTTCCTCTCTTCTCTCTCCCTTCTCTCTCACCTTACCTGTTTTCCTTTCCTTTCCTTCCTTATTATATCCTCTGTTTTCCTCTCTTCTCTCTCCCTTCTCTCTCACCCTACCTGTTTTCCTTTCCTCCCCTTCCTTATTATCTCCTCTGTTTTCCTCTCTTTTCTCTCATTCTCCATTACCAACCTGTTCATCTTTCCTCCTCTTCTCCGTTTTCTCTTACCTTACCTGCCTTCTCTCCCTTCTTCTCTCTTACCTTGTTTGATTCCTTTCCTTCCCTTCCCTATTCTCTTCTCTTGTCTTCCCTCAACTGCTTTATCTCCTCTTTCTCTCTCCTCTACCTTTTTGTTTTCCTCCCCTTCCTTCCTTCTCTCCTTCTTTTCCTTTACCTATTTTTTTTTTCCGTCCTTCCTTCATGCTTCTATTTCCTACCTTATCTGCCTTTCCTTCCCTCTCACTTTCCTCCTCCTCCTTCTCCCTCACTTACCTGTTCTTCTTCCCTCCTCTCCTCCACTCGTCTATTTTCTCCCTTCCTCAGAATCCCTTCCTTCACCTGTCAATTATCTCCCTTCTCTCTCACCTATCCACCTAACCTGCTTTCCTTCCCTCCACGCATCTATTTCCTCCCTTCTCTCTCCCTCTTCTCCCTCACTTATTTGGCTTGCTTTCCTTCTCCTCTCGTCTATTTCCTCTCCTTCCTCTCCCTCTTCTCTCCCTCATTTACCTGTTCTGTTTTCCTCCCCTCCTTCACGCATCTCTTTCCTCCCTTCTCTCTCCCTCTTCTTCCTCACTTATTTGCTTTCCTTCCCTTTGCCTCTCGTCTATTTCCTCCCTTCCTCTCCCTCTTCTCTCCCTCAACCTGTTCTGCTTTCCTCCCCTCCTTCACGCATCTCCTTCCTCCCTTCCTCCGCTCCCTTCCCTCACCTGCTTTGTCTTACCTGGTCATAAACAATGCAGGTAAACCGATACGGAAGCGGGGTCATAATTAAGTAGAGTCATGGGGTGCTTAGTTAGTCTTGTTTGTTTATGTAATGTTTCCTGTTTGCTCGATCGACACGTTTTTTATATGCGTCGAAATTTTGTACCGCTGAATATCCATGAATTGTACTGGTAGGGTTCCATTTATTATTATTATTGCAAGTTTCTATGTTAATATGAAGGTTTTTTTTCTGTGGTGTACGTATATTAATGAAGATTGCTGTCCAGCTTTTTCTTTTTTCGTATTTATAAGCTGTACGATATTATTTTCTTTTCATATTCAGCGATTTTTATATTCAATTTTAATAATTCAGATAGTTTAAAACATGCAAAAATAATCGAATTTAAGAAGAAAAGCCACATACATTAATATTCTTGTTAAGTATTTCCCATTTCTCTTTAAATTATATGTATTCAAAAAGTAAATACATAAAAATTCGTATTCATTATTTCCCATTTCTCTATTAAATTACATCATCTTCAAAAACTACATACATTAAACTGCATACATTAAAAAAAACATTGTAGTGAATATTTCCCATTGCGCTTCTCTTCAAATTCTCCCCTCTCCAACTCCGCCAAAATTCTTCTCATTAAATTTCACATCATCAAAAAGCAAACACACACCTTCAGTAATAATCCTCCTCTCTAACTAGCCCTCTACACACACTTTCCCCATATTCACACATTCACAAACTAAATCCACCCCTTCAATAACCCTCTACGCAATCCTTTCCCCACGTCCAGAGTTTCCATTTTCCACTCACCTTTCATCACACCTGCACGACCCTCGCCTCCCTGTGCTTCGCCTCGCTCCCCTCGCCCCCTTGTTAATAATGGGCTCACCTCTCAGCGGCTTTGGGTTCATTTGCTTACACGCCTCTGCATCCCTCTGTTTACCTCGGCCGGTGCGGAAAGTGTTTACCCGATAACCTCACCCACTTCCTCGCCATTTATATTTTGCTTTTCTGACACGTGGGCGAGGGAGAGAGAGAGAGAAGGGAAGGGAGGTAGGAAGGAAGAAAAGGAGAGAGTTGGAGAGAGTAGTAGTAGCAGTAATAGTAGCAGTAGTAGTAGTAGTAGTAGTAGTAGTAGTAGTAGTAGTAGTAGTAGTAAAACCAGTAGCAGCAACAGACCCCAAACACAACACGTTATTGTAATTAAAAACTTAAGCCACAACGAAGGGTGGTAGTAGTAGTAGTAGTAGTAGTAGTAGTGGTGGTGGTGTTGGTTGTAGTGGTAGAGTACGTAGTTGTGGTGGTGATGGTGGTGGTGATGATGGTGGTGGTGGTGGTGATGGTGGTACTGGTGGTGGAATACACATTGTTGTGGTTAAGTCTGTCCTGAGGCTGGGCTAGAAGGAGGTTGGGAGGAGGAGGAGGAGGAGGAGGAGGAGGAGAAGGAGGAGAAAGAAGGCAGGAGGAGGAGGAGAAAGAAGGCAGAAGAAGGAAGGCAGAAAGAGAAGGAAGGAAGGAGTAGGAGAAAAAAGGCAGGAGGAGAAGGAGAGAAAAGGAACAGCCGTAGATGAGTTGAAAAAATCGCAAGAAATCCAAGAAAGAAGAGAAAAGGAGGAGGAAAAAGAAGAGAAGGAGAAAAGAACAAGAAAAAAAGAGGAAGAAGGAGAAGAGAAAGAGAAGAGTAAACAAAAAGCGCATAGCCAGAGTACAAAGAGAGAAACTGAAACCGTAAATGAATTAGAAAAGGAAAAGAGCGAGAAAAAGAAAGACAAATAAAACACCAAAGAAAAAAAACAAAAAACAAAACAAAAACAAGTTCAAGTCGATAAGGAATTACTGACATCAAACGTTATAATTAATCCGGTTATTATAGAGAGATAGATAGAGAGATAGAGAGAGAGAGAAAGTTTGTCTGGCGAAATGTATGAGGATAATTATTAAATCTCAGCCACCCACTGCCCCCCTCCCATTACTCTCTCTCTCTCTCTCTCTCTCTCTCTCAAGCACCGTTAGTCTTCTAGTTTCTTGGGTTAATGACACGACCAGATGGCAGGAGACTCGCTGACAACCTGCCCCCTCCTTCAGCCCCTTCCCCCCCCTCTCTCCCTGACCCCTCTCCCTTTGACCCCCTACTCTCTCTCTCTCTCACTCCCTCTCCCCCTCCATCCCTCCCTCTTTCACTTGTGTATCCCTCCACTCATTCACTCCCTTTCCATTCCCTCCCTTACCATGTCCTGTCTTCTCTCCCTTTCCCTTCTATTTCCCTTGTTTCATATTTCCTTTTCTCCTTTATACTTTGCTCCATCTTTCTCTTTCTGTCTCTTTCTTTCTCTCACCTTCTAGCTTTTATTCACCTCGTAATGAACACCACTAAGTCTTCCGGGGATCGAACCTGAGTCTTCCGAGTATGCGTCAGGGCGGCATATCAATTACGCCACCGATGATCACTGTGTTATTGTAGTTTCTCTGTTTATCCTCTCATTTTTCTCCTCCTTCTTCTCCTTATTGTAGTTTCTCTGTTTATCCTCTCATTTTTCTCCTCCTTCTTCTCCTTATTGTAGTTTCTCTGTTTATCCTCTCATTTTTCTCCTCCTTCTTCTCCTTATTGTAGTTTCTCTGGTTTTCTTCTCCCTTTTCCCCTCCTCCTTCTTCTCCTTATTGTAGTCTCTCTTTTTTTCCTCTCCTTTTTCTCCTCCTCCTTCTTCTCCTTATTGTAGTTTCTCTGGTTTTCCTCTCCCTTTTCTCTTCCTCCTTCTTCTCCTTATTGTAGTTTCTCTGGTTTTCCTTTCCCTTTTCCCCTCCTCCTTTTTCTCCTTATTGTAGTTTATCTGGTTTTCTTCACTCTTTTCCTCTCCCCCTTCTTCTCCTTATTGTAGTTTCTCTGGTTTTCCTCTCCCTTTTCTCCTCCTCTTCCTTATTGTAGTTTCTCTGGTTTTCCTCTTCCTTTTCCCCTCCTCCTACTTCACCTTATTGTAGTTTCTCTGGTTTTCCTCTCCCTTTTCTCCTCCTCCTCCTTCTCCTTATTGTAGTTTCTCTGGTTTTCCTCTCCCTTTTCTTCTCCTCCTCCTTATTGTAGTTTCTCTGGTTTCCTCTCCCTTTTCCCCTCCTCCTTCTTCTCCTTATTGTAGTTTCTCTGGTTTTCCTCTCCCTTTTCTCCTCCTCCTACTTCACCCTATTGTAGTTTCTCTGTTTTTTCTCTCCTTTTTCCCCTCCTCCTCCTTCTCCTTATTGTAGTTTCTCTGGTTTTCCTCTCCCTTTTCCCCTCCTTCTTCTCCTTATTGTAGTTTCTCTGGTTTTCCTCTCCCTTTTCCCCTCCTCCTTCTTCTCCTTATTGTAGTTTCTCTGGTTTTCCTCTCCCTTTTTCCCTCCTCCTTCTCCTTATTGTAGTTTCTCTGGTTTCCTCTCCCTTTTCCCCTCCTCCTACTTCTCCTTATTGTAGTTTCTCTGGTTTTCCTCTCCCTTTTTCCCTCCTCCTTCTCCTTATTGTAGTTTCTCTGGTTTTCCTCTCCCTTTTCTCCTCCTTCTTCTCCTTATTGTAGTTTCTCTGGTTTTCCTCTCCCTTTTCCCCTCCTCCTTCTTCTCCTTATTGTAGTTTCTCTAGTTTTCTTCTCCCTTTTCCCCTCCTCCTACTTCTCCTTATTGTAGTTTCTCTGGTTTTCCTCTCCCTTTTCTCTTCCTCCTTCTTCTTCTCTTTCTTATCCTCATCTGTTCACCTTATTTCTTTCTCTCCTCCTCTTACTATCATCCTTTCTTTCACTCCTCTCTTCTTTCACCTATCTCTAATTCTCTCTTTCTCTTACTCGTTTATCCCATTATTCTCTCCCACTTATTCCTTTCTCTATAATTCTCTCTTTTCCTCCTTCATCCTTCCTTTCTCACTTCCTCTTCTCTCTCTCTCTCCCTCGCCCTCTATCTCCCTCACCATGTTTTCTTAGCAATCTCCGTCCCATCATTCAGATATCTCGGCTTTTTTAAATCATTCATTCTTATTTTTTTCTTCTTATCTCCTCATTCTTATCTAATCTATCCTGCAATTTTCCTCCTTGCTCTCTCCAACTCTCTCTCTCTCTTTCCTTATCCCCTTCTCTCTCTCTCTCTCTCTCTCTCTCTCTCTCTCTCTCTCTCTCTCTCTCTCTCTCTCTCTCTCTCTCTCTCTCTCTCTCTCTCTCTCTCTCGTTCTCTTTTTCTTCTTTTCGCGTCCTTGTCAACGTTCTTTCCTTTTCTTTTTTTCTTTTTTTCCTGTGATTTTCCGCGTATTATGATATTTTATTTTTTTTATTTTTACTTTGCTCTAATGACTGCTAGAAGGTTAAAATAGTAGTAGTAGTAGTAGTAGTAGTAGTAGTAGTAGTGGTAGTAGTAGTGGTAGTAGTAGTAACAGTAGTAATAGTATTGGTATCATTATTATTATTATTATTATTATTATTATTATTATTATTATTATTATTATTATTATTATTATTATTATTATTATTATTATTATTATTATTATTATTATTATTATTATTATTATTATTATTATTATTATTATTATTATTATTATTATCATTACTATTACTGTGGCTATAAATGCAGAACCGGGAATGTTAATTGCTGTGTCCTTAATGACCGTGGCAGTCACGCTCCAGACGTACATGTGTGTGTGTGTGTGTGTGTGTGTGTGTGTGTGTGTGTGTGTGTGTGTGTGTGTGTGTGTTTTGTTTACCTATTCGTTCTGGTCTTGACTCATGCATTTTAACATCTTATTTATTTTCCTCTTTTCCTTAATTTTCACATTGTTTTCCTTTTCTCTACATACTCACTCAATAATATTTTTTCTCTTTTCCTTTATTTTATTTTATTTTTATTTCGTTTTCCATACATTTAAAACATTATTTTCCTCGTTTTCTTTATTATCTTTCTTCGCTTTCCTTTCCTTTTTTCCTTTTTCCTTTGTCCTCTTTATGTTTTCCTTTCCTACTTCTTTTCTCTTTTCTTTTGTCCTCTTTCTATGTTTCCCTTCTTTCCCCTCTTTTCCTTTGTTATCTATATATTTTCCTACTTTCGTACTTCTTTTAATCTTTTCCTTGGTTCTTTTTCTATGGTTTCTTTCCTTGCAGTTTTCTCTCGTCATTTATCATCTTTCTTTGTTTTCCTTCCTTCTCTTCCTTCCTCCGTCGGCGCCTCCCTCAGCCGTGTGTCCTTCAGGTCGTCGGCAACGTAACTCACCTGATATTTGGTTGTCACTTCCTGGGGCCTTGGATGACATCACCGCCACACGCCCTCTCTCCCTCTCCCTCTCCCTCTCCTCTATCTCTCTCCACCTCTTCCTCTCTCTCTTCGCCTATATATTTCTTTTTCTCTCTCTCTCTCTCCACCTCTCTCACTCCTTCTACACCTCTCTACCTCTCCATCTATTTCCCTCCCCATGAACATTATCCTCTCTCTCTCTCTCTCTCTCTCTCTCTCTCTCTCTCTCTCTCTCTCTCTCTCTCTCTCTCTCTCTCTCTCTCTCTCTCTCTCTCTCTCTCTCTCTCTCTCTCTCTCTCTCTCTCTCTCTCTCTCTCTCTCTCTCTCTCTCTCTCTCTCTCTCTCTCTCTCTCTCTCTCTTCCACTTTCCCTCTCCATTTTCTCTCTCTTGTCTTTCTTCCCCTCACATTCCTTCATCCCTTATTTTCCATACTTCCATCAATTCCCTTTCTCATATCTTTTATTTCCCATTTTTAACTTTTTAACTCTATATAGCTCTTCCTTTCTTACTCTCCCTTTCCCTCTCCACCGCTCCTTCTTCCCCTTGCATTCCTTCATCCACTTATATATACGTATGACATGGTTTTACCCTTCACGGCACTCTCTTCCTCCTTCTTCCCCCTTCATAAACATTCATTTATTTTCTTGCCCTTAATATTCAGATGCAATGCTTTCCTTCCTCTCCTTCCCTTCTCGTTGCTTCCCTCATGCTTTAAACTTTCCTCTCGTCTCCCTCCTCTGTTTTGCTCTCTCTCTCTCTTTCGGTCTCTTTTTCATCTCCCTCAAACTATTGGAATGTTACCTCGGCTTTTCTCTCCTCCCCTTCCGTTTGTTCTCTTCCGCTTTTGAATCTATTAGCATCATCTCTTTCTATTCTTTTTTTTTCCGTTTCGTCCCCATAGTAATTTTCTCCTCCCTTTTCCGTTTTCCCTGTTACTTTTTTCCCTACTTCTCTGATTCTGCTACCTACTCCAGTTTCTTCTCCTCCTATTTCTTCTCCGTCCTCGCCTTGCTTTTATATCTCTTCCTCCCATAAACTATTGGAACATCACGTCACTTCCTTGTCTTCATATCCCTTTATCCTGTTCCTCTTTTTCCTTCTATTCTGCTACCAACCTACACTACTTCCATATCTACCTCCGCTTCCCTCTCCATCCTCACCTAACCGCATTGTTTTTTCCCCTCATCCACACGGCAGGAAGACCAAAATCGGCAATACACCAATGTAACACCGGATGGGCACTGACCCGAACGTATCACTGCCGCTTCACTTAATCCCTGTTGTTAAGCTCGCCTCTGCCTCACGCCCCCGCCCTCTCGTGGTCCCATTCTGCGTGGCTCCCTTTCCCTCACTCTTTGTCTCCCCCGCCAGCCTCAAGGACAAGCGATGGGTGGAAGGTTGGTAGGTGAAGGGAGGATGGGTTGGGTGGAGACGTTCGGGATTCTTGAGGAAGGGAAATAAGGTTGAAATAATTGCTTGCTGTCAGGGCGTGAAAGAAAACCGGTGTAGACATAGATAGATAGATAGATAGATAGATAGATGGATAGATGAACAGACAGATAGAGTGAGAGATAGAAAGAAGGAAATATGAAAGAGAGGAAGAAAGAGGAGGAAAGGAAGAAGAACTGAAAGAGAAAAAAAATGGAAAAGGGGAAAAAGACAGATTGATTGATAGATAGATAGAGACCGAGTATGTACGTGTGTGTTCGTGTGTTTGTTCGTGTTTTACTGCATGGAATTGAAACCCATTGTGCATTGGAAGGGGGATTAAATTGCACGGTGTTTTCATATGCGTGTTGCTATGTGTGTGTAGATGATACTTTTTTTTCTTCTTTTTTGGTTGTTGTTGTTGTTGTTATAGAGTCTGCCGTAACTAATAATAATGTGCAGCTATGTTTGATGTATATGGAATGCGGACGAGTGTGTGTGTGTGTGTGTGTGTGTGTGTGTGTGTGTGTGTGTGTGTGTGTGTGTGTGTGTGTAGGTCATGTTTTATTCTTCCTTATCTCAGAACATCGTAATTAGTAGAGGAATAAACGTAAATGAACAAAAGAGGAGAAAAAAAACATGGAATCAGGAGAGGCGAAGGAGAAGAAGGATGAAGTAAGGGGGAGAAAAAGGAAGTATAAGGAGAGGAAAGAAGGAGAGAAGAACAGGAGGAAAAGGGAAGCACGATGATGAAAAGGAGACGAAGGAAAAGAAAGGAGAAAAATAACAAAATGAAAAGATGAAACTAAGATGAAAAAAATTATTAATCTAAGCAAGTGTTGACGTTGTGAGATAGAAGTCGTAGGGTTTGTTATGATGGCATTAGGGCGGCAGCTAAGTGAAGACAGATGGCGAGTATAAATCAGCTAAATAAAGAAATACACCTTGATGAGAAGTTAGGAAATATAAATCAAGTGAACGGTGAAGATAAAAGGAAAAAGAACTATATATATAACACCTCTTTTAGAATACAAATGAAAAAAAAGGAACCAGATTTAAGAACTTAGTGCATATAAAGCAACTAAATAAAGAGAAAACGAAAGAAAAACTAAATATAAATAACGCCTTGATGAGAACACCCAAATGAAACCAGAACCAGAAGAGAGACCTTAGGAAATAAACCGATTTAAAACGGGGGAGATAAAACGACATTAAAAAAGAAAACACCAAAAATGAGAAATCACAAAATGAAAACCAAACCAGAATAAAAAAAAGCTTACCGAATATAAACCAACTTAAAAAATGGTGAAAAGAAAAGAAAACAAGAACTATTTATAAAACACGTTGATTAGAACACAAAATGAAAACCATACCAGAATTGAGAACTTACCGAATATAAACCAACTTAGAAATGGTGAAGATAAAAGAAAACAAGACCTATTTATAAAACACGTTGATTAGAACACAAAATGAAAACCAAACTAGAATTGACAACTTACCGAATATAAACCAACTTAGAAATGGTGAAGATTAAAGAAAACAAGACCTATTTATAAAACCCGTTGATTAGAACACAAAATGGGAACTTAACGAAGACAAACCAGAAAACAACGTGGAAAATAAAACGATAAAAAAAAGAACTTCGATGAGAAAGAATACACAAACGAAAGTCGAACGAGAAGAAAAGAAGAGAAGAAAAGAACTTACCGAATATATACATCACCTTAATTAAAACGGGGAAATTAAAAATCTAATAAAAACTCAAATAAAACACACTAAACGCGATAAAACAAAGGAAAAAAAAAACAGCCAGAATAGATACAAAAATTAGCCATATAAATCAGCTTAGTTAAAACGGGGAAAATAAAACTCTAATAAAAACTCAAATAAAACACTTTCAACGCGATAAAACAAAGGATAAAGAAAAAACAGAGCCAGAATAGATACAAAAATTAGCCATATAAATCAGCTTAATTAAAACGGGGAAAATAAAATTAGCCATATAAATCAGCTTAAATAAAACGGGGAAAATAAAACTCCAATAAAAACTCAAATAAAACACTCTAAACGCGATAAAACAAAGGAAAAACAAAAAAACAGGCAGAATAGATACACAAAACTTAGCCATGACGTCATCCAGTAATAATTCCCGCCGTCCTTCCGCCGTGATTAAATTAAAAGAGGAACCAAAAGAAGACAAAGAAGAAAACGGAGCTGAGAAATAAGAAAACGGGATTAGCTTCATCTTCAGGAGCGTAATTAGGAGGTAGTTATGAAGAGCACCGCCAGGGGGGAAGAGGGAGGGGGGAGGAGGAGGGGAGGGGGCTTGTTTGTGTTGGTCGGGATGGCTGATGTTGCTTGTTTGAGGGTATTGCTTGTTTTGTGTTGCTTGCTTGAGTGTTGCTTGTTTGTGTTGCTTGTATTGTGTTGCTTGCTTGTGTGTTGCTTGTTTGCCTGTGTTGCTTGTTTGAGTGTTGCATGCTCGAGTGTTGCTTATTTTTTGTTGCTTTCTTGAGGGTGTTGTATGTTTTGTGCTGCTTGCTTGTGTGTTATTTGCATGAGGGTGTTACTTTGTTGCTTGTGTTGCTTGCTTGCTTGAGTGTGTTGCTTGCTTGCTTGTGTTGCATGCTTGAGTGTTGATTGCTTATATCTTGCTTGCTTGAGTGTTCGCTTGAGTGTTCCTTGTTTTGTGTTGCTTGCTTGATGGTGATGCTTGCTTGAGTGTTGCTTGTTTTGTGTTGCTTTCTTGCTTGAGTGTTGCTTGCTTGTGTGTGTTGCCTGCTTTGAGTTTTGCTTGCTTGAGTGTTGCTTACTTTAGGGTATTTCTTGCTTGAGGATGTTGCTTGCTTTGTGTTGCTTGCTTGCTTGAGTGTTGCTTGCTTACCGAATGTTTGCTGATGCTGGCGGGCAAACACATCGAGGGGACTTATCGGGTCAAGGCGGAGGAAGGAAGAGTCTGGGGTGGCGCTGGGGAAATAGTTTAAGCGACTCGTTTTGTTATGGGAAGAGTGGAAAAGGTTATAGGAAAAGGAGAGTTTTTACACTTATTGTTTTTGTTTTTGTACAGGTATGTTTTAATGTCTTTTTAGCTCTGTGGCTATCTATGTTTTTTTCCCCTTCCCTTCCGTTCTGTGTGTTTGTTTTAATTGTGTATTTTTTTTTCCTGTTTTTTTGTCTCCTGTATATCTGTTTTAATGTTTTTTTTTTTTTACCTTTTTGTACGCTTGTCTATGCCTTTTTCTTCTTTCCTTCTAGTTTTCATGTTTATTTTCCTACCTTTCTACATGTCTGTTTGTGTATCTATCTCACTTCCTGTCTTTGTCTATCTATCTAACTACCTTTTAACTCAATACAGCATCTCATTTTGTTTTCCCCTACCTGTCTTCCTGTCTATATCTCTATCTCTCTACCTGTTAACCTCATTACATCATCTCTCATCCGTTGTTTCTCCTCGGCTACGGGACATAATGAGGCTAATAACTACCATACATTAGTCGTAAGTAGTATAATGCCTTCACCTGTGATTCATGAGTCCCATACATCAGCTGGGCCACGGGTTATTTACGAGCCCCTGTACATTAGTTCACGCCACCATACATCATGAGGTGAGACGCATTCCTACTGTGTTGTATTTATTATGGTGATCAGGAGGATGAGGCAAGGAAGGAAGGAAGGGTGGATGGAAGTAAGGATGAAGTAACAGGGAAGGGAGGGAGGGAAGGAAAGATGGGTGAATGGAAGGAAGGAAAGGAGGAAGGAGAGGGAGAAAGAATTTAAGAGAAAGAAAGAAAGAAAGGAAGGAGGGAGAGAGGAAGAAAGAATTTAAAAGAAAGAAAGAAAGGAAGAAAGGGAGAAAGGGAGGAAGGAAGGGAAAAGAAAGAAAGAAAGAATGGAAGGAAGAAAGAGAAAAGAAGAAAAGAGAGAGAGAGAGGGGGGGAGAGGGGGAGAGAGAGAACCAGGTAGACGCAAAACACAACACTCCTACCCATCATTTGAGGCTTGTGCATTCACCCCTTGACAACCTCCCTCAGTAATTTCCTTCACCTGTCATCGCCGCCTCGTCCTGCAGGAAGGCTCACGTCGCGGCCTTTGTGGGTAATTACCTTGACTCACCTGTACGGGACCTGTTAATTAGAGCCGCTCAGGTAGGCACTTCTGTCCCCCTCGTCAGATGACTCCCTCGGACCGATTTATGAAGGAGGGAGGGAGGGATTAAGAGAGAGAAAGAAAGAGATAGAATTGCATCAGATAGAAAGTAAGACAGACAAACAGAAAAAAAAGACATAGAGATTGGTTAACATATATATTAGTGATTGGTTGACTAACATACACATACACACACATACATATATACATACATACATACATACATACACACATAGAAACAGACAGATGGACAGACAGACAGACGGAGAGAAAGGATCAAAGAGGCTGTTTCCTTGAATGGACTTGGTGTGTGTGTGTGTGTGTGTGTGTGTGTGTGTGTGTGTGTGTGTGTGTGCTAGTGTTACATTCACTCTCTCAAGTTACCTTCGTGTTATGACTTATTGATGAGAGAGAAGCTGTATAGGGAGGTATTGCCTTTCTCCGCCTCCTCCTCTTCCTCCTCCTCCTCCTCCTCCTCCTCCTCTTCCTCACTCCTTCCTCTATTTCATTCATCTCCTTCTCAGGTTTTGTGCGTTTTGAATGACAAGTAATTTATTTTAAGTATGAGAAAGTATGTTTTTTTTCTGCTTTTAATGTTTAAGGTTGTTTTTCTTTTCTTTATTTATTTTTTAGTCTCTCATGAGTGCTTCTTTTCTTCCGACACTTGACTCATTTCGTAGTTTTTTTTATGGTTTCTTTCTTCCGTTTTATCAGCTCCACCACTTCCTCCTCCTCCTCCTCCTCCGTTCTCTCTCTTCCACACAGTTTTTTTTTTCTCCTTCTTCCTTCTCTTCTCTTCTCGTCTTCTTTCCCTCCTCCCACATACGTTTTTTTTTTTTCTCTTCTTCCTTTTCTCGTCTCTTCTCGCCTTCCTTGCCTCATTCCACACGTACGTTCTCTCTCTCTCTCTCTCTCTCTCTCTCTCTCTCTCTCTCTCTCTCTCTCTCTCTCTCTCTCTCTCTCTCTCTCTCTCTCTCTCTCTCTCTCTCTCTCTCTCTCTCTCTCTCTCTCTCTCTCTCTCTCTCTCTCTCTCTCTCTCTCTCTCTCTCTCTCTCTCTCTCTCTCTCTCTCTCTCTCTCTCTCTCTCTCTCTCTCTCTCTCTCTCTCTCTCTCTCTCTCTCTCTCTCTCTCTCTCTCTCTCTCTCTCTCACGAATTCCTTCCTTCCCCGTCTCCTTCCGTCCTGTCTGTCTGCGTCCCTTCCTGTCCCACGCACCTGACGCCTCCCGGAAATTGATTAATCAGGTAAAACGTTCTAAAGACATCATCAGCATCAGCATTTTTCTCCTTTTTTTTCTTTCTTTTTCATTTATTTTTTGCTTCTTCCTTATCTTTCTTTTTTTCATCTTCGTCATCATCATCATCATCATTATTATTGTTATTATTATTACTATTACGTGGCGCTTATTTTTGGGTCCGCGTGTCACCCGTGTAATTAAATGAGCAAATGACAGTAATGGGACCAAATGGAGGGTCTTCCTGCCTCTTAATAACACATTTGGGGACACACACACACACACACACACACACACACACACACACACACACACACACACACACACACACACACACACATTATTTTTTTATTATTTTTTCCTCCGTTTCTCTTTGTTCCTTCATCTAATTCCTTCTCATTTTTTCATTCTTTTTCCTCTCTCCCCTTCGTTCCAGACAGACAGACAGACAGACACCGAGACAGACAGACAGACAAGGTAACACAGAGACACAGACACAAAAGCAAGGATATTAAGACCTCTAGTAAATAAACTCCTCATTTTCTTATTTCTTTCCCTCTGTACCCTTCGTTCCAGACAGACAGACAGATACAGACAGGCAGACAGACAGTAAGACACATCAGCACAGGAACACGGACAGAGACACAGACACAAAAGCAAGGATATTAAGACCTCTCGTAAATAAACCCTTCATTTCGGACAAGATAGACAGACATATACAGACAGACAGTAATACACTTGAACACAGGAACACAGACAGATACAGACACACAGACACGAAAATACCAGAACATCAAGACCTTTAATGCATATTCTTTCCTCGCTAGACAGACCAACAGACAGCTACAGACAGGGAAACAAGGATACACATACACTAAGACACTGACACAAAACAGACACAGACACAGACACGAAAAAGACCTCACAACATTATAACCTCCATTAGTAAATCAACCTTTCTCGCCAGCACTGAGACGCGTGGCCCCAGATGCAGCACACACCACCACCAGCGGCCGGCCCTTCCTTCCTTCCCTGTCCGTCCACACACACACATTATGCACTTGTCTTGGCACCGTAAACACACACCTTTCCCACCATAACTCCTCGCCCCTGTCCCTCTCCTGCCACCTCCTGCCCCTTCCTGCCCCCCTCCACTCCCTCCTGACCCCTCCTGCTCACTCCTGTCCCTTCTTGCCCCTTCCTGTTCCCTTCTGCCCCTCTCCTGTCAGTCTAGTCCCGTCAGGAGTGGCTAGAGGCTCTGTCCTTCCTTCCTCGCTGGTGTCTTGGGGCGGTGGTAGAGTCGAGGTTGGTTTCTTGGTATGTTAATGGAATGAAAGGGTTAAGGGTTGAGGGGTAAGGGAGACGTGTGTTAAAGGCTGAATGGATAAGGAAGATGAATGCTGCCTTGGAGAAGTAATGAAGGAAATACAACTTTACACCCCATAAAGACACATACACGAGTGAAACTGAAGCGAAAAATGAGACTAAGGGAATATAGAAGTTTCAGAAGAGACCAGGGAAATAGGTAAAGTGAAGCTGCAGAATCAAGAAAACTAATGAATGAAACTGCAAGAAAAAAAATATAAAACTAACGGAAAAAGATACCAGTTGAATAAATTAACTGAACCTACAAAAAAATGATGGAAACAACTAACTGACAAATGTTCAACGCACGACTGAAGCCAACTGAAAATAAATCAAAAGTATAAACTCGAGAAAAAATAATTAGTCGAGTAACTCAACAAGTAGGAAGATAAAACAAAAAAGTAGACTCAGAAAAACCAGACAGATAGACGGGAACTAATTGACTCTCTGACAAGTGGATGTACACGAATGATTTGAAGATGAAAGGCCAGCGACGGGGACAGACAGACGGACCAATAGAGGCACTGACAGGCGAACATAATCCAGGAAAAGGAGTGAAAGTAGGAAGAGGAGAGAATATATTACTGATAACCCGGAGAAGCTGTGCAAAGACCCTCGAATCAACACCCACGTAAGAGACAGGAGAAAGTCCCTTGATAAGACATTTTAATCAACAGGGAGACAGGTAATCGCGGAATCTTAAAGAGGAAGAGCATTGAGACAGGTAGAAAGACCGAAAATAATTAGACCCAGGTGAGAGGAAAAGACATAGAAGGAGAGATGGAGTGTATGGCAACGAAAAAAACAAGTTGTATGTGTGAAATTGGAGTTTTGTAAGATGGAAATTTGTTGACTGAGATGAAATGGAGAGATGAAAGACAGATTGAGGTTACAGGAGAAAGCTGGAATACATAGACAACGGAAAACAAGATGACTATGAAATTAGATAAAGAAATGGACGAAAAATTGAACCAGATGAAAAGACGAAAGGAAGAAAATGGAATGAGGTTACTAGGGAAAGCTGGAATACATAGACAACGAAAAAACAAGTTGAATATGAAATTAGATAGAGATGAAATAGACGAAAAAGTGAACCATGTGAAATGAAAAGACTAAAGAAAGAAAACGGATTGAGTATATACAAGGGAAAGCTGAAATACATTAGGAACAAAAAAAAACAAAAAAACAGTCGAATACGAAATTTGATCAAGACGAGACGGAAATAAGTTGATCGAGGTGAAATGAAAAGACGAAAGGAAGAAAACGGAATGAGGTTACAAAGGAAAACTGAAATTTATCGGCGAAACAAAACGTAACAAGTCGAATGTGTAAATTGATCAAGCTGAAATGGAAGTATGTCAATTGAGATGAAATGAAATGACGAAAGACTGATAGAGGTTACAGGAGAAAGCTAGAATACATAAGGAACAACAACAAAAAGAAGTTGAAAATGGAATTAAAATATGTCGATTCAGATGTTAAAAGACGAAAGACATAGAAGTTACTAGGGAGAGACTGGAATACATTAAAGAAACAAAAGATAAACGAAAAAATAAGGCTGCTAAATTAGGTGTGAAGGGAACAGGTGTGGTCGGAGGGAAGGGAAGGCGCGGAATGATAAAAACACTAAACACGGGGAATAGACGGTGGAACAGACAGACTGACGCACACACACGCACACGCCTCTCCGTACGCACACATATCACTCACACGCAATCACACACACTCACGCACGCCCACTTATCCTTTACCACACACACACACACACACACACACACGACTGACGAACGATTAATATAACAGAAAAGACTTTATTTTTTTACTCATTAGGAAATTATATACAAAAAAGCGTCTGTTTATATATTTTTTACTTTTCTTTCTCTACGTCATTTTATTATCAAGACATTTTATATATATGTTGTTTGTTTTCTTTTATTTTCCATGTCGTTATTCTTACTTCATTTAATTCCTTTTTTTTCTTATTTTTTGCATAATTTATTTTCTTCCTTCTTATTCTTCTCCCATCATTATTTTTTTCCTCTTCTTCCTCCATCATATATTTCCTTCCTTCTTCCTCTTCCATCATGTATTTCCCTCCCTTCATATTTTCCCTTCATTCATTTCCTTCCCTCTTCTTTTTACGTTATTTTTTTTTCTTCCCTCTTATTCTCCCACCATTAAGTATCGCCCCTCTTCTTCTTGCAACATTTATCTCCCTTTCTCATAATCCTACCATTCATTCCCTCCCTTTTCCTCTCCCATCATTTATTTTTCTCCCCTCTTCTTCTACCTCCACTATTTATTTCCTCCCCTCCCTCTTAACACGGTGTATAAAAACCGCTGTCCTCTTCATTATTCTCGTTAGGTCCTCGTTGCGTTAATTAAATGTAACTCGGCTGGTTTAGCGTGGTGGAGAAGGAGGAGGAGGAAGAGGAGAGGGCTGGAACTGTTGTTGTTGTTGTTGTTGTTGTTGTAGATAGTGTTGTTGTTTTGTCGTTCTTGTTCTTGTTCTTCTTCTGGTTCTTGTTCTTTTTGTTGATAGTTATGTTTGTTTGTTGTTATTATCGATGTTATTCTACGTTCTTGTCTATTATTTTCTTTTTCTTTATCTTCTCTTCTTCTTTCCTTGTTTCGCTTCTTCTTGTTGCTTTTTCTTGTTATTATTTTTATTCGTTTTCGTATTCTTCTTATTCGTATTCCTCTCTTCTGTTTTTCTCTCCTTCCTCTTTCTCTTCTTGTCTTCTTTCTTCTTTATTATTCGTCCTGTTATTATTGTTATTCTCATTCGTATGCTTCCCCTTCTTCTCCTCACTTTTCCTCCTCCTCCTTCTCCTCCTTCCCTTCTCTATATTATTTCTCCTCCTCCTCTTCTTTCTCCTGTTCCTTCTTCTCTTCTATATATTCTAGTTCCTCCTTCTCCATCTCATTAAATTCTTCCTCCTCCTATTCCTCTTTATATTCTTCTTTATCCTCCTCCTCCTCCTCCTCCTCCTCCTTCCCCTCTCGGCGGTGTCTAAATGAGAAGGCTTGTTACACGAAGCGGTTTTACAGTTGAGGTTAAGTCTTGGTTGATGTTCTTGTGTACTGTACTATGCGGGTATAATGAATCTCTCTCTCTCTCTCTCTCTCTCTCTCTCTCTCTCTCTCTCTCTCTCTCTCTCTCTCTCTCTCTCTCTCTCTCTCTCTCTCTCTCTCTCTCTCTCTCTCTCTCTCTCTCTCTCTCTCTCTTGTTCTTGTTCTTGTTTTTCTTGTTCTTGTTCTTTTCCTCGTCTTCGTTTTTTTCTTTTCCTTCTTTTCTGCTTTTTCTTTCTCTTTTTCTTCTCCTCTCTTCATTTCTTCTTCCTCCTCCTCCTTTTCCTCCTTCTTCTCCATCTTCATTTCTTCCTCCTCCTCCTCCTCCTCCTCCTCATCTATCTTCTTCTTCTCTTCTAATTCACAATCCTTCCTCCTTTGTAAACAAGCGAACCGTCCCGAGGGTAAGACGCGGCGCTGTCCACAAACCTCAAGTCGGTCCATCTCCACCGCGGGACGTCTCTGGCCTCGTGATGGGCGGTCGAGGGGACTGTATGGGCGGTTGCGTGTGGGAAGCTTGTTAGGTTAGGTTAAGAGGAGGAAGAGGAGGAGAAGGAGGAGGAGGAGAAGTGTGATATTGTGTTCAGCTTCACTTGACTGCTGAAGAGAGAGAGAGAGAGAGAGAGAGAGAGAGAGAGAGAGAGAGAGAGAGAGAGAGAGAGAGAGAGAGAGAGAGAGAGAGAGAAGGAAAACAATCCCACCTTTACGACCACCTCAAGTACATCCAGGAATCCTTGACTCAATATATTTATTTGTAAACACCAACGCCTGACCCCGCGCCCGCTGCCCGCTGCCCGCTTCCTCTGCTCTGCTCCCTGCTCTCCCCTGCTTGTCTGTCGCTCCATACTACTGCTTTTTCTTCTCCCCTTTCTCCTTTATTTCTCACCTTTTTCTCCTTTTTTCCTCTTTCTCTTTTACGCTCTTTTCTCTAATCTTTTTACTTTCTTTTTTTTCATATTTCCTCATCCACTGCTTTTCTGTCGCTCCCTATTCCTTCTTTTTCTTCTCCCCTTTCTCCTTTCTTCCCCTTCTCCTCTCCCTTACTCTCTTCTTTGCTTTTCTTTTTGCCTAAACAGTCTCCCCTTTTCCATTTCTTTTCTTTTTGGTCTACTTTCTTTGCCTCATTTTTCTCTCCTTTCCCTTTTCCCTCTTCTCTTCTCCCTTACTCTCTTTTTTTCCTTCTCTTTTTCCCCAAACATTGTCACCTCTTCAATTTCTTCCCATTTTTTTGTCTAGTTTCTTCACCCTTCCCATCATTCTTTCCGCTGTTTCTTTTCTCCCTTCTCTTCTTTTCTCCTCCCTTTGCTCACATTCCATCCTCTTGTTTCTTCCTATCATTTCTTTCCTTCCCTTTTTGTGTACTCTCTATCCTTGCAGTTGGAGAATGCAGTGCAGTGAGTAGAGTTAAGAGAAGAGAGCTGATGACTTGTTTAGACCAGTAACCCCTTGATGGAAGAGATACTGAAGTGAAAAACGGAAAAAGAATCAACAGTGCAAGCTCGATTTCGTTCTAACTTGCTTCATTGTGGGAAATTTGCTTCACTTTGCACTTCCTTTACTTTCATATATCCTTTGTAGTGGCCTTTTCTGCCTCCTCACACCTCATTCCCCATCCACGTATTACCCCGACCTCTCTAACAACGCCTTTGCTGTAATTGGGTGATGGTCAGTAAGGCGAGAATCTGCCTCCCTTTTCACTCCCTAACTTACATATATCCCTCGTAGTGGCCTTTTCTTTATCCTCTCATCTCATTACCCATGCACGTGTAACCAAAGCTTTTCTTATCCTCTCTAACAACGTCTTTGCTGTAATTGGGTGATGGTCAGTAAGGCGAGAATCTGCCTCACTTTCCACCCCCTTGCTTATTTATATCCTTTGCAGTCTCTTTTTCTGCCTCCTCACACCTCTTTCCCCATTCACGTATTACCAAAACTCTTCCCGCCCCTTCTAACGACGTCCTTCTTGTAACTGGGTGATGGTCAGGGAGAAGTCGAGAATTGGCCTCACTTTCCACTCCATTACTTATTTATTGTAGTGGCCTTTTCTGCCTCCTCACATCTCATTCCCCATTCACGTATTACCAAAACTCTTCCCGCCCCTCTAACGACGTCTTTGTTGTAATTAGGTGATGGTCAGGGAGCCGAGGCGAGATTAGACCCAATTGCAAAGGATTTCTGGAGGTCCTTCGTTCCCCTTTGGTGGTCGCTCCCTCCTGTGTGTTGTCTTTTAAGCTTACGATCATTGGCTTAGTTTTTGGACCGCGGAGAATTGTTAAGTCACCTCCATTGGCAGCTACACCTTTGTCTACTTTCTTTCCTCTTTCCTTTATTTCTGATGTTTTTCTATCTATTTTCTTACTGTCTCTTTCTTTCCTCTTTTCTTTATTTTTTCCCTACTAACTTTCTTTTTTTTTCTTTTTCTGCCTAAACATTGTCCCCTTTTTCAATTTCTTTCCCTTTTGTGTCTATCTTTTTTCCCCTTTTCTTCTCTCCTCTCTTTTTTCCTCTTTTTTTCTTTCCCTTTTAACTTTCTTTTTTACTCTCTTTTTGCTTAAACACTCCCCCTTTTCGATTTCTCTCCCTTTTGTGTCGACCTTCTTTCCCCTTTCCTTCTCTCCTTCTGTTTCTTTCTTTCTTTCAATACTCTTCTTTTTTTACTCAATTTCCGTTAACGGGGTCTGACTTTGCTTCCTTGCGTCCGGGGTTGTTTTAAATGGCGTGAGAATCGATCTATTGTTTGCTACGTGGAGGTGTCAAGGTGATGGTGGTGGTGGTGGTGGTGGTGGTGGTGGTGGTGTTGTGTTTCCGCTTGCTGTGGGAAAATAACTTCTTTTTCTTGTTGTTTGATGTTTTTTTGGGGGGGGCTCTGGATAATGTATCGTTGGACTCTCTCTTTACTCTAGTTTTTTTCTTGTTTTCCTTGTTTTCTTTCTCATGACCTGTTTTCTCCTCTTTCTGTGCCTCGTTTTCGTTCTCTCTTCCTTGTTATCGGATCTGTTTTCTCCTCTTCCTCCTCTCCTCTTTTTCTTCTCTTCCTCACCCTTTCCATCTTCCTCTGTTCTCTCTTCTTTCACTAATTCTTCGTGCTCGTCCTCTTCCTTGTTCTCAGTTTTGTTTTCTCCTCTGTCTTATCTCGTTCTCTTTCTCTTCTTTGTTTCCGGTCCTGTTTTCTTCTCTGTCTACCTTATTCTCGCCCTCTTCTTCCCTGTTCTCGATCGATCTTTCCATCCCTCTACACCGTCATCTTCATCTTCGTCATTATCATCACTTGAGATAGCAAAATCTTCCTTCTTTTCTAATTTTCTTTTATTTTCATCACATTTCCATCCTGCCGCCTTTCCTTCCTTTGCCAATTCTCTTCCATTATTCATTTTCCCGTCCATTCTCATGTTTTCAACTATTATTTTTTTCCTCTCCCTCGTCTTTCCTCAAATCTTCAACTATTTTGTTATTTCCTTCCCCCTCAATTTTCCTTCTTCATTCCCTCACTCCAATCGTCAATTATCATCGTATTATTTCCTTTCCTCCCTCTTCCATATCCATTTTCCTTTCTTTCCTCAAATCCTCACCTATTATTACGTTATTCCCTTTCCTCCTCCTCCTCCTCCTTCCTTCCCTCACTCCTTCCAGCACCGGTCTTGTCATGGTTTTCCCTCGTCTCGTAACTTCGCCGTTTCGCTAAATTGACCTTCATGGGCGAGGGTTCGGCCCTACCGCCCGCCAGCACTGCGTGAGCCGCCCGAAATAGCGCCGGGAAGGGGAAGGGTTGCGACGCCGTGCTCTTGGTGGACTCTGGCGGCGGGTTTTGTTATGAGTGTGATGAGAGAAAACGGAACGCTCCAGGAACCACGTATGGGAGACTGTTGATATTTTTTTTCTTAATAGGAGATATATATTGTGACCCCTTGCTCTTGGTGGACTCTGGCGGCGGGTTTTGTTATGACTGTGATGAGAGAAAACGGAACGCTCCAGGAACCACGTATGGGAGACTGTGGAGATTTTGTTTCGTTATAAGGGATGTGATGCCTTTCTCTTGGCGAACTCTGGCTGCGGATTTTGGTATGAGTGTGTTGAGAGAAAACGGAACGCTCCAGGAAGCACGTATGGGAGACTGTTGATAATTTTTCTTTATAGGGGATGTAAACTGCGACGCCTTGCTCTTGGTGGACTCTGGCGGCGGGTTTTGTTATGAGTGTAATGAGAGAAAACGGAACGCTCTCAGATGCATTCACGAGAGACTTACATAATTATTTTTTAAGAGGGTGCAAAAGGACCTTAAATGTTTGTTCTGATTTGTATTATTTATTGATATATTAACATGTTATTAATATTTTTTCTTCTTTTATTTGCAGGTATGTCCAGTTCAGCTTTTTCAAGAAGACTCGTAAGTACAAACATATGATCAAGTAGTTATATCTTTACGCTGCTATTATTACCGTATAAGGAGGGATATTGAGGGTTTTACATATGAGGAAGGAAAACAAAACCCGCAATATATTTATACTTATACAAAAACAACAAAGGGGAATGCGATATGTAAATGAAAGAGTGTGAATGATCATTAATATTTGCGTTTGCATGTTAAGGTAAAAATCTGCGAAGCGGTTATGGCATTTAAAGCGAACTATATACATTGATTTCAACTTGCTGCATAGTTTAATATCACCTTGTTTTTAATATACGTATAACTCTTCTTACAATTAAGCGAACTAAATAGATCACTTTCAACTTGCTGCGTAGTTTAATATCACCTCGTTTTTAATATACGTGTAACTCTTCTTACAATTAAGCGAACTAAATAGATCAATTTCAACTTGCTGCGTAGTTTAATATCACCTCCGTTTTTAATATACGTATAACTCCTCGCACAACTCCTCCGTATTTGTCTCAGAGTTTGACCGCGAACTACGTATGTACAATTCTTTTCACTTGCTGCAGAGTTGAATGCCGCCTCCTCTTTTTATATATAACTTCTGCTTACTTGTCTCAGGGCTCGACATCACTTTCTCCTTTTCATTTCTTTTCACTCGTTGCACAAATTGATGTCACCTCACCTTTTTAAGATGTAACTCCTTCATATTTGTCACAGAACTTGTCCGCGAACCATATATAATTCTTTTCACTTGCTTGCAATTCCCTTCTGTTTCTCATTTATTTCCTCTTTCTGCAGAGTTTAATGTCACTTCACCTCTTTCTTTTAATATATAACTTCTTCCTTTTCTAAGAGCTTGCCATCCCCTTCTCTTTTCCATTATACAGCACACACATACCAAAACAAACACCAGCAAATAGCAAAGTCTACGCGGCATGAACAGACCGCCCCTCGCACTGCATATAGAACAAGTGGATGAAGGACTTTTAAACACTCCCACGAGCCCGTCACACAATGGGGGACTAAAACAGAAGGCTTGAGACGAGGGAAAGGGAATGAAATATAAACACAGCAAGCTCTCAGTGTACGGATGGAGGTCGAGGGGAGGCGAGGAGCGTGAAAATAATGGGGGCCTGCCTGACTTGCTTACCTCTGGCGGTGTAAACCTTGTGTGGATGTAGATGTTGAGGGAGGGATGTGGTGTACTGTGTCTGGCTGGCTTAATGGGTTCACGGAGGGAAGGTAAAAGTGTGTAAAGGTGTGTGTATGGGTAGGTGTGGGTGAGAGGGAGAGGGAAAAAGACGGAAAGACAGAGAAAAAGAGAGGTGTGTATGTGTGTGTGTATGTGTTTATGTTAGTAGGCGTGACTGAGAGACTGTGAGAGAAACATTGAGAAAGAGGCGGAACGGACTGAAAAAGGGAAAGGTGTGTATATATATGTGTGTGTTAGTTTATATGGGTGTGAAAGAGAGAGGAAGAGAGAGGTAAATAGGAATAAAAATAGGTAAATGTATGTGTGTGTGTGTGTGTGTGTGTGGGTCTTGGAGAGAGAAACAAGAGAATCAACAAGGTAAAGGTGTGTATATAGCTATGTGTGTGTTAGTAGGTGTGGGTGAGACAGAGAGAGAGACAAGTGAATAGAAATCAAAACGAGTGACTAGACATAAACTTGCAAAATGATATGAAAGAGATACTTTTAAGGAGAACCATGAAAAAAAATGTGTATATATGTATGTGTGTGTGTGTGTGTGAGAGAGAGAGAGAGAGAGAGAGAGAGAGAGAGAGAGAGAGAGAGAGAGAGAGAGAGGTGAATAGAAATTAAAAAGTGAATAAACTGAAAACATCAAGACGTATACTTATAAAAGTGATATAAGAAACTTTTTAGAAGAAATATGAAGAAAAAAATGTGTATATATGTTTGTGTGTGTCTGGGAGATCGAGAAGAGAAAGAGAAAGAGATGAATAGGAATCAAAAAGAATGACTATAGAAAAAAATAAAAACACCAATACCACACTTACCAAAATAACACGAAAGAGAGAAGAGAAAGAGAAAGATCGAGAGACTTTTAAGGCGAACACTGAAACGCACGGAGAACCAATAGGAAGAGAAAGTTCAACGCAGAGGAGAATTAGAACTTTTTTCCCTCCTAACCTGCGAAGCGATTTGGTGATTAGGAACGTGCAATCATCCTATAAACCTACTGCGAGTCCGTGTATAAGCATTTAGTGGAGTGATGAACACCTCCGACTGGCTGAACGGTCCAGCATCGGCGCCTCGTCAAATAAGGTTACGATAAAGTTAGAGGAGTTAGTCCGGAGCCAAATCGAGCTAAGTACACGCTGCCCAGGTAATCTCAGGTGCTTCTGCTTAATAGTACAGGTGCGATTAGGGTCTTGCAGGTGTCTACTCTTTTTTTTACGGTTTGTCTGTGTGTGTGGGGGGGGCGCTGGGGGAAGGGGGGTACGTGTGTGTGTGAGTGTGTGCCTAGATTTGATAGTAGTAGTGGTAGTAGTAGTAGTAGTAGTAGTAGTAGTAGTAGTAGTAGTAGTAATCAATCATATATCCACAACACTTCAGTGGCTTCCTCCTCTTGCATCATTCTCTCTTCCCCTCTTCCGTTCCCTTCCTCCTCCCCCTCTTCCTCCTCCTCCTCCTTCTCGTCATTATCCTCATCATCACACACGCACTTTCACCCTCCAATCATCCTCACCTCCTTCATCATACCTTCCCTTCCCTTCCTTTTCTCATCCCTCCCTCCCTCCATTCCTACCCCTTACTCCCTCACCCTTCCCTTCCCAGTCCTTTCATCCTCCCCTCCCTTTCTCTCTATCGCATCCCATCCCTTCCCTTCCCTTCTCTTTCCTTTCCCCTCCCTTGCCTACCCCTCCTATCACTTACGTTCCCTTGTTCTTCCTTTCCTTCCCTCTCCTTCCCTCCCTCCCTCCCTCCATCCCTTCCATCTTCCCTTCCCTCCCACCCTTTCCCTCTCTCCCTCCCAACCCTTCCCTTCCCTTCCTTCCTGGGCCACACGCGGGGCTTCTGTGTTTACCTGTGACTTTCTAATTAAATTTAAGGGTCACACCTGGCCGATTCACCTGCAGATGGCCGCCGGTCGTCCGCACGTACCTGTCAGTCAGTCTTGTGTTCCCCGCCAGATGGTTTCGCTTCAGCCTCCGTATTTTTTCTTCTTTCTCTTCTTCCTTTTTTTTCTTCGTCTGATTCATATTGATTGGGACTTTCTTTTCTAAGCCGTTTAGCATCATAATAGCTAATTTGTGTTGGGTTCTCATTGCATAGGCTACTAACAAGGAGAAATTGGCGGCATAGCATTTTATTGTTTAACTCTTAGTGTGTAGTACATTCACTCTACGTAAAGATGGGGCAGTAGCAACAAGGATGTGAACCAGAATAAGAAAGTCACCTTAAAATCAATAGACAGACACAAGAAGAAAAAAAAAGTAACAATAAGAATGTGAACAAAAACACGAACTTCACCTAATAATAAATAGAAAGAATCAGACCGATTTAGTGACATATGATCGTTAATATTATCATTAGTATTAGTGTTGGTAACAATATTGGTATTGGTGTTGGTATTAGTATTGGTATTAGTATTAGTGCTACGTAGTATTAGTATTGGTATTAGTATTAGTGCTACGTAGTATTAGTATTGGTATTAGTATTAGTGCTAGTATTAGTATTGGTATTGGTATTGGTGCTAGTATTAGTATTGATATTGGTATTTGTACTGGTATTGGTATTAGTATTGGTATTAGTATTAGTGCTAGTATTAGTATTGGTATTAGTATTAGTGCTAGTATTGGTATTGGTATTGGTGCTAGTATTAGTATTGATATTGGTATTTGTACTGGTATTGGTATTAGTATTGGTATTAGTATTAGTGCTAGTATTAGTATTGGTATTAGTATTAGTGCTAGTATTGCTATTGGTGCTATAAAAAATAGTATTAGTATTGGTATTGGTATTAGTACTGGTATTGGTATTGGTATTAGTATTGGTATTAGTATTAGTGCTAGTATTTGTATTGGTATTAGTATTAGTGCTAGTATTAGTATTGGTATTGGTATTAGTACTGGTATTGGTATTGGTATTAGTATTTGTATTAGTGTTAGTATTAGTATTTGTATTAGTATTAGTATCATTATTTGTGTTAGTATTAGTACGAATGTCAGTGTTAGTATTGATATTAGTAGAAAACGCGAGGCCATTTTTTTCACAACCATCTAGGAATACGTGAAGAAGACTAACTAACTATTTAATTATGATCGTCTATTAGTATCATCACCATCATTGTTATCATTATGTTACACTCAGTATTAGGCAAGTCCCCCGTTGCGTGCCAGCGAGTAATCACCTTCACCAGCCAATCATAGTTGTTGCTTAGTTGGCTTCCCGTCTCGTCTCGCCAAGTGTACCTGTTCCCCTAATGAGCTCGCGCCCACCTGAGAGTCATTATCAGCAATTACTTTTTTCCTCTTAACTGCTTGCATGTGACTGAGTGTGTGACTGATGTAGTGTGTGTCAGAGAGAGAGAGAGAGAGAGAGAGAGAGAGAGAGAGAGAGAGAGAGAGAGAGAGAGAGAGAGAGAGAGAGAGAGAGAGAGAGAGGAAAAAGGAAGGGTGAAGAGATGAAGCTGAAAGAAAGAAGAGAGAGAGAGAGAGAGAGAGAGAGAGAGAGAGAGAGTAGGAGGAGGGAGTTTACCGTCACGCACTCTACCGGATTCCTACCAAGAGTTCGACATGAAACGTGACCAAGTTCCCTCTCACGTCTGTATTCCCTCCTCCTCCTCCTCCTCCTCCTCCTCCTCCTCCTCCTCTCGCTTCCTTTCACACTATTTTTCTCGTTTCCTCGCAGCTTTATTCCTTCGTCCTCTTATTCATCTTCTCCCTCTTGCTCTTCTTCTTACCTTTCACTTATTTTTTGCTTCCTTCCACTTTCTTCTTCTCTCACCTTTCACTCCTTTTTCTTTACCTCTCATTTTTCTTTCTTTCCTATTCCTTTTCCGTTTCTCTCATCACCTTTCTTTTTTCTCGCATTTCATTCACTATCTTCCTCTACTTCTGTTTTTTATTTTTTTTTATTCATTGCAAACCTACTCTTCCTTTTATTCACATTCGTTCTTTTTCATTTACTTCTTATTCCTGTTTTTTTTTTGTGTGTGTGTGTTTTTATCAGCTCTAGAAGTGTTTTTATTAATGTAGTTTGCGTTTTTTTCCTTTCTATTCATCTGTAGATCTGTTTTATCGACAATACGCGAGGGGGGAGGGGCGGCAGGGGGGGAGGCGTGTGTGTGTATGTATGTATGTCTGTATAAGCGCAGGAAGGAAGCAGGAACTATCTGTAATGGGATCAGCAGAAGACAAGTGATATATGGCTACTGGATCCCTTCTCTCTCTCTCCCTGGCTGCTCTGTACTCCCAGTGGTAACGTTGCGGCCGCTTGCAGACTCCTTATGTTCTGATGCTCTTATGTTTTTACTTACACACGAGGCGGAGGAAACATGAAATACGAGGCGATGAAATAAATTGCACTTAATAATCATAATCTTTAATACGGGAGCAGAACGGAGATAGCAAGAATGTATGGATGAATGAAGATGAAGAGAGAAAGAAAAAAAGAAAGGGACAGGAACGAGAACGAGAACGAGAAGAACTAGTTAATAATCATAATCTTTAATACGGGAGGGAAATGGAGATAGTAAGAATGTGTGAATGGAAGAGGATAAAGACAGAAAGAAAGAAAGAAAAGGGACAGGAACAAGAACAATAACAAGAAGAACTATTTAATAATCATAATCTTGAATACGGAAGCGAGATGGAGATAGCAAGAATGTATGAATGACTGATGAAGAAAGAAAGAAAGAAAGAAAACGAAAAGGAACAAGAAGAATAGGAACGAAAACAATAACAAGAAGAACTATTTAATAATCATAATCTTGAATACGGAAGCGAAATGGAGATAGCAAGAATGTATGAATGAGTGAGGAAGAAAGAAAGAAAGAAAATGGAAAGGAACAAGAAGAACAGGAACGAGAACAATAACAAGAAGAACAAGTTAATATTCATGATCTTCAATACGGGAGCGAAATGGAAGTAGCAGGAATGTATGACTGAGAAGATGAAGAAAGAAAGAAAGGAAAAGAAAAGGAACAAGAAGAACAGGAACGAGAGCAAGAACAGGAAGAACAAGTAAAACAAGAAGAAAAGAGCAAGAACAAGAAGAAAACACGGATATCAAGTCAAATATTTCTTGTAGTCATTCTCAGATAAATTAAAAGATGTGGAAATAGATCGATAGCTTAATCACAAAAACAAAAGACCAATACACGTTACGGTCCTAAACAAGTAAATGAAAGACGTATTAAAAGAACAATTATTTAATAGAGAGAACGAAAGAGTAAAATCAAGGCAAGAAATATTAGATTCGTTCACCTACCAAAACCTCAAGGCCTAATGCTACGGAGATGAGCACCGAGACCACGCGCAGCTATAGGCCTATGCTCCCTTGATAAAAAGAATATAAAGAATAGAAAAAACTACGAAGGAAGGAAAAATATAAAAAAAGAAAAGAAATGAGAAATACGAATGACATTGACAGAGGACACAATCTTATCTAATGAACCAAAAAGAACACACTTAGGCCTAAAGAATGAATGAATATAATCTCCCACGCCCTTCCTCTTAGGCCTACAAGAAAGATAATGGAGTCAGTGCTTCAGAGAGAGAGAGAGAGAGAGAGAGAGAGAGAGAGAGAGAGAGAGAGAGAGAGAGAGAGAGAGAGAGAGAGAGAGAGAGAGAGAGAGAGAGAGAGAGAGACCTAACAATCTCCATCTTCCAGGTAGGCCTAAAGCATATTAATGAAAGGTAGAGGAAGGAAGGAACCCGCAAGTGCTTCCTTCCTTCCTTCCTTTCCTCCTTTTTTCCTTCCTTTTTCCAACATCCTCTCTCGTCACAGTTGCCTTCCTCCTCCTCCTCCTCCTCCTCCTCCTCCTCCTCTGTCTTCCTCCCCCCTCATGTTACGATCTTCCTTCCTTCTCCTGTAAGCCAAACCTTTTTTTTATGTTTTCTTTCCTTCCTTCCATTGATAGTAGTAGTAGTAGTAGTAGTAGTAGTAGTAGTAGTAGTAGTGGTAGTTGTAGTAGTAGGAATAGTAGTAGTAGTAGTAGTAGTAGTAGTAGTAGTTATAATAATAATAATAATAATAATAATAATAATAATAATAATAATAATAATAATAATAATAATAATAATAATAATAATAATAATAATAATAATAATAATAATAATAATAATAATAATAATAATAATAATAATAATAATAATAATAATAATAATAATAAAGATAATAAATACAGCACTCATATCTTAATTCACTTTATTAGACAAGATTAAAAAAAAAGTGTTATAATCAAGCTTTTAATATAATGTTTGCTTTCTTAACTCATGAAACAAAAACAAAAACAACAACAACAACAAAACGATGAAAGAGAGAGAGAGAGAGAGAGAGAGAGAGAGAGAGAGAGAGCGTTAAGGACCAGTTCTCAGCCTTGTGTATTGGGATTATCGCCCAATGAGGATGTGTTGCGTCTAATGTTGAGTGTGTGAGAATGTGTTGGTGGCGGCGGGGCTAATTTTACGTCCATTCATTATCATGCAAATGTGTGTGTGTGTGTGTGTGTGTGTGTGTGTGTGTGTGTGTGTGTGTGTGTGTGTGTGTGTAGCTTGTTTGTTTACTAGATGCACCTCCTCCTCCTACTCCTCTTTCTCCTCCTCCTCCTCCTCCTCCTCCTCCTCCTCCCCCATTCCAGAGGTCACCGCCCTGCACCAGCTCATATAAGATCCAGCGGGGCGCAAATCAAGCACTGTATACAAAGATCGAGATAGGCTTCCTCGTCTTGACCTC
Source organism: Eriocheir sinensis (assembly GCF_024679095.1). NCBI lineage: Eukaryota > Metazoa > Arthropoda > Malacostraca > Decapoda > Varunidae > Eriocheir > Eriocheir sinensis. Next base: position 12,349,166 of record NC_066526.1, read on the forward strand.
CCTGCTCCCCCCCCCCTTACCTGTCCTCACCTCACACTTCATATTTTATCTTCTTTATAGCTCTATTTATCTATAACTACATACTTCTGTCTCTTTCTATCTTTCTTTCTATCCTTCCCTAGTCTGATGTTTTCTTTCTTGACCGATGAAATAGCCATATTAAAGTTGGAACACTCTCTCTGTCCTCTTGAACGTTACTTGTATATAGGACTGAGCCATTCTCTGATCTCCTTGTCCTTGCTTTCTTTTGCTTCCTCTGCTCAGCTTCTATATATCTTTCTCGGTGAAATAACCAGATAAAGGACTGAACTCTCTCGCCATCCATTGAACAGTACTCCCCATTCTGCGATATCTCTTCCACCCTTCTGTCTTTCTTCTGCCTTCCTTAATTCCTTCCGTAGTCTTCTTTCTTTTCCGGACAGTTAAGGGATCCAACTCTCTCTCCATCTCTCTCTTTTCATTGAACAGCACTGCCCATTCTCCGATATCTCTTCCATCCCTCTGTCTTTCTTCAGCCTTCTGCCTTCCTTAATTCCTTCCTAGTCTCCTTTCTTTTTCCGGATAGTTAAAGCATCCAACTCTCTCTCTCCATCTCTCTCTTTCCATTGAACAGCACTGCCCATTCTCCGATATCTCCAATCCTTCTGTCTTTCTTCTGCCTTCCTAAAATTCCTTCCTAGTCTCCTTTCTTTTCCGGACAGTTAAAGGATCCAACTCTCTCCCTTTCTACCCCCCTTTCAACGGTACTAGTATAGGGTTGAGGCACATTTTCGGGTACAATAAATCGGCCCGGCCTAGCGGTAACTCATTCGGCCGTTCGCACGCTTCGTTTTATTTATGGGCCGGGTTTGGCAAGCGAGATTTCCATTAGTTAGCGACGTGCGGCAGCGGCATGAATTTTATCGCGTGATTAGTGCGACGAGTATTAGTGAGCGGAATGGGGGAGTGATGGGAGGTTAAGGAGATGAAGGAGGAGGAGGAGAGGGATTGATGGAGAAGAGGAGGAGGAGATTAAAGGGGAATTGTAAGGAAAGAGATGGATGGAGATGAGAAATTGTAGCTTAGGAGATGAAAGAGAAGAAGGAAAGGATGGAAAGAAGGAAAAAGACGAAATAAGGAGATGAAAGAGAAGAAAGAAAGGGATGGAAAGAAGGCGAAAGACGAAATGAGGAGATGAAAGGGATAGAGAAGAAGAGGATGAGGAGATGAAAGTAGAGGAGAGGAATGGAGATGACGAGGAGGAGTAGGAAAGAATAAGGAGATGAAAGAGGAGGAAAAGGATGGATGGAGAGAAAAAGGAGGAGGAGGAGAGAAGGGGAATGAAGGAGAATAAGGACAGTGGAAGAGGAAAATTTTAATAGAAGGTCAAGGAGATAAAACGGGAGGAGGAAAGGGATGGATGGATGGAGGAGGAGGAGGAGGAGGAGGAGGGGAGAGAAATAGGATAAGAACCATGGTAATAAAAGGGATTTAAACCTGAGTGAATTATTACATTTATAGTTTCACCTCCTCCTCTTCCTCCTCCTCCTCCTCCTCCTCCTCCTCCTCCTCCCCTCCGCAGTACAAATGAAGTCTTTATAACACGTACACACAAACAACATGTCAGAACGCAAAAACATTTCCCGTCGGGGCCGCGTTACACCTGAGCATGAAAGGTGAGGGGGGGGAGGGGGGGGGAGGGGGACTAGTTGGACAGGTAATAACACAAGCTAACCCCCCTTTCACCTCACCTCGCCCCCCCCCCCTCCCCCCGCCCACCCCTTCTCTCTCTTTCTCTCTCTCCCACTTTCTTCCTTTACGTCAGAAAGCATATTAGGCACAAATTAGTCAGGGGAGGATTTGCTATTGGATAAGTTAATTTGGAGGCCGCGCTAATGATAGTAATTCGACAAAGGCTCATGTGGGTAGTTGTGTGTGTGTGTGTGTGTGTGTGTGTGTGTGTGTGTGTGTGTGTGTGTGTGTGTGTGTGTTTCCTTGCATCTTATCGGAGTAAAGAGCAAACCAGAGGCGATTGTGGTGGTGGTGGTGGTGGTGGTAAGCTCTCTCCCTCTCTGGTATTGCACATCTTAATATTTTTTTCTGTTTTCAATGAATCACTAATACCACTCCACACCTGACCTCTTTTCCAACGCTTCCTGGAGGACTAAAAATGGAAAGGTAGGCGACTAGAGGAGGAGAGAGCAAGCAGGTGGCGGAGGGAGGGAAGGAGAGGGAGAGAGACAGGGCAGGGGACGGAGGGAGGGAAGGAGAGGGAGAGAGACAGGGCAGGGGACGGAGGGCAGCAGGGGAGGCGGTGGGTACTCTCGGCAGCCTCCCCGTCGCCCCGCTGAAGCTGCTGAATCGAGAAAGTAAACCAGTTGGGTCTTCTGAGTGAGACCGACCCGCCTCTCCGCCGCCCCGAAACTCAACCCGCAATCTGCATAATAACAGCGGCAACGAGCGTGCAAAAAGGCGACCTGCGAACACACACACACACACACACACACACACACACACACACACACACACCCGCACATTTACACACACACCAGCCAGCGATAAAAACTGATGATAATTAAAAGTAAACAGAAGCTTTTGATGGAAGAAGAGGAAGAAAAAGAGGAGGAGGAGGAGGAAGAAGAAGAAGAAGAAGAAGAAAAGGTGTAAAATGGTTAAGAAAAAAGGCCTTAGAGGTGACGATAGGTGAAAGAACACACACACACACACACACACACACACACACACACACACACACACACACACACACACACACACACACACACACACACCTGAAGCACCGAAATTATCTGACGAAGGTGCTTACTTAACCCTCCCTCCCTCCTCCTCCTCCCCCCTCCTCCTCCTCCTCCTCCTCCTCCTCCTCCTCCTCCTCCCCCTTCTAAGGTAACCCTCCAGGGGGCGACCATCCACGTAGAAGCCACCGGAGGAGAGAGAGAGAGAGAGAGAGAGAGAGAGAGAGAGAGAGAGTTATGTAGTAGTGGTGAGTCATATGTATAATTCTTTGTATCTGTTCCCATTATTTTTTTCTTTCTTCCTCTTCTTCTACTTTTTCTTCTTCTTCTTCTTTTTCTTCTTCTTGGTTTATTTGTTTGTTTGTTAGTTTTGATTGTTTGTGCATTTTTCTTCTCCCGTTTTTGTTTTATTTTCTCTGCAGTTTTTTCGTCAGTCTCTTCCTTTTTTTTTATGGATCATTTTTCATCTTCGCGTCTTGCATTTAACATTTAAGTATTTATTGTTTTCTTTTTGTTTTTCTTTACGCTTTTTTTTGTATAAGCAACATTTTTATCACTAGTTTTCTTCTTTGTTTTCTGTCAACTCTTTCATCCATTTCTTCCTTCTCCTCCTCCTCCTCCTCCTCCAGCTTCTTCCCTTTCCTCCCTCCACCTGCAGTGACCTCCCTTCCCATAAGTATATAGCTCCTCCTCCTCCTCCTCCTCCTCCTCCTCCTCCTCCTCCAAGTATGACCTCCCATTCCTTCCTCCTCCCTCTCTCCTCTCCTCTTTCACCTCTTCCTTCAGGCTTTCTTTCTTTTCCTTCCTTTCTCGGTAGTGTTTACCATCTGCACTCTCTTCCTTTTAATGTTTTTTTTCTACTTTTTTTTTATTTCTTCCTCCCCCTCCTCCTCTTCAAGCGCCTCCATCTCCTTCTCCCAAATTCCTCATTCGTTTTGTCTTCTTCCTCGTCCTTTCTTTTGTAACCTCCTCCAACACTCTTCCTTGTCTTATATTATTGGTTCTCCCTCCAACTTTTCCTCCTCATTTTCCCTTTATCCCTCATCTTCATCACTTTCTTCCATTCTTCCTTTCGTTCTCCATCTCTTCAACAATCTCCGTTCCTCACTTTCGTCTCTCCCTTCCTTCTATTACAACTTCTCTTCCATCCTCTTTTCAACATCTTCAAGCCCCCTTCTTCCTACCCTTCCATTCTTCTCTTACGTTCTCCTGTCTCTGTCTCTTCAATTCCTTCACCTTCCTTCTCCTCCTCCTCCTCCTTCGTCAAGACCTCCAAGCCTCGCCCCGTTCCTGCACCCCACCGTCCCCTCTCGGCTTCTTCATTGAGTATTCTCCCCGGCGCCAACCTCACCATTTTGGGCGGGAAAGTTCGAGGTTTCTTACCCAGGCCGACGACCACCACCAGGCTCTTGCTGATGCTGCTGATGATGATGATGAGGGTGGCTGGAGGCTGATTGGTAGTGCAGCATCCCCGTAAATAAGGTGGTGGTGGTGGTGATGGTGATGACCGTCTTGTGGTAATGATTTTAAGTGGAGTAGGAAAGGAGATGTTGAGGTTCTTGAGTAACTGGGTTGTTGAGTCTCTTTAGATCCGTATTCTTAAACATTTCAAGGCTTCCACACCCACATTTGATAAGACTTTCGTAGAGGATGTGTTAGTATTGCCATGGGTAGTTGTATGAGCCTAGTGATGGTTTGACAAGTCTTCTGCACCATGAATGTGGAAAACGCTTATGAGAACCCGACTAATCTCCATCGTGGCCTTTGGAAATAGTTCTTGTGAGAGTCCGGAAGCGTGTGAGAATACAGGTCAAAGTTCTGGTCTGGTTTTATGTTGTGGGTGTTTACTGTTGCTGTGTTGAGATCTTCGTTGTCTAAATGCGCGTGTGTGTAGGAAGATAGTGACGTATAGAAAGGTTAAAGAGGTGATGTTTAAGGATTGTTTGGACTGGGATGCTGGTTCTTCTGGGGGTTTGTGTGTGTAAATGATGGGTTTTTTTTTTTTTTTTTTAGGTCTTCGTTGTCTAAATGCGCGTGTATGTAGGAAGATAGTGAAGTATAAAGATTAAAGAGGTGATGTTTAAGGATTGTTTGGACTGGGATGTTGGTTCTTCTCAGGGTTTGTGTGTGTAAATGATGCTTTTTTTTTTTTTTTGAGGTCTTCGTTATCTAAATGCGCGTGTGTGTAGGAAGATAATGAAGTATAAAGGTTAAAGAGGTGATGTTTAAGGATTGTTTGGACTGGGATGTTGGTTCTTCTGGGACTTTGTGTGTAAGTGATGTTTGTTATTGTTTTGGTAAGGCTGTTGTTGTGTTTGTATGTATGTATAACTTAGGGATCCTTTGACTCATGTTGTGGAAATAAATTGTCATCTTTGTTATGAGTGTTTGATAGATTTTTCTTTTCTGTCTTTTCTTTATATGTTTTGGTCGTTTCCGTGTGTGTTTTTGTGATTGAAGTGTATTATTTTCCTGTTTGTTGCGTTGTAAGTGTTTTCCTGCGTCTGGTGAACTCTTTGTCGTCCGTCCAGTGATCTGTTGTGTGCTCGACCGTCTTGTTTGTTTGCATGTGTTTGTGAGATGCTGCGCGGCGATAAGGACTAATTGCCGCGTGTCGGAGGTTATCTTTATGCTACGAACCTGCCTGCTCTGTTTTGGTGGCCCCTCCCGAGCGTCCAGACTTTCTTTTGTGTGTCGCTGCGTCCTGGTTTGGGGTCTTATTGCCGCATTCTCATTCTCCAACCCTTGTCCTCCTCTCCCTTCGTTAGTTCTTTCCTCTCCTCCGACTGTTTTTTCTCTTTCCTTCATCCCTCAACTTCTTCAGTCTGGCGCCTCAGTGTGTCTGGAAGAGGAGGTTAAAAGGCAATGGAAACTAACTAAGATGGACGGTTGCTATAAATGATGCCTAGAAGAGGAGGTTCGAAGCCGCTGGAGACTAAACAAGATAGACGATTCCTATTAATGACAGAAACTTGGGTCTGGGTGCCTCAGTGTGTCTAGAAGAAGAGGTTTAAAGGCACTGAAAACTAACTAAGATGGACGGTTGCTATAAATGATGCCTAGAAGAGGAGGTTCGAAGCAGCTGGAGACTAAATAAGATAGACGATTCCTATTAATGACAGAAACTTGGGTCTGGGTGCCTCAGTGTGTCTAGAAGAAGAGGTTTAAAGGCACTGAAAACTAACTAAGATGGACGGTTGCTATAAATGATGTCCAGAAGAGGAAGTTAAAAGGCACTAGAAGCTAATTAAGATGGATGCTTGCTATAAATCATGCCTAGAAGAGGAGGTTAAAAGGTATTGAAGACTAAACGAGATGGGCACTTGCTATAAATGACAGAAACTCGGGATCTGGTGCCTCATTTTGTTTAGAAGAGGAGGTAGAACGCGATGGAGATTAAAAGAAATGCACGCTTGCTAAAAATGGGTAAAGCAATGACTATCAAGACGCCGATTGCCTTCGCTTATCTTTATGCTTTTCTAGATGGCGCAGAGATGATCACAAAGCCAAAAGAAATGTTCCTTGATATCCAGGTGTGGTGGACGAGAGAAAGCCAATGACATGAGACTGAAATGAAAGTTATGTAGACGAAGAAGAGGAGAGTTACATAGCGGAACTGAGATGCTGTTTTGAGATGATCACAAGGATACTAGAAACGTTCCTTGATCTCCATGCTTAGTGAAGGAGAGAAAGCCAAGGACATGAAACTGAAATGGAAGTTATGTAGACGAAGAAGAGGAGAGTTACATAGCGGAACTGAGATGCTGTTTTGAGATGATCACAAGGCCAGTAGAAACGCTCCTTGATCTCCATGTTAAGTGAAGGAGAGAAAGCCAAGGACATGAGACTGAAATGGAAGTTACGTAGACGAAGAAGAGGAGAGTTACATAGCGGAACTGAGATGATGTTTTGAGATGATCACAAGGCCAGTAGAAACGCTCCTTGATCTCCATGTTAAGTGAAGGAGAGAAAGCCAATGACATGAAACTGAAATGGAAGTTATGTAGACGAAGAAGAGGAGAGATACATAGCGGAACTGAGATGCTATTTTGAGATGATCACAAGGATACTAGCAACGTTCCTTGATCTCCATGCTTAGTGAAGGAGAGAAAGCCACGGACATGAGAGCATAAGATGGGAGTTATGTAGACGAGGAACACGAGAACAAGCCTAGACTGAAATGCCGTTTAGAAATGACCACAACACCAGAAAAAATGTTCCTTGCTCTCCATGTTTAGTATAGGAGAGAAAGCCAATGACATGAGAGCATACGATAGAAGTTATGTGGACGAACAAGAGGTGTAACATGTCAGAACTGAGATGCCGTTTTCTCAGATACCAAAAGCAGGAAACTACGAGGGAACAAGCATATAATTGATGGGCATATCGGATCAGGTGGAGAGATGGAACTGAGAGAGACAGAGGCAGTTGGGTCTGGAGGTAGAGGATTCAGAAAACAGAAGCTACTTGACATAACATAATAAGACCGGCCGACCTTATTAGGGATTAGGGCGAAGAAGAAGAGGAAAAGGAGGAAGAAGAAGAAGAAGCAGAAGCAGAAGAAGAAGAAGAAGAAGACGAAGAAGAGGAACTGCACTCCAAACACTATGATATGATGAACTAGCATATATGACAGACTCTTAGTAACCGTTCCTTTGAGAATTCCGGTGCGGGAGGGACGATAGAGCTTCATCCCGGTTGTTCGTGTCAAGAAACCAACGACTTGTGTGAGATGCTTGCGGCTAAGAAACTGTTACCTGAGCGCTGGGAGGGAGAAAATGGAGGGTTACAAGCGAGGGGGAGGGAGGGAGTGAATTCTTGAAGCAGTAGAGGTTGTACAAACGCGACGAAGGTTGGAAAGATGGAGGAGGTGGATTGGGTAGTGTTCAGAGAGATGATCTAAGTAGTGGAGATGAGGGAGATGACTCGGGTAAAGGTAAAGTGGGTAATATAGGTAGTGGAGGAAGTGAAGATGATGTAGGTGGTGGAAGAAGTGAAGATGACGGAAGGTATAGCGCTGAAGAAGATGACGGAAGAAGGTGAAGAAGATGAGGAAAGAAGATGACAGAGGTAGTAGAAGAGGAGATGGAGATGACGTGACAAGTGGTGGAGATGAAGATGACGGGAGTATAGCGTTGAAGATGACGAAGGTGAAGAACGAGGGAGAATATGACTACTACTACTACTACTACTACTACTACTACTACTACTGTTTGCCTTTGACCGCGAGAGGAACCGTGTGTGTGTGTGTGTGTGTGTGTGTGTGTGTCCGGCTTTTTATGGTTCTTGGTACCTCGTTTCTCGGCTTTCTTTTTGTCTCCCTCGATCTTTGCGGTTCGCGGAAACATGAGGTTAGTCTTAAGGGGCTCGCTCTTTGCTTGTAAGGTTGTGTATGTGTGTGTGTGTGAGTGTATGTGTGTGTTGGGTTGGTTAGTGATTATCTGGGTGTGTTTTTGGTGGTGTTTTGTGAGGTTTTTGTTTGTATGATGGGTGGTGTTGTTTGTTTGGGTTGATGTAATTGGTTTCCTGTATAATTGGTGTTTTAAATAGTGTTGATTCTTATGATTTGTTTGTTTTCTTTGATTTTTTTCTGTATATGTGTTTTTATCTTTGTTTTCTATTGTTTTTGTCTTTTTATTCGTCTTTCTGTCTATTTCTTTCTTTGTCTTTCCAACTATCTAAATATCTATCAATCCATCTAGTTCTTTCTCTATCTATCTCTCACTTCCCAACCTCTCTCTCTCTTCCCTCCCCCCTCTCCCTCCCTCGCCCACCCCCCTTCATGTAACCTTTCAGTAGCTTCAAATTGCTTTCATTCACCTGCATGAGTCACTACCTGCAGGAGGTGAGGGGGGCCAGCGCTCGGGCGGGTCGGGGCAACAGGTGGCCGGCAGCGGAGTGACCTTTTGAGATTTGCGAGAGAGAAAATATGAAGAAAGAAAGAATAAGAATAAGAATAAGAAAGTTTATCTGAGAATCACCGGCGTTCGTGTTTGCTTTGAATTTTCTTTTGTTATTGTTGTGTGGAGAAGAGGAGGAGGAGGAGGAGGAGGAGGAGGAGGAGGAGGAGATAAGGAGATGTAAGAGAGGAAAGTAATGAGTAAGAGAAAAAGAAGAAAGCGGAGGAAAGAAGGAGATGGAAGGAAAGAAAAGGAATGGAGAAGAGGATGAGGAGGAGAAGAAGAAGAGGGAATAAGTAGATGGAAGAGAGGAGAGGAATGGAGAAAAGGAGGAAGGAATAGAGAAATGAAAGAAAAGGAAAGGAATGGATGAAAAGAAAAGGAGAGGGAGAGATGATAATGGTGATGATGGTGGTGGTGGTGATGGTGGTAATGGTGATATGTCTTCGTTGAGCAGTAATGGTGTAGGAGTGTTATAATGAATAGTGTTGAGGGGAGGAAGAATGATAATGTGCGTGTGTGTGTGTGTGTGTGTGTGTGTGTGTGTGTGTGTGTGTGTGTGTGTGTGTGTGTGTGTGTTGAAAGGCATCGGTAATATCACTTTTGTGCCCTCGACTTAACATCGCAACTCAGGTGAGGCCTTAAGCTACCTGCACCTTAATTAGTTTCGTCAGGTAGGCTTCGGCAGATTAAAAGTACAGGTAAAGAAAAGTGAAGGTACGTCTCTCGTCTCCTCTTCTTCCTTACACTAATTCATAGGCCAGTATTCTCAGACGCTTCAGCCACTCACATCAACCATTTCCAAAGGCCAAACAGGAGATCAATCGGGTTCTACTGAGTGTTATTTTAGGTTCACGGTACGGAAGAAGGGTCATTTTACTTCCAGGGCTACAAAACCTACCCCTGGAAATGCCCACAACTCCTATACGAAAGCCTTGTTAAATGTGTGTGCTTGCTTGGGCGTCGATATGTTTAAGAATGAGACTTACGCTGTCTTCCTCTTCCTCCTACAACCTTTTAAAAATATCAATGGAGTCACTAACCTTTCTTTACTTGCTTCTTACCTTACCTGGCCTTCTTTTCTCCCTCGTTTTTCTCCCTCACTTATTTCTTCACCTCTCTAACTTACTTTTCCTTTCCTCTTCCTCAGCTCCCTACCTTACCTGTCCCTCCCTTCTCTCTCCTTACCTGTCTACCTTACTTACCTCTCCCTCCCTTCTCCCTCCTACCTCTCCTCCTCTTACTCTTCCTCACCTCTCTATTATTGAATTATGATTAGTTTTCTCTTCGTGGGCTTACCTGGCAGGGGAGAGACCAACCCCCCACCCCCACCCCCTGTGTTACCTGTTGGGGCACCTGGGATTCACCTGGTGCTTGATTAATGATGTGTGTGTGTGTGTGTGTGTGTGTGTGTGTGTGTGTGTGTGTGTGTGTGTGTGTGTGTGTACCGGCAGGACAGGGTCAGGCCGACGTCTAGTGTTAGGCAACTAATGAAAGCAATGCCGTTAAGATCTTGTCAGGAGATAAGGAGGTGCGGAGAGGTGACTTTTAGTGCTGCAACGCGTGTGCCTCGTCATATCCCACACCCTCGTACCCCGTCACCTCTCCCTCACCTCTCCTCTTACTCTTCCTCCAACAACTTATAAATCACCTCTCCCTCAACTCTCCTTCCTCCAACAATTTAATAAAACATCTGTAGAGTAGCCCACCTTTACCTGTTGCTCACCTTACTCCTCCCCCTCTCACCTGTCACCTCCTCCTCACTTCTCCAATTACTCTTCCTCCAACAATCTAATAAAACATCTATAGAGTAGCCCACCTTTACCTGTTGCTCATCTCTCCCCTTACTCTACCTCCAACAACTTATAAATCACCTCCTCCTCACCTCTCCCTCAACTCTCCTTCCTCCAACAACTTATAAAAACATCTGTAGAGTAGCCCACCTTTACCTGTTGCTCACTTTACCCCTCCTCCTCTCCTCTCCCCTTCCTCTTCCTCCAACAACTTATAAAAACATCTATAGAGTAGCCCACCTTTACCTGTTGCTCTCCTTACCCCTCCCCCTCTCACCTGTCACCTCTCCCTCACCTCTCCCTTACCTCTGTCTCACTACATGAACTCACTCTCTTCCTCTCCATTCTACAACCTTTAAAATCATCTACAGCGCCTCCTACCTTACCTTTACCTTACCTGTTGCTTACCTTACATTCCTCTAATCAACCTCTCCCGTACCTTTTCCTCACCTTTCCCTCACTTTCCCTTACGTCTCCTTCCGCTTTATCCTACTACCTTTAAAAACCTACCTTTACTTACCTTTTGCTTACCTTACCTTACCTCACCTCTCCTTCACATCTCACCCTTCCCTCCCTCACTCTTTCTCTCTCGATACACCAACTCACCACAGTCTTTCTTCCTCCTCCATTCACAACCTTTCAAAATTATCTACAGCGCTACATACCTACCTTTCTTTACCTGTTGCTTACCTTACCTTACCTCACATCTCACCCTTCTTTCCCTCACTCTCGCTCGCTATACCAACTCACCACAATCTCACTCTCTTCCTCTTCCATTCACAATCTTGAAAATCATCTACATCGCTACCTACCTACCTTTATTTACCTATTGCTTACCTTACCTCACCTCTCCCTTCTCTCCCTCACTCTTTCTCTCTCACTACACAAACTCACCTCAGCCTTACTCTCTTCCTCTTCCATTCACAATCTTAAAAATCATCTAAAGCGCTCCCTACCTACCTTTACTTACCTTCATTCACCTGTTGCTTACCTGGCCGCGTGATGCATGACTGTGTGGACACCTGGGCGCCGATAGCATCCGGTCGTGGGGTGATAGTGACGGGCGGTGATGGAGCCGGGGATTGTGACGCCGCGGTGGTGATGGTGACGGCGGCGGGGGAGCGCATGTAATTTATGTGCGATCCGTAAATTATTGCCGGGTGAAAATTATGGTGGTGGTGACGTTGCTAATGGCGGTGGTGGTGGTGGTGATGTGGGTGATGATTGTGGAGATTACTGTGGTGATGGTGGTTCTAGTAATGCTAATGATGGTGATAATAGTATGAATTTAGATGATGAGGATGAAGATAGAGCGGAGAAGACACCATAAGGAAAACTGTATATATAGTGACAGTTGATGATAAAAGAGAGAAGTTATGATGATAGTGATTCTAATAATGCTAATGATGGTGATAATAGTGAGTATGAATTTATATGATGAAGATAGAGAGAAGACACCACAAGGAAAACTGTATATATAGTGACAATTCATGAAAAAAAAAAAAGAGAAGTTATGATGATAGTGATTCTGATAATGCTAATGATGGTGAATTTAGATGGTGTTGAGATGAAGATTGAGAGATAGTCATAAGGAAAACGATAATATATAATGATAGTTGATGAGGAAAAAAAGATATATTAGTGGTGATGGTGATATATGGTGACACTTACTAAGGAAAAAAGATTATGATAGTGTTGATGAGATAAGTTTAACATAAAAAGATAAATAGACAGTCTAGCTCACAGCATCAGATTATCTCCCAACTCTTATCTCCCTCTCTATCTCTTTCCATATCTCTTCTCCCTCATTCCTCTCGCTCATTTTTTATCTCTATCTTTCCTCCCTCCTTCCTCTCCCTCACCCTTCTCTCATCTCCTTCACTCCTTATTTCTCTCTTTCTCTTCCTCCCTCCTTCCTCTTCTTCACTCCTTCTATCTCTTTCTATCTCTCCTTCTTCCTCCCTCTCCCTTACTCTTTATCTCTCTCTCTCTCTCTGTCTCTTCTCCTTTCTTCCTCTCATCCATTCCTCCTCTCTCTCTCTACCTCACCTTCTTCCTCCTTTCCCTCACTCCTCATCTCTATCTCTCTCCTCCATATCTCTCCATCTCTCCTCCTCCTCCTTCCTCACTGTCACCTGAACCTCCCATGGAAGCAAATTAGGCGACTCAGGAGAGGAGGAACAGGACCACCAGGTAAGGACAAGCCGCCAATTAGGGCAAAACCGAGGTATACCTGAGACTCTATTTGGGGTAGTTAGCGAACCGAGAACCGCATGACCACACACCCCGCCCCCCCACGAGAACCACAACCCCCCACCCTTAAAGCAGTACCCCCCTCCCCCTCCTAAGCCCCCCCGACCCACCAGAGAGAGGGGGTGGGGGTGGGAGAGGGGGGGATAGCCACAAGCCAGGTAGGAAGGTGAGGCCAGGTGTTCTCCAGGTGAGGTTTGAAACGAAGTGGGTGGTGGGTGACGTCATTCTCTCTCTCTCTCTCTCTCTCTCTCTCTCTCTCTCTCTCTCTCTCTCTCTCTCTCTCTCTCTCTCTCTCTCTCTCTCTCTCTCTCTCTCTCTCTCTCTCTCTCTCTCTCTCTCTCTCTCTTAACGGCGCCATCGAGGTCACTCATTTGACCCCCCACGACTTCCTTGGGTTCTTGCGGGAGGTCTGAGGAGGAGGAGGAGGAGGAGGATCGAGTGAGATATGAGGAGAAGGGAATAGTGAAAGTCTGCAAGAATACAAAGATGATTGGAAAGGTGAGGTACTTGAGAGAGAGAGAGAGAGAGAGAGAGAGAGAGAGAGAGAGAGAGAATATACAGATAAGAATGAAAGAACTTAATGAATGAATGAATGAATGAAAAACAAGAAAAATCAGCAAAGAAAAGAAAATTCCAATACCAACGAAATTCATTACCAAACCATCGACTTCTGCATCACCAAACATCACCAAACATCACCTAACATCACCAAACATCACCAAACATCACCTAACATCACCAAACATCACCAAACATCACCTAACATCACCAAACATCACCTAACATCACCAAACATCACCTAACATCACCAAACATCACCAAACATCACCAAACATCACCTAACATCACCTAACATCACCAAACATCACCAAACATCACCTAACATCGCCAAACATCACCCAACATCACCAAACATTACCAAACATCACCAAACATCACCTATCACCAAACATCACCAAACATTACCGAACTCAAACACCAACGAAGTACATTACCAAACCCTCGAACCTGGACCATCTTATTAAAGGTCCTCGTGTTACCTGTATAGGGTCACCTGTTGCCTGTTGAAATTAAAGGTGTGAGGGGGGGCTTCCAGGTGACCACAGGGGGGGCGGGGGAGCTACTGGGGGTCAAGGAACGTCCAGCCTTGATCCAGAAAGTAGATGGTGACTCATACCTCCTCCTCCTCCCCCTCCTCCTCCTCCTTCTCTTCTTCTTCTTCTCCCTCCTCCTCCTAGTCATATCTCGCCTCTATCTCCTCCCTTTGCTCCTCCTACTTCACCCACTGCCACCGTCTCTTCCTCCTCCTCTTCCTCCTCCTCCTCCTCCTCCTCTTCCTCCTCCACCTCCTTCTTGTGCCGTACCCTTCTTTAGCCCAATCCTTTCTCGATCTTCTCTCTCTTTCCTTTTCTTCTTCATATGATCAGCCGCACCCTTTCTCTCTTTCTCCTTTTCTTTCTCTCTTCCTCCTCCTCCTCCTCCTCCTCCTCCTCCTCCTCCTCCTTCTTCAGACACTTCCTTCCTCCCTTTCTTGGATCGCTTTACAGTCTGTCTTTCCTTAAGTAAGAAGTAAGTAAACGTAACTTCTTTCCTTTTATGTAAGTGTTTAAGTGCAATCTTCCTTTTTCTGTGTAGAGTTTTCCTCCTCCTCCTCCTCCTCCTTCTCCTTTATCGTCTCCTTTCTTTTTTTTTCGTTTTTTCTTTACATGTCTTACTTCTCATTTTCCTCTTTTTCTACGTTTTCTAATTCTTCTTCTCCTCCTCATCCTCTTTCTTCGTCTTCTTTCTTTCCTTTTTTCCTATTTCTTTTGTGTCTCCTTTTCTCCTTCTTCGCATTCTTCCTCTTTCTCTCCTGCTTCCTTTCTTCTATTTCTGATTCTCTTTCTCCTCCTTTATTTCTTACCTTTATCTCATTTCTCTTATCCTTATCTTTTTTTAGCTTTATCCCCTTCCTATAGTATCTTTTTTCTCCTCCCTCTCCAACTCCTCGTCTTCTTCCTCCTCCACCTCCTTTTCCTCCTCCTCCTCCACCTCCTTTTCCTCCTCCTCCTGCTGCTCGTTTTCCACCACCATCTCATTACCAAGTCCCTTTTATTCGGTCTAGTTAAAATCCAATTAAGGTTTTCATCCAGGTAGATTTATAACGCACCTTGACTATCTATCTATCTCTTTATCTATCTATCTATCTATATCTCGGTCACCTGCGCTCCCTGTAACACCTGTCTTAATGAGGTCTTGCGTCACCCCTAGACTCCCCTTACCTGTCGCCCCTCACCTGTTAACGAGCACCAGCTGAGGGTGAAAGGTGAGAGCCAGGTGTGAGGGACTTGTGTGGATCCGTCTTGGCGCTCACATTGTTGACTTAAGATCGCATTCAGGGTCTTGTGATAAGGGTTCAGAGAGAGAGTTGGAGGGGGGGGGAGGGGGTTAGAGAGAGGGAGAGAGGGGGAGTTAGAGAGAGAGAGAGAGAGAGAGAGAGAGAGAGAGAGAGAGAGAGAGAGAGAGAGAGAGAGGAGGAGAGAGGGAGAGGGAGACAGAAAGTAAAGGAGAATGAAAAAGAAAATGCAGAAGAAAAGGGGGGAAAAAAAGAAAGATTACAAGAGAGAAAAAGAGAAGTAAGAGAGAGAGAGAGAAACAGATAATGAAAGAAAGAAAATATTGAATGGAATAAAGAGAAAAAGAATTATACAAACAAGAGAAAAAAGAAGAAAAATACAAAGAGAGAGAGAGAGAGAGAGAGTTGTCGTGCTGTCGTAGATAAGAGCCAAACGTAAGGAGAGAAAGTTGTGATAGGGACAAATAATCAGCTGACGAACCAAAACAAAAACAAAAACAAAAATAAAACAGGAAAGCAATTTTATAAACAAACAAAACCACCAAAACAATTTAAACTCCAACTTCACGATGACAAAAAAAAAGGAAAAGGAAAAAAGAAACTCTTCTCATTATTTGTTTTTCTATTCTCATTATTTTTTCTTTTATTTATTTCCTTTATTTTATCTTATTTTATTTATTTATTTAATTTATTATATTTCATTTTGTTGTATTTATTTTATGTATTATTTTATCCATTCTTTCCTTTATTTTCTCTATTAATTTACTTCTCCTTTAATTATTTTCTTCTATATATTTTTTTCCTTATTGATCTTCCTTTATTTTCCTTTATTTTCCTTTACTTATTTCCCCTTTATTTACTTTTATTTATTTATTTATTTTCCCTTATCTATTTCCTTTTTCAATTAATTTTTCCTTTATTCATTTTCCTACATTTTCCTTCACTAACTTTACGAAGCTTCCACGCAGGACAAATTTTCCCTCACTATCACCGCGTCACTGTCACCTCACCGTCACTTCACTGTCAGCATATCACCATTGCCCTAATTTACAGTGCTTCCTTCCTTATCATTCTCTCTCTCTCTCTCTCTCTCTCTCTCTCTCTCTCTCTCTCTCTCTCTCTCTCTCTCTCTCTCTCTCTCTCTCTCTCTCTCTCTCTCTCTCTCTCTCTCTCTCTCTCTCTCTCTCTCTCTCTCTCTCTCTCTCTCTCTCTCTCTCTCTCTCTCTCTCTCTCTCTCTCTCTCTCTCTCTCTCTCTCTCTCTCTCTCTCTCTCTCTCTCTCTCTCTCTCTCTCTCTCTCTCTCTCTCTCTCTCTCTCTCTCTCTCTCTCTCTCTCTCTCTCTCTCTCTCTCTCTCTCTCTCTCTCTCTCTCTCTCTCTCTCTCTCTCTCTCTCTCTCTCTCTCTCTCTCTCCTCTCTCTCTCTCTCTCTCTCTCTCTCTCTCTCTCTCTCTCTCTCTCCTCTTCGTTCTTTGTTTCTCTTATTTCATGTTCTTATCTATTCCTCTTCCTGTATCCTTGCTCTCTGTCTCTTCTCTCCCTTATCTCTTTCCTATTCTCTCTCCCTACTTCTCTCTTTCTCCGATCTCTTTTTTGCTCTATTTTTCCTCTCTCCCATCTCTCCCTTTTCCCGTATTCCTCCTCCTCTTTTTCTCTCTTCCTTCTCCCTTTTCCATTCTCTCTCTCCTCTCTTTATCCTATCTCCTTTTTCCCTCCCCTCTATCTATCATTCCTCTCTGTCCCGTCTCTTCTTTTCCCATCTTCCTCCTCCTTTCCCTCTCTCGGTTCCCTTGTCCTTCTTCCTCACCTCCTTCCATCCCCTTTCCCTTCTCCTCTATCCCTTTCCCTCTCTTCCCCTCTTCCATTTAAGGTCCCACAAGAGGAGAGGAGGTCAAGGCAGGAAAGGGGACGGAGGGAAGGGACCGATGGATGTAGAAAAAAAAATAATTGATTAGGAGAAAATTGGTCTTGAGTGAGGCAGAAAAAAAAGCTATTGGGAAAAGGAATTGTTAGTGGAGATTTAAAAGTGGTAATTAAACAGTGCTTAGATGATGCTTAGAAGAAAAGAAAGAATCAAAGGGAAGGAAAAAGAGCGATGAATGAGGAAATAAGAAAGAATGAATGCAGAAGAAATGGTGAGAAAAAGAACGAGGAGATTGATACGAAGAAGAAGAGGAAAGATACAAGAAGACAGAAAGAGAGGAGAAATGAAAACAATAAAAGAGAAATAGAAATAATGAGTCGCAGCTTAAAAAGAATGATGAAAATACTGAATGCTGCTTAGAAGAGTAGTGACTAGAGTCTTTTTACACCGTGCCAAGAAAAACAAAAATGATAAGAGAGAGAGAGTCGGCAAAAAGGAGATAGGAGAAAGAGAAAGGCCAGAAAGAGAGAAAGAAAAAAAAAAGTTGTCTTGTAGTCTCGCACATACACGATAGAGCAGCAACAACAACAACAACAATTCAGCAGCAACAACAACAACAACAACAGCAATGAAAGTTAAGATAAACACGCCAGGAAGAAGAAGAAGATGATGAAACGGAAAAATAAAAAGATAAATAAAATCAAATAAAAAAATAACGAAAAATAGGAAAAGATAAGAAGAAAGAAGAGGAGAAGTAGAATAAGAAGAAGTAGAAGAAGAAGAGGCAGAAGAAGAAGAAGAAGAAGAAGAAGAAGAAGAAGAAGAAGTAGAAGAAGAAGAAGAAGAAGAAGAAGAAGTAGTAGAAGAAGAGGCAGAAGAAGAAGAAGAAGAAGTAGAAGAAGAAGAAGAAGAAGAAGAAGAAGAAGAAGAAGAAGAAGAAGAAGAAGAAGAATGCAAAAAAAAAGCACAATACAAGACAGAGAAAAGAAGTTATAAGTGACAGACAAATGCGAAATGCAACACATGGGCAAGAAAAATCATAAAGTTATCTAACACTGAATGATGAAAAAAGGAAAGGAATGTAAAGAAAATAATGAAGAAATACAAAATGCAACAGGGAAGTAAGAGGAAACATTGCCAATTTACACCAAACGACGAAAACGAAGTAGAAGTTCACTAAATAAATAACATACTAAATGAAACAGAGAAATCAGAGGCAATGTGAAGTTGTTTGGCCGTAAAAAAACAAATAAACGAAAGAGAAGTTGATAAAATAAGAGAAATACAAAAGAAAACAATGAAATAAGAAAAATCATCAGTTACTTTGCACGAGACGAAAGAAAAATGAAGGAGAAACCAACAGAAAAATAGACGTACTTATTAGAGGAGAGGAAACAAACTTTTGCACATGAAACCAAACGAAAGAAATGAAAGAGAAGTCAACAAAAACAAAATATATATAAATACTGAAGAGGAAACAAACAAACTCCACCACCATCACTACCAACAACAACAACAACAACAACAACAACAAATCCACCCAGCACCACCAGCACCACAGCCGGACTAGTTAGAACCTACAGGTGGCCCCGGTACAGGTAAAGGTGTGCAGGCCCCGTCAGGTGAGTCCCGCCGATGACTCACACAGGAACGAGTCGGGGGTCCACTCACCTTATCTACCGTCCCATCAGAGCCACCTGGGGAGCCTACCTGCGTCCCCCCTTACCTGTCCGTCCCCTTACCTGGCTGCCCCCCTCACCTACCCCCCACACACACCTGAGGACCTTGCATGTGGTAAGGAGGTCGTTTGCAGAGAGAGAGAGAGAGAGAGAGAGAGAGAGAGATGTACTAATGTACTGAACATGTTTAAATAAAAAGAGAGATGAAAAAATCTGAATGCAGAGAGAGAGAGAGAGAGAGAGAGAGAGAGAGGTATATTCTGTTTATTCTCTCCCTCTGTTTTGTTTTCCCTTCTTGCCTTAACATTCCTCTCCTCACTCATCACTTTTCTCTCCTTTCCCTCCATCTTCCCTCTCTCCCTCCCTCCCTCCCTCACCATATGTCTCTCCTCAGGCCTATATCTCCCTCCTCCCTTTAATATTTCTCTCCCTCTCTTCCTTGACCATTTACATAACCTCTCTCTCTCTCTCTCTCTCTCTCTCTCTCTCTCTCTCTCTCTCTCTCTCTCTCTCTCTCTCTCTCTCTCTCTCTCTCTCTCTCTCTCTCTCTCTCTCTCTCTCTCTCTCTCTCTCTCTCTCTCTCTCTCTCTCTCTCTCTCTCTCTCTCTCTCTCTCTCTCTCTCTCTCTCTCTCTCTCTCTCTCTCTCTCTCTCTCTCTCTCTCTCTCTCTCTCTCTCTCCCTTACCATTTTTTCCCTCCCTTCTCTCTCCCTTCCTTATCACTCTCTGCCATCCATCCCTTTAATCCACCCCATCCCTACGAGCCCATCATCTCATCCTGCCTTACCTGACCCATCCTCTTCCCTTCACCTTGGCCGCAGTAGTCCCCAGATCTCGATACAAGGCAGTGAAGGGCCAAAACAGTGCTTCCTAAAGTGGGCGGTGGAAAGATATGGGTGGGGTGGGCAGGCGATGATGAAAAGGAGGCGGTATAGAGGGGCGACAGGGAATAGACTCACTGCTGCCTGCTCGTCCACGTTTCCATGCTTTCTCCTTCCCCCCCTCCTCCTCCTCTCGCTCCAAGCCATCCCGAGATTAGTCGTATCCAGTGAGGCGAAAGTGGTGATCGAAAGCCAGTTATTTTCCACTTAGATTTAGATTACAGGGGTGTGAGGGTAGCCCCGGACGCTGCCTCTGTAAACACGGCGCTGGGCTGAACTGAAGGGCAAGGGAGGTGAGCTTAGGCGTTCCTCAAGGTGGTAGTTCTTAGCTTATCCTTATTTTTCCACCAAGATTCTCCTCCCTCATTATATTTCTCGTCAGGCCTACTCTTCTTTTACTTCTTGTTTTTCATTCCTTTTCTTCTCCTCTTCCTCCTATTTCTCCCCATGCCCTATTTTTCTCTCTTTTCCCTTTCGTTCTCCTCCCACGCTTCTTATCCTCATCTTCTCTCCCTCTAATTCTCTCTTCTCCCCCTCCTTTCCCCTGCTTCTTTTTACTTATCTTCTCTACTCCTTTTCTCTATCTTCCTCCTCTTCCTCCCCATGCCCTATTTTTTTCTCTTTTACCCTTTTCCCACTCCTTCTCCCTCGCTTCTCATGCTCATCTTTTCCCCCTCCAATTCTCTCTTCTCCCTGCTTCTTATTGCTTATCTTCTCTACTTCATTTAACTTCCTCCCCATGCCCTATTTTTCTCTTTTCTCCCTTTCCTACTCCTTCTCCCACGCTTCTCATCCTCATCTTTTCTCCCCCCTCTTTCACTCTTTTCTCCCCCTCCTTCCTCCTGCTTCTTATTACTTCTCTACTCTTTATAATTCCTTTTTCTCATCTTCCTCCTCCTCTTCTTTTAATTCCCCACCTTTTCTCCTTTATTTCACTCTCCACCTCCTTCCTGCTTTTATTTATCATTTTTCCTCCTACTTTTCTCTCTCTCTCTCCCTCTCCTTCTTCCCCTGAAATAATGCTTCATCTTTCTTCCTCCATTTCTCTCTTCCTTCTCTTCCTTCCTCCTCCATTTCTCTTCTACTCCTCCTCCTTCCTCTGATCTCATTCCTCATCATTTCCCCGCATATATCTCCATCACCCTTCAAGCTAACCCCAACACAAAGACACATGGAAACACTGCAACTCACACCTCATTTCACCTCACCTCGATACCCGACCCTTCACGCTGCTTCACCCACTCTCCCTCTCCTCTCTTCGGCCGCTCCAGTCCAGCCTTTCATTGACAGCGGCGGAGCGGGTTAGAGTAATACTTGTCAAAGCCCGCCACGCTGTGCTTCGGCCCCGCTGTGCAATTAAGGC
The DNA here is from genome assembly GCF_024679095.1 of Eriocheir sinensis. Taxonomy (NCBI): domain Eukaryota; kingdom Metazoa; phylum Arthropoda; class Malacostraca; order Decapoda; family Varunidae; genus Eriocheir; species Eriocheir sinensis. The sequence goes on from NC_066526.1 coordinate 12,369,962, forward strand.
GCCCCATCAATGCGGCGCCGACCAGCGGGAGCCTCGCCCGCGGATATTAAATGTATTCTTACGAGTATAATCGAGGCGGATAAATGATATAATTGACCCGCGGAGAGAGAGGGAGAGAGAGAGTTGGAGCGAGAGAGAAGAAAATATATAAAAGAAATCGAAAGAGAGAATAGTTGAGAAAGAGAAGTGGAGAGAAAAGGGAGAAAGAAAAGAGACAAATGAAGTAGAGTGGAGAGAGAAAAAGAGAAAGAGAAAAAACTAAGAAAAAAGAAGAAAATATAAAAAGAAACCAAGATAAAGAAAAAGTAACAAGTGAGAAAGAAAAGAGAGATGCAATAAGAGAGAGAGAGAGAGAGAGAGAGAGAGAGAGAGAAACTAAAGCAGACCACCCCGCCAACCCCCCCTACCCCCGCCCCCCACTCCCCCACCCCCCCCTTCCCCCGCCCCCCACTCCCCCACCCCCCGCTGCGAGGTTGCCCAATGATCAGATGGAGAGAGAAATATTACTACTGATGATAATGTTTTTTTTCTTTCTGTTTTGGTTTATTGTGATCGTAATGTGATTTTCCGGTTTAATGGTTGATATTAGAGGATGATTTGAGCTTAATGTGTGTGCTAGGTTCCTTGGGTTTTTTTTTTTTTTTTTTTTTTGGCGCTTAATAAGGTAATGTGTGAAAGATTAGGTGAATATTATGAATTAGTTTTTTTCTCTCTCTCTCTCTCTCTCTCTCTCTCTCTCTCTCTCTCTCTCTCTCTCTCTCTCTCTCTCTCTCTCTCTCTCTCTCTCTCTCTCTCTCTCTCTCTCTCTCTCTCTCTCTCTCTCTCTCATTCTTATCTTCAGTGTGAGTGTGTGTGTGTGTGTGTGTGTGTGCCTATAAAACCGTCCGTGTGTGTAGTTAAGCGCCGTGTACACAACCAGTTTATTCGTGTACAACATCGTCTGTACACGTTTGAGACTCGTCTGCAGCCTTTCTCTTTCTTTGTGCTACAGTGGTGATAATAAATGAATAAATAAAAAGAATAAACAATAGGAATAAATTAACAACTAACTAAGATGGATTAGTATGTAGATGAAACTCGGTATGGTAATTTACGTTTTCTATCAGTTGTATGTTGTTGTTTTTATTTATCTTATTTTATTTTGTTTATCTTCCAATGAGTATTTCTTTTTTTTATTTGTATCTTCGAATGAGTTTCTTTTTATTGATTTTTTTTTTCTTTTTTCTTTTTTTGACCCGAACAGAAAGAATACGCGTCTCAACTTTGTAATAATCTTTCCTATTTGTCTTCCTTTTTTTTTCCTTTTTTTCTTTTCTTTCGTTTTCTCCTCATCTGGTAATCAGTTTCACCTCTTTGATCACCTCCTCCTCCTCCTCCTCCTCCTCCTCCTCCTCCTCCAATTACTATTCTCCTTTTTTTCGTTTATCACCTTTTTCCCCTTCACCTTCTCAGATCTCCTCTTCAAGTCCCTCCCTCCCTTCCCTCCTCCTCCCTCCCTCTCTCCTCCCCTCCCTCTTGCTCCTCTCCTTCCTCGCCACCTTCCGTGACCTGTGAAAGTCATTAAGTAGTAATTTAAATATTTTTTTCTTCGGAGCGTCAATCTGGTGAAGGAGGAGGGAAGGAAGGAAGTGAGGAGGGAGGAGAGAGAAGAAGAGATAAGAGGGGAAGGGGAAAAGAAAGGAGAGAGGGAAGGGAAGAAGAAGGAGAAGGGAATGGAAGAAGAAGGAGAAGGGAGGGGAAGAAGAGAGGAGAATTGAAGAGAAGAAAGGAGAAGGGAAGGGAGGAAGTGAGGAGGAAGGAGAGAGAAGAAATGAAAGGGGAAAGGAAGAAGAGAGGAGAGAGGGAAGGGAAGAAAAAGGGGAAAGGAAGGAAAAAAGGAGAAGGGAAGGGAAGAAGAAGGGAGAGAGGAAGAAAATGGACGAGGCGAAACATAATACGAATTCAGAGGAAGGAGAGAAAGAAGAAAGAGAAAGAAAGAAAGAAAAAGGAAGAAAGAACCTCATAAAACAGGAGTCTTGATCCAACCTCCACACACCATTTCACACCATCATCACCACCACCTCACCATCACCATCACCATCACCATCCCCTCTTACTTTCAATACCCACCCATCACCACCACCACCAAATACACACCACATCAAAAGGCCTTCCACCATATAACACCATCACCACCACCATCATATCATCACCATTCACTCACTTTTATCACCACCACACTCACCATCACCAATAAGGAGTTTCTAGCACTCAAGAGAAGAAGGAATCGAAGACTACTTTCAATTCCTCGTTCCTTGGAGTCGAGTCTTCCTTCCTTCATTCACCTCTTGCCTTTTACGTCGTTTCATTCATGAGGAGGAGGAGGGGGAGAAGGAGGAGGAGGAGGAGGAGGGGGGGAGGGGGGGGTCTTGCTTCTGCCTCTGTTTGTTGCCAGATCCTCCTCCTCCTCCTCCCCTCTGCAGTGTTGCCAAAGGGCGTGAACTTTCGCACCTGCTTGACCTGACTTCGCGGTGTTGGTAATAGTGCTAGTTTTTGTCCTTGTATAACTGTTACTCTCTCTCTCTCTCTCTCTCTCTCTCTCTCTCTCTCTCTCTCTCTCTCTCTCTCTCTCTCTCTCTCTCTCTCTCTCTCTCTCTCTCTCTCTCTCTCTCTCTCTCTCTCCATTCACTTAAAACAAATAAAAGTCCTGGACCTGACAAAGTATATCCAACTCTGCTGAAAGAAACGAAGAGCGAAATACTCTCCTCCCTCACAACCGTATTCAATATGTCCTTGCGACAAGGCATCGTCCCTTCAGATTGGAAAAAGGCTAACGTGACACCGATTTTCAAGAAAGGAGACAAAAAAGTACCAGGTAATTACAGGCCCATTAGTCTAACTTCGGTTGTAGGTAAGCTACTTGAGGGCATAATTAGAGACAAAATTGTGAGTTACCTTGAAAGCCACTCATTGATTGGGGACTCACAACATGGCTTCCGAAACAAAAGATCCTGCCTATCAAACCTATTAACCTTTTATAACGACCTCTTCACTGTTTATGACGTAACCAAATCACTGGACGTAGTCTATCTTGATTTACATAAAGCTTTTGATAAAGTACCGCATCATAAATTACTTTACAAATTAAAGCAAATAGGTAGTGACGGTCAAGTAAACCAATGGATCGCGAATTGGTTGAGCAACAGACAACAAAGAGTAGTGATTGACGGATTTAACTCAGAGTGGGCGCCTGTCACTGGTGGCGTCCCTCAGGGCTCAGTCCTTGGCCCAGTGCTCTTCATTATTTACATCAACGACGTGGATGTTGGACTCAATAACCGCATTAGTAAATTTGCAGACGACACAAAGATTGGTAACTCGGTTCTCACTGACGAAGACAGGCAAAGCCTCCAAGAGGATTTGCACAAAATTTCAACTTGGTCGGATAGATGGGAGATGCCCTTTAACGTAGACAAGTGCCAGGTCCTTCAAGTTGGAACGAGGAATAAAGTTCGAATACGAAATGCGCGGCGTTAAACTCAAAAGCGTTCAATGCGTCAAAGACTTGGGGTCAAAATCGCGTCAAACCTCAAATTCTCACAGCAATGCATCGATGCAGCAAATAAAGCGAACAGAATGTTGGGCTTCATTAAAAAGAAACTTTGTATTCAAGAATAAAGATGTAATACTCGCTCTACAACAGTTTAGTCAGACCCCACTTGGAATATGCGGTACAGTTTGGTCCCCCACCATGCAAAGGATATTGCTAAATTAGAAGGTGTTCAGCGTCGGGCAGCGAAAATGATCCCTTCCTTGCGCAACAAATCCTACGAAGAAGGCTTTCTATCCTTAACATGTTCTCTCTTGAAACGTCGCCTCCGAGGAAAATTGATCGAATGTTTTAAAATACTTAATGGTTTCACGAATGTAGACAGATCAACATTGTTTATGATCGATGACAGTCTGCGCACGAGGAACAATGGCGTAAACTCAGATGTGAACAAGTAAATTCAGATTGCACCAAATTTTTCTTCACCAACGTTGTAGTGCGAGAATGGAATAAGCTTCCACCATCAGTGGTCCAGTGTAACACGATTGACTCCTTCAAAAATAAGCTCGACCGTCACTTCCTTCAACTTAATATCAACTAGAGCAGAAATGCAACGTTTTGGAGTCTTCTGATTAATGTAAAATCACTTAGGTTTAAGGACAGACCACCAAGTCTGGACCATGGGGTCTGTGTGGTCTGATTTTCTATGTAAATCTATGTAAAATCTCTCTCTCTCTCTCTCTCTCTCTCTCTCTCTCTCTCTCTCTCTCTCTCTCTCTCTCTCTCTCTCTCTCAAGCACAACAAACAAACAAACACACAAACAGATGGACTCCAAAGACTGCATGATCTCTTTCTCGTAAAATCGTGTGAGAGAGAGAAGAAAAGAAGAAAGAAGAAGAAGAAAGGCGTCTTTAGTCTGGCATAAGAAGAGGAGGAGGAAGGAAGCAAAAGGGAAAGGAGTTTAAGAAAGGCTGTTAAACGTTCGTAGAGAAAAGTTTAAAGTAGTAATGGTAGTAGTAGTAGTAGTAGTAGTAGTAGTAGTAGTGCGTCAAACTTTTTTCCTTCCTTCCTTCCTTCCTTCCTTCCCTCCTTCTTTATCCTCCTCTTTCTCCTTTCCTTCCTTCTTTTCTTTCCTCTTTTATCTTTTTAACTTAATCTCAATCATAATTCGAACTCTTTTATCAATCAGTATAAAATTAATAGACAAAAACATTCCAAAAAATTACCAATAAAATGAAAAACAAAAGATAATGAGACGCTTACTTAAAACCCAAGCACAATTACGGGTCATTTAACTTTTTCATTTACTTTAGTGCTTCAAAAAATAAGACGCAACTTCGCTAATAGTTATTCCTTCCCTCTTTCCTGCACTTAATGGCTTCGATGTGCAATTAGGAGAGAGAGAGAGAGAGAGAGAGAGAGATCGTTATGGATGTTTAGAGAGGAAGGTAGGGAACGTTACATAAGACCAGAAGAAGTAAGGAAGGAGAAGGAGGAAGAGAAGGAGAAAAGGAAAATAGAGATAAAAGGAGAGAGAAAAAGAGAGAGAGAGAGAGAGTGGGGGGTGCTCCCTCTTAAACGAGGAGCACGGGCCTTTGCCAAAGGCGGCCCGTAACGAGAACCGACAGACCGACTCTATCGGCGATCGAAATCTAACCGACCAAGTCGGTCTGTCGACGAGACTGGCGTGTCTCTGGAGAGAGAGAGAGATCGTTATGGATGTTTAGAGAGGAAGGGAACGTTACATAAGACCAGAAGAAGGAAGGAAGGAGAAGCAGGAAGAGAAGGAGAGAAGGAAAATAGAGATAAAAGGAGAGAGAGAGAGATCGTCATGGATGTTTAGAGAGGAAGGGAACGTTACATAAGACCAGAAGAAGGAAGGAAGGAGAAGCAGGAAGAGAAGGAGAGAATGGAGATAGATAAAAGGATGAGGAGAAGGAAGAGGAGGAGGAGGAGGAGGAGGAGGAGGGGGATGGTTAGGCCTCCCGGAGAGATGGAGACGGGGTAACAGGGAGGAAAGAAAGAGGGAGGGAGGAAAGAACACAACCCCCTGGAGAGAAAGGGCAGAAAGAGGAAGAAGAGGAGGAAGAGGAGAAAAGGGAAGGGTCAAGATGAAGGCAGATAAGGAAAAGGGACCAAAGCACAAAACAGTCGATCCCTTGTTAAGTTCACCCCTAAGTTGATGTTTTAAAAAGAATACGCTGAGGTCCATATTCTTAAATGTATCAGGCTCTCATTACGACTGTTTCCCAAGACCATAGAGAAGAGTATCCGAGGTTTTCATGGGTGTTTTTTCCCGTTGATGTGCAGAAGTCGGGTAAAACTATCACCAGGATCGTAAAATAGTCTATTGAAATCTATCGGGTTCTCATTACGACTGTTTCCCAAGGCTACAGCGAAGAGTATCCGAGTTTTCATGGGTGTTTTTTTCCCGTTGATGTGTAGAAGTTGGGTAAAACTATCACCAGGATCGTAAAACGGCCCATTGAAATCTATCGGGCTCCCATTACGACTATTTCCCAAGACCATAGAGAAGATTACCGAGGTTTTCATGGGTGTTTTTTCCCGTTGATGTGCAGAAGTCGGGTAAAACTATCACCAGGATAGCAAAACAGCCCATTGAAATCTATCTGGTTCCCATTACGACTATTTCCCAAGGCTACAGAGAAGAGTATCCGAGTTTTCATGCGTGGTTTTCCCGTTGATGTGCAGAAGTCGGGTAAAACTATCACCAGGATCGCAAAAGTCATTGAAATCTATCGGGTTCCCATTACGACTGTTTCCCAAGGCCACAGAGAAGATTACCGAGGTTTTCATGGGTGTTTTTTCCCGTTGATGTGCAGAAGTCGGGTAAAACTATCACCAGGATCGCAAAACAGTCCATTGAAATCTATCGGGTTCCCATTACGACTATTTCCCAAGGCCACAGAGAAGAGTATCCGAGTTTTCATGCGTGGTGTTCCCGTTCATGATGCAGAGGCCGTGTAAAACTATCACCAGGATCACCAAACAGTCCACGAATGTCCCAGCAACTTCCACGAGAGGCTTTTCGAACAGGCGAACGGAGGTGCCGATAGCTTCATAAATACTGGCTTTAGTCCTATAAATAAGCTTCGTAGTTCTTTTAAGTCATGTTGTTTTTGTTATTTTTCTTTCCTATTTATTTTAATCCTCAAACCCAATTTAGGAGAACGTTCGTTTCCTCTCTCCTTTTAGTTCAGCTTCCGGGGGACAAGACTGCTGTGATTTCTGCTTCCTGTCCCTTCACTACCCTTCCCTTCCCTTCCCTTCCCTCCACTTCCCTTCCCTTCCTTTCCCTTCACTTCCCTTCCCTTCCTTTCCCTTCCCTTCACTTCCTTCCTATCCCTTCCCTTCCCCTCGCTTTCCTTCCAGTCCCTGTCCTTCCCTTCCCCTTCACTCCCTTCCCTTCCCTTGCCTTCCTTCCTCTACCCTTCAGTACCCTTCCCTTCCTTCCCTTCCCCTGCCTCCCCCTCCCTTTCTTTCCACTCCCTTTCCTTCCCTTCCTTCCCTTGCTTCCTTCCCTTCTCTGCCCTTCACTTCCTTCCCCTTGCCCTGTGCCCTTCAGCTCTCTCTCCCCTCTTCCTCCTCCTCCTCCTCCTCCTCTTCCCATTCATCTACATTCGATTTCCCTCTCCTCTTCCTCTTTTTTCCTCTTCCTTTTTCTTTCTTATTTTTCTTTTCTTTCTCTTTTTTAGTTGTTTGTGTTTCCTTCTTGATTTTTTATTGATGGGTTTGTGTTGTTTCGGTTTCTCTCTCTCTCTCTCTCTCTCTCTCTCTCTCTCTCTCTCTCTCTCTCTCTCTCTCTCTCTCTCTCTCTCTCTCTCTCTCTCTCTCTCTCTCTCTCTCTCTCTCTCTCTCTCTCTCTCTCTCTCTCTCTCTCTCTCACGCCGTCTCTTTAAATGCTTTTCGTCATTTTTCCTTCAGTCAGTGCCATTTCCTCTTCCTCCTCCTCTTCCTCCTCCTCCTCTTCCTCCTCCTCCTCCTCCTCCTCCTCTTCCTCCTCCTCCTCCTCCTCCAATGTAAACAAGAGTAGGCATACCCACAACAAGGTCCACCTCAACCCTGAAGTGATCCTCAAGGTCTCTCTCTCTCTCTCTCTCTCTCTCTCTCTCTCTCTCTCTCTCTCTCTCTCTCTCTCTCTCTCTCTCTCTCTCTCTCTCGTCCGTTATATCTGGCTCTTTCTCTTTGTTACTCTCTCTTATCTCTCCTCCCATCTCATTTTGTTTTGTGTATTATCCTCCTCCTCCTCCTCCTCCTCCTCTCCTCTTCTTCCTCCTCCTCCTCCTCGTAAGCTCGCAATGTTACGTTCATCTCCATTTTTGTTCTTTTTATTACGTTTTTTTATAATGTTTTTTTTAATGATTTTCTGTTGCTCCACTAATGTTTTTTTTATTTTCATTCTCTTTTCTTTTTCTTACGATGCTAACCTTTCATTTATTTTCTTTCATTTGTTCTTTCTTTCTTTATTTCTTTATATATTTTATTTATTTATTCTGACTTCCCCGCTTCTACTTTCTCTCTCTCTCTCTCTCTCTCTCTCTCTCTCTCTCTCTCTCTCTCTCTCTCTCTCTCTCTCTCTCTCTCTCTCTCTCTCTCTCTCTCTCTCTCTCTCTCTCTCACTTCTCCTTTCCCACCATCATTCATTCTCTTTCCTCCTCCTTTCCCTCCCTCCCCTCCCTCACGTGTCCTTTGTTTCTCTCCCCTCTCATTTTAAGGATTAACTGCCCTCCTCCTCCCTTTTTCTCCTTCCTCCTCCTCCTCTACCTCCTCCTCTTCTCCCTTCCCTCTGAGCTCCCCTTTCGACCTTTCTCCCCTCACCTCCTTCCTCCCGTCCCGTTCCTTTCCTTCCTTCCCACAACACATAAACAAACCCAGGCGTGCCAACTGTTCCGGATCGATGGCTTATTCTTCGTTTCTATTCATTCGTCATTAGTCTCCCTCATTTCCCTCCTTCCCTCCCTTCCTCCCTTCCTTCTTTCCCTCATCTTTCTTAATTATTCTTTCCTCTCTAAGGCTCTGATCTCTCCCTTTCTCTTTTTTGCTTTTGTGCTTTTTCTATATTCTTTCTCTCCTTTCTTGTTTCTCTTTTTGTTTATTGTTTTTGTTTATCTCTTTCTGTGTATCTTTCTCTCTTGTCTCTGTCTCTGTCTCCTCCATTTCTGTCTCTCTTGCACATGTGCTTTTTATTCTTTCTTCCAGTTTATTTCACTTTCTCCTTTCTCTTTTGTTTTGTTGTTTTCTGATATCTTTCTCTCTTGTCTCTGTCTCTGTCTCTCCTTTATTTGTCTGTCTCCGTTTCCTTCCTCTCTTGCATGTTTTGACATCAACTTAGTGTGTTTTCTGATCTCTCTCTGTCTCTCTTGTCTCTCTTCCCCTCTTTTATTTCCCCGTTTCACCTGTTTCCTTGTTTTCTTCATTCCTTGTGTGTTATACCGTGAGCTGCTTTCGCCCTTGAGCCAGCGCGCGGAGGCGGTCTAAAAAAGGCGACAAAAAAATACCCTTAAATGCCTTCCTTCCTCTCTTGCCCTGACCTTCACTGATCCAAGCACTGCCTTATTGCCGACCCTCCCTCTGGTTTAGCTCCTCCTCCTCCTCCTCCTCCTCTACTTCTTCCTCTTCTTCTTTCGCTCTTGTTGTGGTGTGTTATGACGTTTGATTAGAGAAAGAAGAGAAGGAAATGACCCAACACTTCCTCTTCTCGTTCTTCTCTCCTTCTCTTGAATGCTCTTCCTTCTCCTCTTCTTTTCCTCTTCATCTTTTTCTCCTCTTGTTGTGGTGTGTTACAGCGTCTAATTATTGTATGTCTTTTTGTGTTGTTCCTCTTCTTCTTTCTCCTCTTGAAATCAGTTCCTCTTATTTCTTTCTTTCTCTCCTCTTAAAATATTTCTACGTATCTACTCTTCTTTTCCTCTTGTTCTATTGTGTTACCGCGTGGGGTGTTTTTCCTCCTCTTCCTCCTCTTGAAATTCTAGCTCCATTCTTTCACTTCCTCCTCTTTCTCTCTCCTCTTGAAAAATCTTACGCACTTCTTTCCCTCTTGACTCCGGTATGCTTTAGTCTTTCTCTTCCTCTTATATCTCCTCTTTGTTATCCTCTTCACCTCTTCCTCTTTCTCTTCCTCTTTTTTCTCTTCCTATTCGTCCTCTTCCTCCTCTTCCTATTTTCGTGATGGGAAGGCGAGGGGAAAGTCGAGAGAGAGAGAGAGAGAGAGAGAGAGAGAGAGAGAGAGAGAGAGAGAGAGAGAGAGTGTGTGTGTGTGTGTGTGTGTGTGTACCCAGAAAGTTTACACCCAGACGGAAGCTTTTCACCCTCTCTGCTTTTCCTCCATTTCCTCCTCCTCCTCCTCTTTTTCCTCCTCATCTCCCTCCTCCTCCTCCTCCTCCTCCTCGACATGGAGCTACTGTTTTAGTCACTTTTTAATTGCCTGTCTTCATTATCATCATCATCATCATCATTATTTTCTTTCTTAT
>NC_066526.1:12382482-12412482 GCF_024679095.1 Eriocheir sinensis
CACACACACACACAAACACACCTTCCATTTCAAAGACCAGTATATGCTTGCAAACAATTACTTCAAAAGACCACAAAGGAGATTAGTCGCGATCTCATGAGTGTTTCTTCTCCTCCATGGTACAGAAGCCTCGTCAATCTACCACTTGGCTCATAAAACTACCCATGGAAAGGCCCACCACTCTTACGAAAGCCAAATGTGTGTGTGAGTGTGTTATATGTATGCCCCGAAGTTGTCTTAAGTATATGGTGCCAAGAGTGTCAGCCGCGTGCCACATCCTTTCCGCGTCTCCGAGTGCCACAACACCCCGCTGACAGAGCCACTGACCTCCCCGGCTCTCCTGGCACCTTCCCACACCGCAGAGGTCAGGCTGGGTCACGGAGGGAAAGGAGGAAGGGAGTAATGGGAGGAAGAGATGGAGGGAAAGCGGGAGAGGCAGGAATGGGAGGGAGGAAGGGAGGGTAGGAGAGGGGGAGAAAGAAGAAAGGAAAGAGGAGAGAGAAAGAAAGGGTGCTGAGAGGAGAAGAAGGGAGGGAAGGGAAAGGGGGTAGGGAGAGGAAAGAAAAAACAGGGGAAATGGAAGGGAGGGATGGAAGAATAAAGGGAAGGGAAGGAAAGAAAGGAAGGGAAGGAGGAGGAGTGAGGGGAAGAAAGAGGGGAAGGAAAGGCGGAGGCGGAGGGGAGTGAAGGGCAGAAAAAGGGAAAGGTAAGGGGAGAAGGAGAGAGATGGAAAGGAGGGATGAATGAAGGAAGAGACGGGGGTTAGGGGAGGCATTTGGAAGGGAGGAGGGAGGAAAGGGGGTAGAAAGGGGGAGGAGTCATTTGAATTGGAGGGAGGAGGAAGAGAGAGGAGGGAGGAGGCATTTGGAGGGAGGAGGGAGGGAGGAAAGGAGGAGGAGGCATTTGGAAGGGGAGGGGAGGGAGGAAAGGGGAGAGAGAGAATAGGGGGGGAGAGGAGGCATTTGGAAGGGAGGGAGGGAGGGAGAGAAAAGGGGAGGGCATTTGGAAGGGAGGGGGAGGGAGAAGGGAAGAAAGGGGGGAATTTGGAAAAGGTGGGAGGAGGAGGGAGAGAAAGGGGGAGGGGGGAGGCAGTTGGACCGCCTCTACACACAACTGGCTCCGAGTGTTCATTAAGAGGCAAGATTTATGGAATGGAGGGAAGGAGGGAGAGGTGGAGGGAGGGAGGGAAGGTGGAGGCAAAGGGTCACTCCACTAGAAGCTGCTGATGAGTGATTAAGTAGCTCATTCCACTCCGTCCACTCCCTTCACTCCCTCCTCTCCCTCACTTAAACTCTCTCTCCCTCCCTCTCCCTCTCTCCCCCTTTCTCTCCCTCTCACCAGCACTCAAATTCTCTCTCTCCTCTCCCTCCCTCCCTCCCTCTCCCTCGCTCTCTCTCCATCCTGGTTTGCTCTCCCTCACCACCATCACCACCACCACCATCACTACCAATATCACCATTTTCTCACCACCATTACCATCATCATCAGCATTACCACCATCTCTCTCTCTCTCTCTCTCTCTCTCTCTCTCTCTCCCGTCACTTCCGTCCCTTCCTCCATTCCTCCTCCCACACTTTCTCTCCCTTTATTAATTTCCTTTTCCGGTTACAAGCTTCGTGTCTACCATTTGGAGATAACGAGAGAGAGAGAGAAAGTTACGTATAGCCCAGTAGTAGCAGCATCCTTGGGTACGTGGTTTATAAGTAATACAACAAAAGCCAGTACGCCAGTTCGAACCCTCCTCTTAACCCTATACGTTCCGACCCCTTGAGATTTTTCGCCCTCGTATAGCCAGCATCGTATTGATTTTTCTGAACAACAATAACGCTCGTGAACACTAAGTACTAACAACCCTAATAAATGAATAATAAGTGAATGAGAGAATAAAAGTCAAAAGAAATAAAATCCTTCCTCCTCTTCCTCTTCCTCTTCCTCTTCTTCTTCCTTCTCTTCTTCTTCTTTCCTTCTTCTTCCTTCTTTCTTTCTTTCTTTCTTCTTTTCTTCTTCCTTTTCTTCGTATTTTTCTTCCTCTTCTTCCTTTTCTTTCTTCTTCCTTTCCTTCTTCTTCCTCCTTTTCTCCCTTTCTTCCTCTTTTTCCTCCTTTCCTCCTTTTCTCGCCTCTTTTCTTCCTCCCTCTTTCTCTTCTTTTCCTTCTCTTCTCTCTCTTCCTTCCTTTCTTCCTCTTTCTTCTCCTTCTCTTCCTGTTCTTCCTCCTCCTCCTCTTCTTCCTCTCTCTCCTCTCTCTTTCCTCTTCTCTTCCTTCCTCCTTTCCTTCCTCTTCCTCTTCCTCCTTTCCCTCTTCTTCCTCCTCTTCCTCTTCTTTCTCCTTTTTTCCTCTCTTTCTCCTTTCTACTTTCCTCCTTTCCCTGCTTCTTCTTTGTCTTCCTCTTCTTCCTCCTCTTCCTTCCCTTTCTTCCTTTTCTTCCTCTTCCTTGTCTTCTTCCTTCTTCCTTCTCCTTCCTTTCCTTCTTCTTCTTCCTTTTCTTCTTCTCTTCTTCCTCTTCCTCTTTCTCTTCTCCTCTTCTTCCTCTTCCTCTTCCTCTTCTTCTTTCTCTCCCACCTCTTCCTCTCTTCTCCTCTTCTTCTTCCTCTTCTCTTCCTCATTCTGTCCTTTTTCTTCCTTCCTCCTTATTCCTCTTCTCTAGTCTTCCTCCTCTTCCTTTTCCCCCTCTTCCCTCTCTTCTCGTCCTCTTCTTCTTCCTCTTCTTCTTTCTTCTCCTTCTTCTCCCCTACTCCTTTCCTCTCTTCCTTCTTCTTCTCCTCTCTTCCTTTTCTTCTGCATACCTCTCTCCTTTCTTCTTCCTTTTCTCCTCTTCCTTTTTCTTCCTCTTTCCCTCCTCTTCCTCTCCCTCCTCTTCTTCTTCCTCTTCCCTCCCTTTCCTGGTTCTGTTGATTGTTCCCTCTTCCTGTGATGATGATGGTGGTGTGTCCTTTTTTGATGGATGGGTGATTGGGATGGAGATGATGTGATGATGGATGATGGTGGTGATGGGATGATGGGTGATGGGTGATGTGTGGATGTGGCGTGTGGTGATGATGGGTTAAGTACTCCATCCCAGCGCGCCTTTCAACGCCCATTAGCTCTTTAAAACGCTAAGTGGCTCCTCAAAGCACGACAAACTATAAGAGGGAGAAGAATACGCGTTCCCAGGAGTATAAGTAATGTGACGTGCTTGAAAGGGAAGAAAGCACAATGGCCTCGTAATTAGACAAGACCTCGAGTGATTTATATGAGTTTACCCTTCGAGAGATTAATGGGAAGAGGAATAAGAGGATAGTTTACCCCTTGAAAGATTGATAGGAGAAAAAGTGATTGAAATGATGTCAGTGATAAATAGGAAAAGGATTGATAGGAAAGATGAAAAAGATAAGCAGGAAAAATAATTGATAGAAAAGACGTCAATAATTAATAGGAAAGAGAGTTGATAGGAAAGATAAAAAAGATTAGTAGGAAAAAGAATTGATAGATATGATGTGAAAGATTAATAGGAAAGAGAATTGATAGAAAAAAAAGTTTGTTAGAAAAGTTTACTCTCCAAAAGACAGAAAAATAGAACCAATATTCGTGTAAAATTAGTGTAAAAATAAGTGTTCAGATAATAGTGTAAAAAATATATAGTGTAAAAATTAGTATAAAAATTGAGTCAGTGTGAAAATTATATTACTGTAAAAATTGACCCAGTGAAAAAAAAAAATCATATTGAGTAAATTTAAATTCCTGTCAAAAGTGAATTAGTCCAAAAATCTCGCTTTCTAACCTTTAAAAGAATCCGCTACGTAATGGCGAACACACTCACCTGCCCAAGCGTTCCCTAATTGGGCTGCAGGTGAGGAGGAGGAGGAGCCGCACACCTTAAGGGGCAGGTAAAAGCGATGCCTAATACGGAAGGTTGATTCACGTAAGGCAGGTGGTCCCGTCTACCTACCTGTGTGTCTGTCTGTCAGGTGAGTTTAGTGAGGCTTCTTCCTTTCACCTGTCCATTATGCCCTTAGTTTATGCACCTGGGTCCGTATTTTCTCACGCTTCGACTTTCTCTTCTCTCGATTTATAGTATTTCATTATTTTCTAGTTATCATCTCTTGTCTTTCTCCACTCCTTCCCTTCTTCGTCGTGTATTCTGTATCTTGGGTCCGTATTCTCTCTCTTTCTTCGACTTTCTCTTCTCTCTATTCACAGTATTTCATTATTTTCTAGTTCTCATCTTTTCTCTTTCTTCACTGTATCCCTTCGTCTTGTATTCTGCATCTTGGGTACGTATTCTCTCTCTCTTTCCGACTTTCTCTTCTCTCGATTCACAGTATTTCATTATTTTCTAGTTCTCATCTCTTGTCTTTCTTCACTGTATCCCTTCGTCTTGTATTCTGCATCTTGGGTCCGTATTCTCTCTCTCTCTTCGACTTTCTCTTCTCTCGATTCACAGTATTTCATTATTTTCTAGTTCTCATCTTTTCTCTTTCTTCACTGTATCCCTTCGTCTTGTATTCTGCATCTTGGGTACGTATTATCTCTCGCCCCACCTTTCTCTTCTTTCTATTCACAGTATCCTCTCCTCGTCCTAAACTCTTTTCTTCTCTTTTCCTCGTCTCTCTCTCCACTCCATCCCTCGTCCTCTATTCTGCATATTAGGTAGGTGTTCTCAGACGCTTTCGGCTCTCAAGACCACTATTTCTAAAGGCCACGGAAGGGGTTAGTCAGGTTCTCATGAGTGGTTTTCACGTTCATGGTACAGATGCCTTGTCCAACTATCACTAGGCTCATAAAACTAACCCTGGACATACTAACACAGCCTCTACGAAAGCCTTATTAAATGTGAGTGTGTGAGCCCCGAAATGCTTTAGAATATGGGCCTTGGTCTGGTATGTTGTCGGAGGTTCAGTCTTTTTAACGGCACCTCTTTCTCCAATGCGTTCTCTCACGTCATGGTCTCTGTTTTATTGATTATCCTTCGTTTTCTTACACTTTAATTGCCTTCTTTGTATTCCTTTTATTTTGCATATCTTTTTTTTTCAAAGTTCATAGATTACGTGTTTGAGTTCTTCCATATTGTTGTTTAAAAAGTAGTTCTTGTATTTCCTCTTCACTCCTTCCGTCCCTCTTTCCTGCCGTTGTTCAGTTTATTGTTATTTCCACTCTTACCTGTCTTGAGTGCGTGAGTCATATCTACATCCCTCTTACCCCTCCATTGATCTCTTGCCCTTCTAACCTGTCTATGGGAGTGAGTCATCTATTACCTCTCTCACACTACCTGTATATCGATTCGTAAGGGGTCCATTCTTACCTGTCTCTCACCTTTGTATATACTCCCTTACTTTATTTCCCTTCCGTCCTTCGCCTGTCTATTCCACACCTCACTTTATCGTCCTGTCCATCTTTTAACCTGTCTATGGAAGCGAGTTACCTGTCACATATTTCCCACCCTCTTTCTTCTGCCTTTCTTTTCCCTCCACTTCTTACTTATCAATATGTTTCCCTAGTTTATCCCCCTTCCGTCTCTCTCCTGTCTATTTCTCTCCTCACTTTATCGCCCTTCCCACCTTTTAACCTGTCTATGGAAGGACGTCAGCTGTTCCTCCTTTCCTCTCACCTGTCTGTCGCTCTCTAGGGGGGCCATTGTTCTCCCTCCTAACCTGTCCGTGAGTTCTGTGCCTTCTTTGTCTCGTTCGCCTTTACCTGTCTATGGCTCGTGGTGACTCAGATGTTCCCACCATGGTCCTCTTCCTCCTCCTCCTCTTCCTCCTCCTCCTCTTCTTCTTCTTCTTCCTCCTTCTCCTTACCTTATCTTACCTGTTAATTTGCTTGCTGACTCACTCTTCCTTCCTGTCTCCTCTCCTTGCCTCACTCTCGCCCTCTCTTCCTCTCTCACCTGTGTTGCTTGTTTTGTTTTGTTTCCTTCTTTTTCTTCCTTCTTTCTGATTTTTCTTTTTGGTTTTCTTCTTGTTCTTGTTGTTCTCGCTCTTTTTCTTTTTCTCTTTATATATTTTTTAGTTATCTTTTTTTTTCCTCTTTTTCTTCGTGTTCTTGTTGTTCTTCTTGCTTTTGTTTTTGTTGCTGTTTTTGTTTTTCTTCTTTTTCGTTTTCTTCTTGTTCTTCCTTTTCTTCTTCCCTTTCTTCCTTTTCTTCTTTCTTTTTCTTCAAGCGGTAATTCTCGTTGTCCTTCTCTTCTCCTCTCGCCTCGTTAGTTCTCTCTGTTTACGTGTCATCTTTGCTTCCTCGATTATCTTTGCCTCATCTTTTTTTTTCTTTTTTTATTCGACGAGTGTGTCTTTACCTAGTCCTTCCTCTCTTCCTGTATTTTTTTTTTTTTTACAGTTAAGGAGGCAGCTCAAGGGCACCCAAAAAAAGACTGAAAAAGACAAATAAATCGCTTGTTCTTTCTTTATCTCACTGTTGTTTCTTTCTCTGTCTGTTTTTCTTAGATGTTTGTTAAGTCTATTTATTTTTCTATTATTTCTGCTTCTCCACTTGGATTCTGCTCTTTTTTATCTTTGTTACGTTGTTTCTTCCTTACTTCCATCCTTCTGCCTGTCCTTCCTTCCTTCCTTCCTTCCTACCTTCTTTCCTTCCCTTCCCTTCCTTCACTTCTTCATTCATTGTCATTTGTTTCTTCCTTCCTTCCTTTCATTCTCCCATCCATCCATCCATCCATCCTTCCTTCCTTTCTCCTTTCCTTCCTTTCTTCTTTCCTTCCTCCCATCCTTCCGTCCATCCATCCATCCATCTATCCATCCGTCCATCCTTCCTTCATCGATGACTCACAACCCCCCCCCTCCCCCTCCCCCACATCATTACCTGCCCAATGATCCGTCCAATTAACTCCATCTGACCCTCACCTGTCCACGTCCAGGGCCGCCAGGTGTTCACAGGTGCATCCACTTCGATAGTAATTTATTCTAACGCTTAACGACATCGCGCGCTGACTCATAAGCTCGTTGGGGAAGAGGAGGAGAAGGGGAGGAAGGGAGGGCGTGTGGGGAAGCTTGTGTTGGGGAAAGGGAAGGAAGGGAGGGCGTGGGGGGGGGGGGACAGGCTGGTGAGTAACCCCTCCCACACTGCCGCCCACGCCCCCTCCAGCTCCCCTACACACGCCCACACACTCCCACGCCCTTCCAACGGTCGTGTGTCTGTCTCCGGCTCCCCGCCCACGACACCCACGCCCGTCAGAGAGGATCGTTGAGGTGAATTTTGCATCGTTGGCCCACGCATACACGTACACACGTACATACACACACACACACACACATATACATCCTACATCCTCCTCATTTCTCTCTCTCTTCCTTCAGCCCTTCTTCCTTCCTCCTTTCCTTCCTTTCATTCTTTTATTCATTCATTCAGTCAGTCAGTCAGTCAGTCAGTCAGTTAATCAGCTATTTCCTTCTTTTCTTTCCCTTCTTTATTTCCTTCCTTCCTTCATTCCTTCCTTTCCTTCCATAAAACTGAGATAATGTTAAAATAAATTCATTTTTCCTCTTCTTTTTTCCTTCTTTCGTTCCTTCCTTCCACCTCTTCTCCACATCTCCCCCTCCCTCTCCCTCCCCGTCCTCCCCCTCCCCCTTCACTCCTCCCCACATAAATACAGCAATTTGGCTTTTACACACAATACCACACCATCGCCGCGCCCTGTACCGTATCCACACCCTCCCGTCAACCATATTATTCCTTGCAAACTACGAACGCTCCTCTGCTCAGTATCTCCTCAGTATAAAGTTTACGATACTGTTCTCACTTCGTTCGGGTTGAGTTAATGTGCTGAAACTAATATTTGAATTCGCCTCTTGAACCTCTCTCCTCTTGAAACTCCTCTTGATAATCTCCTCTTGTAATTCTCCTGCTAAATTCTCTTCTCTTCTTCGTGTTGATTTTTGCTATGTTTTGGTTGTTATTGGAAATTGTATGCACGAAGCCATGAACCCCATGCAATGTTTGAGGTATTAAGAACTGTATATCAGGCGGAGGCACGGATGAAGTGAAGGAAATGAGAAGGAAAAAGAGAGAGCCAGAAAAGAATTAAGGATTACAGAGAGAATTATCAGGTGAAGACACGGAAGAAATTAAGGAAGAGAGAAAGGAAGGAGAGAAGAAATAAACGAAACAGCAGACAAAGGATTAAAGGCAGGAAAGACTTGGAGTAACACAGAGAAATAAGAAAAACACATCCTAATATTCCTTCTTACCCTCCATTCTTTCTTTCTTTCTTTACATTCTTTCTTTCCATTAAACATTTCTATTATTATTATATTTATTCGTTGTTAGCGTGCGTGCCCCGCATTCACCGCGTGATGGACGACGCGGGTTCGAATCCGCCGCTACCTCCTGGGATTTTTCAGTCACCTCCGAGTGGCTTAAGACTACCCACATGCTGTCCTGAAGACCACCCATCAACCCATCAACCGTCCAAGTGAATCAATAACGAGCTCCGGGGGACAGCATGAGCCAAGAAAAGACGGCGCCACTATAAAAAATTAAAAAAATACTTCCCTGCGCCATGACGGGCTGGGGCTGACTACCAACCCTCAAGAAAGCCTACCGGCGCTATAGGCTGGCTCATGATTCGTGAAAGTAATTGCTCTCCAGCTGGCAAGTTAATTATTTTCCTCCTTCATTCCTTCCTCTCCTTCCTCTCTTTCTTCCTTTCCCTCAAGCTTATCTATTTTATCATTGAATTTATTCGTGAAAATCTAATTGCTCTCCCGAGGGTAAGATGATTATTCTGCTCTTTCTTTCCACTTTATTTTCTCAATCTTTCTTTCTATTAAACTTTTCTCTTCCATCATTGCATTACTTTATGAAATTCTAATTGTTCTTCCTCTAGTTACTTTGTTATTATGCTCTTTCTTTTCTCTCTTTCTTTTATCTTTCTTTCTTTCTTCCTCGGTTTTCACTGTAATCTTTCTTCCTTCCTTCCTTGCGACCTTCCTTCCCTCCCTCCTTTCTTTTCTCTATTTCCTTCTTATATTCCTTCCTTCCTTCCTTCCTTCCTACCTTCCTTCCCTTCTTTCTTTTCTCCATTTCCTTCTCTCTCTCATTTTTCCTTCCTTCCTTCCTACCTTCCTTCCTTTCTTTTCCTATTTCCTTCTTTCTCTCATTTTTCCTTCCTTCCTTCCTACCTTCCCTCCTTTCTTTTCTCCATTTCCTTCTTTCTCTCATTTTTCCTTCCTTCCTTCCTACCGTCCTTCCTTCCCTCCTTTCTTTTCTTAATTAACTTCTCTCTCATGCTTTCCCTTCCTTCTTCCCTTCCCTCCCTCCTTTCTTTTCCTATTTCCTTCTTTCTCTCATTCCTTCCCTTTCTTCCTTCCTCAATCACTGAATTTACTCGTGGAAACCTAATCACTTTCCCGTGGGCAAATAATTAAGAGGAAGAACAAAGCAAAACAAAGCAAAACAAAACAAAAGCGCAGCCATTCACAATCGCTGAGTCAAGGTCGCGCGCAGGGAAGGGAAGAAAAAAAGTAATCGTCCGTGTGAAGAAAATAATTTAATTCAACTCGAAGGGCGGGAAAAAAAGGAGGATTCAGGAACGCACTCAGTCAGGCAGGCAGGCAGGCGATCTTCATTTGTTTGTTAGTTAAGCCTTTGTGTGAGGTGGAGAGGATTTGTTGGAGTTTATAATTTTGTTGTGTTTTTTTTTTTGTTATCATTGTTTTATTTTTCCTCTTCGTCTTCTTGTTGTTATTCGCCTTGTTCTTCTTGTTTTTCTACTTTTTATTTTTATTCTTCGTTGTGGTCTTCTTCTTCTTTTTCTTTTTCCTTTTTTCTTATTAATCTTATTCTTATTCCTATTATTATTATTGTTATTATTATTATTGTTATCATTATTATTATTATTATTATTATTATTATTATTATTATTATTATTATTATTATTATTATTATTATTATTATTATTATTATTATTATTATTATTATTATTATTATTATTATTATTATTATTATTATTATTATTATTATTATTGTTGTTGTTGTTGTTGTTGTCGTTATTATTATCATTGTTGTTGTTATTCATATATTCATCGTCATTATTATCATTGTTGTTGTTGTTGTTGTTGTTGTTGTTGTTTACGGTTCTTGTTGCTTCTGTTGATGTGAAAATATAAAATTATCTCAGTGTGTAACAGGATGTAGTGAATTTATTATATATTTTTTATTCCCATGAGAGAGAGATGCAGGAACAGACAGATGGTTTCTCTTTATCAAACAAAACTTTTAATTAAGGAACTTTGCCGAATAAGTATTTTCCGACATATTATTGTGGAGTATATTTCCTTCCTCCTCCTCCTCCTCCTCCTCCTCCTGAAATCATCCACCCGTAAGGAATTAAAATCTCAACCATGGAGATAAATGTTACTTGTGGCTTACCTGAGAGAGAGATTATGGGATTATGAAATGCAAGAGAGAGCGAGAGAGTTAGTGAGTGAGTCATGTGGTGCTTCAAACATGTTCCCGAGGTACTGGTGTGACCTAAAGGGGATCGAAACCCATGTCGAGGAGGATCAAGCGTCTGGTTAAGGGATTTAGCGAGTATAAGGAAAGTAAAAAGAGTTGAGAAAAAAAAATATTTGGTTTTAAGATGAATGGAAATGTACACAAGTTAACCTTTAATTTAAAAAAGAGGACGAAACAAAAGAGTTATCAAATGAATCACGAAAGAAATGAAAATAGTAAGAGAGAGGAAAGAAAAAGGAATAGAAAAGACATGAATAAACAACAGAGAGAAAGAGAGAAAGAAAGAAACCAAGGGTGAACATGAACACATATCGTCTATAGCTTACAACCCTCGATTCAATGTAAAAGGATTAGAAGGGGGATTTAGGATTAATCGCCCGTTTTTGTAGGATCCATTGTGCATTCCCCTTTGTGGCGGAGGGGATTAAGGTGTTGGGGAAGCAAGGAGGGGACGCGGGGCTTTGTTACGTCGTGTCTCGCATGTGTGGGGGGATTAGCGTCAAGTCGGATCACACACCTGGGGATTAGAAAGTCAGGTAAAGAAGAAGGTAGAGAATACACACCTTTTTTGCACCTACGGCTTGCTTAACTGAAAGGCCTAATAGTTGTCTTACGTGTTTACTTCTACTATATGAGTTAACACACACACACACACACACACACACACACACTGACACTAATCTACTAACACACATACACACGCACACACTGACACTAACACAAATCTACGAACACACACACATATGTTACACCTTATCTCAGATCTTGCTCATACAGGAGATTGATTTTGATATACACACACTCACACACACTAACACAAACACACACACAATGGCACTAACTTAACAACACACTAACACACACTCACACCTGGCACACCTCATCTCACACGCACACCATCACCCCATCTCCAGGTTCCTTT
Source organism: Eriocheir sinensis (assembly GCF_024679095.1). Lineage (NCBI taxonomy): Eukaryota > Metazoa > Arthropoda > Malacostraca > Decapoda > Varunidae > Eriocheir > Eriocheir sinensis. Next base: position 12,393,849 of record NC_066526.1, read on the forward strand.
AGGCTCACACTCTCCTACCGTAACATACTAAACCACATCATCCTTGAGCTTAACACACCTCACCTACAAATTACTTCACACCTGACGCGTACCTGCACTCCTGAGCACTACATCCACGTCATTTATACAGGTAGATAAGCACACCTGACCGTTACCTGCATGTTTAATAAGCCACCTGGAGCCCATATATGCAGGCAGGGTAACCTTTTGTCCCCTCCTCACACCCCTGCAGCAGCCACGGAGGAGCCCGCCGAGTACAAAGCCACAGGTGTTGAAGGTGAGTCAGCGGCGGGCGTCATGCGGGCGGTGCAGTGTGACTCATCTCTCCCGCATGGAGCGTCTGATGCGAAAACGTGATCCCCTGTTGCATAGAATCGAAGTGTATGTGAGGTCCTGCGCGTCTGACTGGGGGAACTTTCATTTGTCGTGAGTCTGAAGCGAAAACCTGATCCCCTCCTGCATTAGAATCGAAGTGTGTATGAAGTTCCGCGCGTCTGACTGAGGAAAGTTTCATTCGTCGCGAGTCTGAGGAAAAAGATAATTGTCCTTTGTTCATCGGAATGTATAGGAAGTTCTGTGCGTCTTGCTGAGGAAACTTCGTGAGTCTGAAGAAAGATATTTTTGCCCTCTGTTCAGCGAAATAAAGAGGAACTCCGCGCCTTACTAACCAAGACCTTATAAATAGCAAGATGCACAACTCGCTATAGAAAGAGGAAAATCTGACACACAGCCGTTTGGTGGCGCCACGTTCAACCGGTTACATTGGGAAGATCTTGGTTAGTATACCCAAGATCGTATACGTGATGAGATGCACCACTCCGAGGCTTTCCATTGTAATCGGCGTTGTCAAGACTTTTCCCTTCCTGCCGCGAGTGTTGCATCTTACCATTCATAAAGTCTTTGGTACTTAAACATTTCTGCCCCCAAACTCACATATTTGGCAAGGCTTTCGTAGGAGTTGTGAGCATTTTCAGGGGTAGTTGCATGACCCTGGTGCTGGTTTAACTCTTCCTCTGTACCGTGAATCAAAGAAACCACTCCTCAGAACCCGATTGATCTCATTTTTGACCTTTGGAAATAGTTGATGTGAGAGGTGGAAGCGTTCAAGAATACCGACGTAACTCCAACTTACACTGAGGATGGAAGGAAGGCTCACAGGGCGCGGCCGAAACGACTCCTTGATTAAAACATCGACGCGGCGAGATAGTGAAGGCTACGGGAACACGATGAGCTGGGATTGGGCGTTTTATGACGTGGCTTTATGGCGACTGGCGGGCGTAAGGCGTGCTGGAGGGGAGTGGCCGGGGCAGGGAGGGACATTTATGGTGATCGATGGGAGGCAGAGGACGCGAGAGGGTGATTGGCTCTTACGGACGAAGGAAAATAGTTAGTTGATGAATGGATGTAAATATTGACTTAGATGACCTGGGCTTGGTTTCATTAGTTTAATATGCTTGTTTTATCTATATACTTGTTTTATTTATTTATAATTGCTTGGTTTATGGGTTTCGGTTTATCAAGAGCTCGTAAATGTTTTAGATCCAGTTATTATCTTAGCAAAGCGTACTAAGTTTATTGATACGATAATATAACAATAAGAAGGAAGAAAGAGAAAAAGAAAGAGAGAAAGAAAAAAAGGTGCGTAACGAAGTGTGAGTGAGTGAGAGTGAGAGGATGGGTGAGTGGGTGAATAAATACAAGTGGAAAGGTGAAAGGGATGAGGGAGATGGATGACAGGATGTGAAAAGTAAATAGAGGAAGCGAAGGAAGGGAAATCTGAAGGGAAATGAAACGCAAAAGGAGAAGGGAAAGTGGAAAGCAAGCAGGCGATGGAGGAAAGAGATATGGAGGAAGAGGATGATAAGGAGAGAGAGAAAAAAGAAAGAAGGGAATAAAGAATGAAGGAAAAAAAAGAAGGGAAAGTGAAAAGCAAGCAGGTGATGGAGGAAAGAAAAAGGGAGGAAGAAGAGTAGGAAAAGGAGAGAGAGAAAGAAAGAAAGGAATAAATAATGAAAGGAGAAGAAAAAATGGAAGTGAAAAGCAAGCAGGCGATGGAGGAAAGAAAAAGGAAGGAAGAAGAGTAGGATAAGGAGAGAGAGAGAGAGAGAGGGAGAGAAAAAAAAGAAAGAACGGAATAAAGAATGAAAGAAAAAAGAAGAAAGGGAAGTGAAAAGCAAGCAGGTGATGGAGGGAGGAAAGAAAAAGGGACGAAGAGGAGGAGGAAGGAAGAAAAGGAGAGAGAGATAGAGGGAGAGAGAAAAAGAGAAAAGGAGAAAAGAAAGATGGAAAGAAAAGAGAGAACCAAAGAAATTAAAAAAAAGAAGAAAGAACGAGAGAAAAGAATAAAAGAAAAAAGAAAAAGAAATATAAAATTGAAACTTCCTCTTTTTTATTAATTTTATTGTCATTATTCATTTGTTAAATTATCTTTATTCATTTACATATATTCATTCATTTATATATATTGAGAGTATGATAGGCTATCTTTTTTTCTCTCTGTCTATCTATCTATCTATCTATCTATATCTATCTATATTAAAAGCAATGTTCTATCTCCCCCCCACACACACACATCCCCCCTTCCTACCCCCTAACCACCTCCTCATCCCCCTTCCCCTTCCTCCCCATCCCCCTTCCCCTTTTTCCCCATCCCCCTTCCTCCCTCTTCCCCCTCCCCCCCACCTCTAAGACCTTTTCCTTAGTAGTACCGCGTCTCCTAGGTCAATCTCCATCACGCCCTCCACCAACACGATATTGCCAGCGACACCAAGAGAGAGGTCACGCCCCCCCCCCTTCGCCCCCCCCACCGCTGCCCTAGATATTGACCTCTCTCTCTCTCATTCTCTCTATATATAGTCCTCCTCTATTTCTTGCTTCCTTTCTTTGCTTCCTCTTGAGTTTTCTCCTTATTCTATTCTTCCTGCTTCAAAAGAGAGTTAAGGAGAGTGAAAGAATGACAGGCGCCTTTTTTCTCTCATTCCTTCTTCCTCCTTCCCTTTCTCTTTACTTCCTTTTTTACTTTTTCTCTCTCCATCCCTCCTTTACTTACCTTTCCTCCCTCCCATTTTCCTCTTTCCCTGCTTCTTTCCTTCCTCCGTGTGGCTCTTTCCCTCCCTTTCTCCCTCTTTCTTTCTTCCCTTCTTCTGTGTCTTTTCTTCCTCTCTTTCCTTCCTACTACCTCGTTCCATCCTTCCCTCACCTTTCCTTCCTCTCTTCCTTTCTCCCTCTCTCCCTCCCTCCTTCTCTCCCTCCCTCCCTGCTTGACTCCTGACTTTCTCTTTACCTGTTGCAAGAGATCGCCTTTGTGCCCTTATTGCCCTTACCTGCCTTACCTGTTACGCCCGGAGAGAGAGTACAAGGGGGGTGGGGGAGGAGGGGAGGGGGAAGGGGAAGGGGAAGAGAAAGAGGGAGAGGGGGGGAGAGGGAGAGTCATGTGTGTGAGGAGGGGGTACTGTGTGTGTGTGTGTGTGTGTGTGTGTGTGTGTGTGTGTGTAACAGTAAAGCAAATAATAGGTCTTGATTCGCTTTTCTCTTCTCCTTTTAGTGTTGCGTAATTACTCTTTTTCTCTCTCTCTCTCTCTCTCTCTCTCTCTCTCTCTCTCTCTCTCTCTCTCTCTCTCTCTCTCTCTCTCTCTCTCTCTCTCTCTCTCTCTCTCTCTCTCTCTCTCTCTCTCTCTCTCTCTCTCTCTCTCTCTCTCTCTCTCTTTTTTCTCTCTCTCTCTCTCTCTCTCTCTCTCTCTCTCTCTCTCTCTCTCTCTCTCTCTCTCTCTCTCTCTCTCCATTCCTCTCTCTCTCTCTCTTTCTTTCCTTTATTTTTCTTTCACTCGGCCGTCTCCCTTTCTTTCCCCTCCTTAACTCACCCTTCTTATCTTACCTTTCCTTCCTTCTTTTCCTTCCTTCCCTTCTCTCCATTCCTTCCCTTTCCTTTCTTTCCTTTATTTTTCTTTCACTCTTCCCTCTCCCTTTCTTTCCCCTCCTTAACTCACCCTTCTTATCTTACCCTTCCCTTCTTTCCTTCCCTTCACTTCCCTTCCTTTCCTTTATCACCTCTCACTCTCCTTCCTCCACCCTTCCTTTTCCCTTCTTCCCATCTCTTCCCTTCCTTCCCTTCCTCCTTCTCCCTCCCTTCCTTCCTTCCCTTCCTTCCTTCCCTTCCTTCCCTTCCCTCCTTCCTTTCCTTCTCTTCCCTTTCCTTCCTTCCTTCCTTCCTTCCTTTCCATTATCTCCTCTCCCTTCCTTCCTCTCCTTCCCTTCCCTTCCCTTCCCTTCCCTCCCCTTCCCTTCCCTTCCCTTCCCTTCCCTTCCCCTACATCAGCGGCGCCTTGCACACTCTCCCTTTGAACGTCAATTCCTCTGGTGTGTTTATGGGCGCCCAGGTGACCTCCTCTATTGAAGGGACGACACACCTAACCCACCTATCCACCCACCCATGACATGCCTCTACCACCACCACCACCACCACCAAGACTTACTCCACTTCCTCGCTCCACTTCTTAACTTCTTACTTCCTCTTATCAGTTTCCTTTTCTCCTTCCTTCTATTCCCCCATTTTCTATTTATTTATTACTTCCCTCTTCTTTTTCATTCGTCCTTCCCTACCTTCGTAAAATCCTCTATTCATCCTCCTCTTCCTCTCTTTACCTCTTCTCTTAACTCCTCCTCTCCTCTTATATCTTCCTTCTCTCCTTCTCTTTCTTATCTATTCGTTTTTGTATCAATAATTTTGTTTTTTCCTGTTATGATTTTTACGGTTATATAAATCTTTCGTTTTCTTCCTTTACTTTATTGTTCTATTAATCCACCTCTCTCTCTTTATCTATCTATCTATTTTTTTTTACACCTAAGGAGACAGTTCAAGGGCGTAAAGAAAAATATAAAAAAAAAAGGCCCGCTACTTACTGCTCCTGAATAGAGGTCAAAGGAGTGGCCAAAAAGAGAGGTCAATTTCGGGAGATGTTTGTGTTTATCTATCTAACTGTCTATCTATCTATCTATCTGTCAGCATCGTTTTCATCGTCATCTTTCTCAGCATCTTTCACACTATCATCTCATTTATTCCTATTGTATCACTTTCCCTCATTTTCTTCCCATTCTTCCTCCTTTATATTAAACCTTGAAACTGTAAACATTCTCATCACAATATCGAGTCATCAGTAACTCTTCCTCCTCCTCCTCCTCCTCCTCCTCCTCCTCCTCCTCCTCCTCCTCCTCCTCCTCCTCCTCCTCCTCCTCCTCCTCTTCCTCCTCCTCCTCTTCCTCCTCCTCCTTCTTCTCTTCTTCACAAGCGTCCAATCAGTAAAGTTCTCTCCATTAACTCATCGTCTTCACCTTCATCAGAGAGAGAGAGAGAGAGAGAGAGAGAGAGAGAGAGAGAGAGAGAGAGAGTTATACAAGCAAGCTAAAGATTGGTTATGGTAAGATACTTTTGCTTCCCTATCAACACACACACACACACACATACACACACGCAAACAAACAAACACACGCATTCGCAACTGTTATCTTTCGCTGCCCTTGTATAACTCTCTCTCTCTCTCTCTCTCTCTCTCTCTCTCTCTCTCTCTCTCTCTCTCTCTCTCTCTCTCTCTCTCTCTCTCTCTCTCTCTCTCTCTCTCTCTCTCTCTCTCTCTCTCTCTCTCTCTCTCTCTCTCTCTCTCTCTCTCTCTCTCTCTCTCTCTCTCTCTCTCACATTATCAATTTACACAACAACCAGTTAGATGCAGCTTCCTCCTCCTCCTCCTCCTCCTCCTCCCTTCCCTCCCACCCTTTCTTCTCTCCCTCCCTCCCTTACAACATCTCTCCCTCTCTCCCTCCATCGCTGTCTGTCTTACTTTCCTCTCTCCAAGTTAATTAGTGTGTTAGCAAGTGGCCTGGAGGAAAGGTAGAGAGAGAGAGAGAGAGAGAGAGAGAGAGAGAGAGAGAGAGAGAGAGGAAAGTCCAACGAATGTTATATAATGGAAGATCATGAATGGGTATTGAACTTTTTATTTATTTGTTGAAGAGGAAAAAAAATATAGTTAAGAAATAAATAGGAAAAGAAAAAGAGGATAAAGTAAAAACAGATATAAAAAAGGAAGGGAAGGAAGGAAGGAATGAGAGAAGAAAAGGAAAGAAAAGGAAATTAAAAAAAGGAAAAAATAGATAGAGAAAAACAACAACATAACTCCTCCTCCTCCTCCTCCTCCTCCTCCTCCTCACGGATTAACCAACAAACTACTCGTGTACTGAGGAGGAAGAAAGACCCTCCTCCTTCTCCTCCTCCTCCTCCTCCTCCTCCTTCTCCGTTGCTCCGCCAGACAGGAACACGAAGGGGTCACCGAGGGAGGGAAAAATCTCTCCTTTACCGGGATGGAGGAGGAGGAGGAGGAGGAGGAGGAGGAAGAAGAGGAGGAGGTGGAGAAGAGGAAGAGGAGGAGGTTTTCTTGACACTAGGACCCCTCGCCACACACACACACACACACACACGATGAGAGTGATTTTTATTTTGTTTAGGAAATTTGAGTCGCTTTAAGAAGAGAAAAAAATACTTATTGGGGTTTTTTTTCGTTTTTTTTTATTTATTATGTGTGTGTGTGTGTGTGTGTGTGTGTGTGTGTGTGTGTGTGTGTGTGTGTGTGTTCTAGCTTCTCCTTGTTATCTTTATTGAGGTGCGAAAGTCTTTTACGAACCAAGAAACGTAAAAAAAAAAAGTGTGTGTGTATGTATGTGTGTGTGTGTGTGTGTGTGTGTGTGTGTGTGTGTGTGCACCTGTAGGTCACTTGGACAGGTGTTTTCTCACGCTTACGTTTGTTGATTCAGGCCAAGGCTTACCTACGTTACCTTACCTTACCTTACCTTACCTTACCTTACCTTTGTGCCTTTGTTCCTCCATTCATGCTCCTCCTCCTCCTCCTCCTCCTCCTCCTCTCTCTTCCTATTTGTTCTATTTTTCCTCTTACTTTTCCTCCTCTTCCTCGTTCTCGTCCTGCTCCTCCTTCTCTTTCTACTTCTCCTCGTCTTCCTCCTCCTCTTCTTACTTCTCCTCCTCGTCTTTCTCTTTTTCCATTTTCCCTTCATCCTCCTCCTCCTCCTCCTCCTTTTCGTCCTCCTCCTTCTCTTTCTACTTCTCTTCGTGTTCCTCCTCCTCTTCTTTCTTCTCCTTGTCATTCTTTTTCTCTTTTTTTTCTCTTCCGCCTCCTCTTCCTCCTCCTTTTCGTCCTCCTCCTTCTCTTCCTCCTCCTCATGCTCCACCTCCTACTTCTACTCCTACTATTACTACTTCTCGTTCCTCTTCCCCTCCTCCTCCTCCTCCTCCTCCTCCTCCTCCTCCTCGTTAAAGGATTAGACTCGTGTTGACGTTTATATTTTTATTCGTCGGTGATTTTCCGCTCAGCCTCAAGATTATTTTATTGCTGGACACTCTATTTATTTTATTACTTCATCTTTAGTCTTTTTATTTTCCTTTATTGTTATTATTTTTATTTCCCTTCCTTTATTATCCTGCTTTTTTATTCTAGTCTAATTTGTTTTATTTTCTCTCTTGTTTCTCTGTTTTCTTTATATTATTACTATTATTTTCTTTATTCTATTACTTTACCATTATTTCTTCTTATTTTCCTTCTTCGATTTATTTATTTTGTTACTTCATCTTTAGTCTTATTTTCCTTTTTTTGATTATTGTATTTTTTTTATGTTCCTCCCTTTAATAACTTGCTCTTGTATTATTCTAGTTTAAGTTGTTTTATTTTCTTTCCTGTTTCACTGTTTTATTGTATTTTCATTATTTTTTCATTATTATTTCTCCATTTACTTCCTTTTCCTGATCTTCTTTTTAGTGATTTCTTTAATATACCGGTTCTTGTATATTCTAGTTCAAGTTTTTTTCCTGTTTCTTCGTTTTCCTCTATCAATATTATTTTCTTTATTCCGTCGTTTATCAACTTTCTCTCAGTATCTCTCTAAGTATTTTCTCATATTAGTTCCCTTTTCCAATTCCCTTTGCTTTTTTTTTTTTTCCTTATTAATCATCTTTCTTGTAGCCTTTTATTCTTGGGGCCTTCTTGTGTGTATTAGTATGTATTATTATGTGTATATGTATTAGGATATATCAGTATGTGTGTATGTATTAGTATGTGTAATATTGGGGTCTCGGTATGTATCTTCTCTTGCATAACTGTCTACGTAAATAATATCTTTTTTTCTTTTTCTTTATAAATCACCTTTCTATTACTACCTCCACTCTTGGTATTATTAGTATTATTAGTATTGGGGTCATAGTATTTATATATCTTTTTTACCTCTAAATCATCGTTCTCTCCATATTCTAATTTATCATCTCCCGGAACTCTCCTTAAAGTTGATGGTCTAAGCTCCTCGTGATCTCTCTCTTATCTCTTATCGTGTGTGTGTGTGTGTGTCTGTCTGTCTGTCTGTCTGTCTGTCTGTCGGTGTTTCTCTTATTCTTATCGACGGATCTTGGGTGCTTCCTGTCCTCAACGCTCTCTCTCTCTCTCTCTCTCTCTCTCTCTCTCTCTCTCTCTCTCTCTCTCTCTCTCTCTCTCTCTCTCTCTCTCTCTCTCTCTCTCTCTCTCTCTCTCTCTCTCTCTCTCTCTCTCTCTCTCTCTCTCTCTCTCTCTCTCTCTCTCTCTCTCTCTCTCTCTCTCTCTCTCTCTCTCTCTCTCTCTCTCTCTCTCTCTCTCTCTCTCTCTCTCTCTCTCTCTCTCTCTCTCTCTCTCTCTCTTTAATCTCACTCTTTTATTAATGCTACTGACACTTTTCTCTTTTTTTTCTTATATATACTACAACTACTACTACTACTACTACTACTACTACTACTACTACTACTACTTTTCTTTACTACTACATAAATGATACCTCCACCCATGTTTATTTTCCCGACACATAATCATGGAGGGCGCCATAGCTTGGAGGTCATTAGCCCCAACTCTGTTCGCTAATGACTGTGGCATCCAACCATACCACTAATACTACCTGACACTAAATCACCTACTACTACTTCTACTACTACTACTACTACTACTACTTCTTCTTCCTCCTTCGAAGCGAGTCATCATCCGCGTCAAGTTGTGATTATTGACCGCACAAATTATCTACAAAAGCCATCAGTGGTTATAGGAGGATAATGACCCCACGTGACCTCTCTCTCTCTCTCTCTCTCTCTCTCTCTCTCTCTCTCTCTCTCTCTCTCTCTCTCTCTCTCTCTCTCTCTCTCTCTCCGTTGCTCTTTCCTGTTATCAGTTTCTCTTTTTTTTTTCTTCTTTCATGTGGTGTTCGTGCGTGCGTGTGTTCGTTCATTCATGGAGTTTCATTACGTGTTATTTTTTTTTTTGTCTCAAGGCGTTATGAATGAAGGTCTTGTTCCATTCATCTTGTTGTTGTTGTTGTTGTTGCTGTTGTTGTAGTGTTGATTGTAGCTGTAGTAGTGCTTGATAAGAAACACACACACACACACACACACACACATACACATGCACAAACACACACACTCACTCACTCAAGTACACACACTGGCACACGGAAAATTCTTCATGCTGTTTTCCAGACGCACATACGCACACACGCACACACGCACACGCAAACACGCACACACGCACATGCCTCCAGATTTCCTTGTCCTACTTTCCTCCTCCCCTTCCCTCCCTCTCCCCTTCTCCCCATCCCTCCCCATCCCTCTCCTCCCCTCCCCTACCCTCCCCCCTTGTCTTATCCACCGCCCACCACCCACAACTTTCACCACCCCATCACACCCCCTCCCTCCTACCCCTCCCCCTCTTCTCCCCTCCCCCCATCCATCGTGCCCTTCACCTCCTCAGCACTTTACTAAATTTTGGTCTTATGCAACTGAACACTATTTTATTTTTATTTCACGCGTCCATTTCAGTTATAATATATTTTTGCCTTCAAGCTCACGGTTAAGCCATTTTTTTGCGCTTTTTTCTTTCCTTCACAATTATCAGTTTTGCATGATATCCCTCTCATTCGTTTTTTTTTTTTGTTGTTGTTGTTGTTGTTTTCCTTCTTTTCATCCGCAGTCACACTTCACCAAGAGAAGAATGACTGTCTTTTCTTTTTCATCATCATTGTCATCATTATTTTCTCTATTTTCTCTCTCTTCCCTTTCTTTATTCATCTTCGTTTTAACTCACACAGTCGTCAGTTTTCTGGTTTTTCTTGTTTTCATTCTTTTCACCCGCAGCCACACTTCACCAAGAGATGAATGATTGTCTTTTCTTATTCATCATCATCATCATCATTTTTTCTCTTCTTTCTTTATTCACCTTCGTTTTTTTCACACAGTTGTCAGTCTTCTTCTTTGACCTCAGTTCATGTTGGAAAATTAATAACGTTAGTGATGGTAATGATAAGAAGACGACACCATTCGAAAGAAAACCAGAAATATGAATAAAGTAATGCTAATATATTCGTGTTATTCATCACTCGCTGGACCCGTCATCGCCAGCAAGTGCCCTCCCTGTTACATCAAGCAAGGCTCATTATAGTCTGCCTCTGGGTTCTGGCGGGACCTCCACGCACCACACGCCTCATTTACCGCTGAGCTACCGGTATGTGTGTGTATATTAGAGTGTGGGAAGGAAAAACAAGACAGGTAACATGGGAAGGAGGAAGAGGAGGTGATGGAAGGGGGAGGAGGAAGTAGAAGGGGAGGGGGAGGAGAAGTGGAGGGGAGGGAAGGGGGGCGGGGTAAGGGGAGAGGGATGGAAGAAGAAGGGGGAAGTGAAGGAGAGGGAAGAAGGGGAACAGGAGGGGAGGGAACGAAAGGGGAATGGAAGAATGTGAGGGGAAAGAGAGTAAGGGGAGGGGGAAGGAAGGGGGATGGAAGGGTAGGGAGAGAAAGGAGAAGGATGAAGGGAAGGAGAGGGAAGAAGGGGAACAGGAAGGGAGGGAACGAAAAGGGAAGGGAAAAATGTGAGGGGAGAGGGATGGAAGGAGAAGGGAGAGGGAAAGGAGAGGGAAGGAGGGGAGGGGAAGAAAGGGGAAGGGAAAAATATGAGGGGAAAGGGAGTAAAGGGAGGGGGAGGGAAGGTGGAGGGGTGGAATTTAGTGGAGTCTGCCTGGGGGGTCGTCGCGTCCTATAGCTCCCGGGGGCGGATGAGGCGACTCTTCCTCCACCTGGGTTCCCACGCCCCTCTCTCACTTGTCTCTCACCTGCAACACTCGCTCCGCTTCCTCTCTCCTCCTCAATTACTCCAATTTACCTGTACTACTTGTTTTACTTCCCATGTTCTTTACCTTCCTTCATATCTTCTTTCCTTCCTCTCTCCTACATCTCTTCTTCGTTCCTTTTCCTCCTTCTCTCGCTATTCCTCCATCTCCCTCATTTACACCAATTTATTTGTATTTCTCGTTTTACTTCCCGTGTTCTTTACCTTCCTTCATATCCTCTTTCCTCCGTCTCTCCTACATTTCCTCTTTGCTCCTTTTCCTCCCTCTTCTCTCCCTTTTCCTCCCTTCTCCTCAGTTACTCAATTTTATTTGTTCTTCTCGTTCTACTTCCCACGTTCTCCACTTTTCTCTGTCTATTCTTTCCTTCCTCTCGTTCCTCCTGTCTCTCCATCTCTTTTCTCTTCTTTGATCCTCTTCCTCTCTCCTTTCTTCCTTTTTCTCCTTCTTTCTCAATTATTCTTTTGTATCTTTATTCTTTATTTAACGCTTCTCCTTTATCGCACCGTTGTTCCTTATTTCTCTCTTTCATTACGGTTTTTGCTAACTCGTATTTGGTTTATCCTATTTTCCTTATCTACTTCCCTTCTCCTTAATCATACCCTCCTTCTTTATCTCCTTTTACGCTGCATTCCTTCTCATTTTGCCTCACCATTGTTCCCTCTTTCTCTTCCTCTCTCTCTCCCCCTCTCTCTCTCTCTTTCTACCATCTCCTTCCATTCTTTCGTCTTCTTCCTCTCCTCTAATGTCCCTCCTCTTTGTCACTGCCTCCTCCTGTCCCGTCACCTGTATTCACCTGTCTAATTCTTACCTGCAGGTGCATTCCGCTCCTTCATCACCTGGCGGACTCATGACCTTCACCTCCTCACCTTCGGATTCACCTGAGTTATTTTTCTTTTCCCATAGCACTTACCTGGGCCTCAGTGTGACCCTCTACCTGCCTTACCGGTCCTTACCTTATCTTAGTTCCCCTTTTGTTCCACCTTTTCCTCGCTTTTCTCTTTTCCCTTTTTACATTTCCTTCATAGTCTTGTTCTATTTGTGACATCTGGTTACCTTACTCTTAACAATACTTCCCATACAGTTTAATTCTTATTTATTCTTTCTTTTATTTTTTTTAGTTCAACAGTTTTTCCTTTTCCCTCCCTACTAAGTCTTAAGTGTGACCTCAGCTTACCTTACCTGACCTTGCCTTACATATTAATTATTTTCTATTCCATTATTTTATTCCCTCTGATCCAGTTTAGTTGTTCCCTTTCCCTTTTAAGTCTTACCTGAGTTTGACCTCTACTTGCCTTCTTACCTAAATCTAATCTCACCTCACACCAAAGATACATTTATACATTTCATTTATATTCCATTAATCTTCTCTTTCATTCGCTCACTCACCTGGGAATCAAAAAAAGTAATAATAATACCTGCAGAACCACCTCACCAGCGCCTCACCTCACCTCAAGTGTTGCCAGATTATCCCACTCATAACACCGTATTTTCTAGCTTCGCACCCATCACCATCGCAAGAAAACATCAGTAACTAACGATTTTAACAATAACTTTAATTGAATATCGTTACTGGTATGGGTAGGACAGTTTTAGGTCTGGTAACGCTAAATATAATGTCGTTACTGGTGTGGGTAGAAGAGTAATAGGCCTGGAAACGAAAAATACAATATCGTTACTGGTGTGGGTAGGAGAGTTTTAGGCCTAGAAATGCTAAATACAATATCGTTACTGGTGTGGGTATGATAATTTTAGGCCTGGAAACGCTGAATACAATATCGTTACTGGTGTGGGTAGGAGAGTTTTAGGCCTGGAAACGCTTAATACAATATCGTTACTGGCGTGGGTAGGAGAGTTTTAGGCCTGGAAACGCCTAATACAATATCGTTACTGGCGTGGGTAGGAGAGTTTTAGGCCTGAAAACGCCTAATACAATATCGTTACTGGTGTGGGTAGGAGAGTTGTAGGCCTGGAAACGCTAAATACAATATCGTTACTGGTGTGGGTAGAAGAGTTGTAGGCCTGAAAACGCCTAATACAATATCGTAACTGGTGTGGGTAGGAGAGTTGTAGGCCTGGAAACGCTAAGTACAATATCGTTACTGGTGTGGGTAGGAGAGTTGTAGGCCTGGAAACGCTAATACAATATCGTTACTGGTGTGGGTAGGAGAGTTGTAGGCCTGGAAACGCTAAGTACAATATCGTTACTGGTGTGGGTAGGAGAGTTGTAGGCCTGGAAACGCTAAGTACAATATCGTTACTGGTGTGGGTAGAAGAGTTGTAGGCCTGGAAACGCTAAGTACAATATCGTAACTGGTGTGGGTAGAAGAGTTGTAGGCCTGGAAACGCTAATACAATATCGTAACTGGTGTGGGTAGGAGAGTTGTAGGCCTGGAAACGCTAAGTACAATATCGTAACTGGTGTGGGTAGAAGAGTTGTAGGCCTGGAAACGCTAATACAATATCGTAACTGGTGTGGGTAGGAGAGTTGTAGGCCTGGAAACGCTAATACAATATCGTTACTGGCGTGGGTAGGAGAGTTGTAGGCCTGGAAACGCTAATACAATATCGTAACTGGTGTGGGTAGGAGAGTTGTAGGCCTGGAAACGCTAAGTACAATATCGTTACTGGTGGGAGAGTTTTAGCCCTGGAAACGCTAAATACAATATCGTTACTGGTGTGGGTAGGAGAGTTTTAGGCCTGGAAACGCTTAATACAATATCGTTACTGGTGTGGGTAGGAGAGTTGTAGGCCTGGAAACGCTAATACAATATCGTTACTGGTGTGGGTAGGAGAGTTGTAGGCCTGGAAACGCTAATACAATATCGTTACTGGCGTGGGTAGGAGAGTTTTAGGCCTGGAAACGCTTAATACAATATCGTTACTGGTGTGGGTAGGAGAGTTTTAGGCCTGGAAACGCTAAATACAATATCGTTACTGGTGTGGGTAGGAGAGTTTTAGGCCTGGAAACGCTAAGTACAATATCGTTACTGGTGTGGGTATGATAATTTTAGGCCTGGAAACGCTGAATACAATATCGTTACTGGTGTGGGTAGGAGAGTTTTAGGCCTGGAAACGCTTAATACAATATCGTTACTGGTGTGGGTAGGAGAGTTTTAGGCCTGGAAACGCTTAATACAATATCGTTACTGGTGTGGGTAGGAGAGTTTTAGGCCTGGAAACGCTTAATACAATATCGTTACTGGTGTGAGTAGGAGAGTTTTAGGCCTGGTAACGCTAAGTACAATATCGTAACTGGTGTGGGTAGAAGAGTTTTAGGCCTGGTAACGCTAAGTACAATATCGTTACTGGCGTGGGTAGGACAAATTTAAGCCTGGAAATTGATAAATACAATATGTTAGGAAAGAGTTAACATGTGCACTGCCTCACCAGCTTCATTATATTGATCAAAAGAATCGTAAATGAACTCGGGAACACGGAGATAAATATTAAATTCTCTTCATCATCAGTCTCGCTTCAAGATCTTCAAGGCAGGAGGGGTCGAGGTGCGGAGCAATAATGAAGTGTCGGCGATCACCTCCTGAGAGCAAAACGGTCATATTCTTAAACCACTCGGCGCTCAGGTTCACACATTTGACAAGGCTTTCGTAGGAGTTGTGAGCATTTCCACGGGTAGTTCTATGACCCTGGTGGTAGTCTAATCCTTCCTCTATACCATGAACTCCATAAAACACTCGTGAGAACCTGGTTTATCTCCTTTTCGGCCTTTGGATGTAGTTGGTGTGAGAAGCGTGGCAGCGTTAGAGAATGCCGACGTAAGACTCACCACTCACCTAATCCCCAGAAAATCCTGTTTGTCTCGTATATTCTGACGCCAAGGGTTGGTTTTGTGAGTGACTTGTTGATCTGCCGGTTGTGGAAGGTTGCCAGTAGAGATAGATAGATACACAGATAGACAGACAAATAGACAGATGAACAGATAGTTAGAGAAGATGCAGAGAAAGAGAGAGAACCATACTCAAACATTTCGAGGCTTGCACACCCACATTTGACAAGGTTTTCGTAGAGGTTGTTGAGGTAGTATTTCCATGGGTAGTTTTATGAGGCTAGTGTTAGTTTGACAAGGCTTTCGTAGAGATTATGGTGTTCGTATTTCCATGGGTAGTTTTATGAGCCTAGTGATAGTTTGACAAGGCTTTCGTAGAGATTATGGCGTTCGTATTTCCATGGGTAGTTTTATGAGCCTCTCGACAAGGCCTCTGCACCGTGAACGTCAAAAGCACTCATGAGAACCCAACTGATCTCCTTTGTGGACTTAGGAAATAGATGTGAGAGCCGAAAGCGCCGAAAGAGACTGAGAATACGAACTAGAGAAAGAGGAAGGAAGAGAGAGAGAAGGAGAGGCCGTGCAGGTGGAGGAGGAGGCGGGCGCATGGCTGATCGATTGGGAGAGAGAGGAAGAGTGCGAGAGAGTGCAGGCCATTTATCCATCAACTTAACAGCCTGATCTAAAATGAAGCAGCAGCGTGCGAGTCCCTGCCGCGGAAGATGGAGCTGCAGCCTTGTTTGTCCTGCCAGCGTGTGTGTTTTTACCGCCGTTTGTCTCATCGTTCATTCTTATCGTTCATTATATTAATTTGGAATGTGTCTTAATGAGAGGGTGGGAGGGAGGATCTGCGGGGCCTTATGCTGGTCTGGGCTGATTCTTGTTGTTCTTGTTAGTATTGATGGTGGTGGTGGTGGTGGTGGTGTTAGGAGTAATAGTGGTAGTTGTAGTGGTAGTAGTAGTAGTAGTAGTAGGAGGAAGAGCAAGAGGAGGAGATTGAGGAAGAGGACGAGGAGTGTAGTAGTAGTAGTAGTAGTAGTAGTAGTAGTAGTAGTAATTGTTGTTACTGCTGCTGTAATTGATGTGGCTGGTAGTGTTAGTGATGGTAGTGGTTATAGTAGTAGTAGTTGTTGTATTTAGTTTGGTAGTGGTGAAGTTAACCGTGTAGAAAATATTGAAAATCTCTTAAATATATTCCTTCGTCTTTCTCTCTCTCTTCCTAAAACTTCCAAGCATTATTTCTTTTCCCCGTAAGTGTGTTTTCTCAGTTGTTTTATACGACTATGGAGAGGGGCCGCAAACATTGATTTATTTGCTCATTTACACAATTATTTTCCTTCCTTCATGGCATTCTTTATTCAATTGTTTACTCATCTCCTTCATCCGGTTCTTCACTGTAACTATTTTTCTTTTCCTTTCTCTCTTGTTTTGTTGTTTTTGTTTTAGAATGTTTTGTTTTGTGTCCTTAACCCATATTTCCTTTCTTGCGTATCTGAATTTTCCTCTATGCTCTTATCTTTATGTTCTCTTCTATTTTCTATTTCTAAATATATTTCTATTATATCTATTTCTTTATTTCGTCGCGTTCCTACTCTTTCTATGTCCCTGAATATCTCTTTTAATCTCTTTTTTTTCTCCAGTTCTCTCTCTCTTTCTTCCTTTTTATTTATATTATGTCTTTAGTTCTAACCTATAACCTACTATCTTATTTATCTCTTTCTCTTATTATTTCTCCATCTCTTTATTTCTCTCCCTTTCTCCCTTGTTATCTATTCTTTTCTGTAACCTTTCCCTTTTAATAACCTGAACTTCCCTTTCCACATCTTTCTTTCTCCCTTTATCTTCCTCTCTCCTTTGATATTTCTTATTTTCTTTGTACCTTTTCTTTGCCACTTTTTTTCATCACCGTCTCTTATTTTCTCGATCTCCCTTTGTCCCTTGTTATCATTTTTCCGCTCGCAGGAACCTTTTCTCCAAGACGTTCCGGCATTCATTCTCACTGGGCTTCAAAATGACTAACACTTCGTCCTTTCCTTTCTTCTGTCAACCTCATATATATTTGCGTTCTCCACACATTTCCCGCCTTACCATTATCAGCTTCCCTTATCTCCTATCATATTCTTTTTTTTTTCGTTCATTTCTTCACCACTTGGCTACTTAAGAAGAATTTGCTTTTTACTGGAGTTCAGAAGCGCCGTATGTGTGTTATTTATGGCCTGGTGTTAGCGATATCATGCAAGGATTAGCAGTGGTGTGTGGGTAGTATTAACAGTAGTAGTAGTAGTAGTAGTAGTAGGAGGAGGAGGAGGAGGAGGAGAAGGAGGAGAAGGAGGAGAAGGAGAAGAAGAAAAAGGGAAAGGAGAAGAAAAAGAAAAAAAGGAAGAAAAAGAAAAAAGGAGAAGAAAAAGACAAAGAAAAAGAAGAAAAAAGCAAAAGAAAAAAGGAGAATGAAAGAAAAGGAAAGAAAGAAAGAAAGAAGAAAAGATTATAATTGAAGCAGTACTCATTTTCATATTTTTTTTAATTTTTTGCTGTTTGAGTTTGTTATTCCTAAACTTTCCAAATTTTCTTTTTCTCCAGTCTTTTCTTTGTTTCCTTCCACTTCTTTAGTCACCCTTCACGCGTTCTTCCTCTCCTCGTTAATCGCTTCTTCCCTCATTCGTTCCCTCGCATTCCGTTCCGCCTTCCTCACGTTCCTCCCTATTCTTCCTCCCCTCCCTTCCCTTCCATTCCCTTCCCTTTCCTTCCCTCCCTACATGTTTTCAGTTTTCTCCCTCCTTCCTTTTTCCGAAGATTATTTTGCTCCCCTTCTGAACACACACGCACACTTTCTCTCTCCCTCTCTTTCTTTTTACTTCTTCATTCCTTCCTTCCCCTTCATGCCTTCCCTTCCCTTCCTCTTTTCAATATATTCCTCCTCCTCCTCCTTGAAATCCTAATCCTAATCCTCTTCCTCGTCCTCTTTTTAATCCCTACCGAGAGAGAGAAAAAGAAATTCGTGCATGGGAGAGATTGACAGAAAGGGAGAGAGAGATGAAGGAGAGAGGAAGGATAAAAGAAGAGAGAAGAAAAAACATATATATATGAAAACGTCTGAAACATTTGAAACATTTATATAGAGAGACATTTTAAAGCATGATAGATAGATAGATATATAGATAGATAGATAGATAGATTTATATTAACTAAACTTTCATTCTGTTTCTTGTGTAATCTTAATTCTTGCAGCAAACGGAGGAAACTTTAGACAATTATTAGAGATGAAGAGAAAAACGAAGATAAAAAAGAACAAAACATAAGAGTAATAGATAGGTAGATAGATAGATATTAATTAAACCTACATACTGATTCTTGCATAAACTTACATGTAGACCTTAGAGCAAATAGAGGAACCTTTAGATAATTAATAAAGCGTTAGAAGAGAGAAAAAGAACTCTCAATATGCAGGAATGACAGCCAGTTAGTTGCCTTGCAGTTGGTGACCTACAGTAGAAAGGTCAAAGGTCACATAAGGGCGGCAATAACCAGGGCAGACCGCTGTTGGAAGGTCACGAGGTCACAGCCGTTGGGACAGTACTGGTGGTGATGGTGGTGGTGATGGTGATAGTGGTGATGATTGTGGTGGTTATTATGGAGGTGGTGGTGAGCGTGTGGTGGTGATGGTGG
>NC_066526.1:12414982-12619982 GCF_024679095.1 Eriocheir sinensis
GGAAGAGATACTAACTTAAATAAGACAAATAAAGAATGAAAAAAGGAGAAAAGAGATAAGAAACTGGAAGATATATAAACAAGAGTGAAAAATACAGAATATGTGGTAGTTGATGATGAAAGAAGCAAAAGAAAATTAAAGAAATAAAACAATGGAAAGTGATGAATGAAAGGAAAAGCAGAAGCAAACAGGAGAAGAGGAAGGGAGGAAAAAATAAGAGGAGACAAAGAGAGAGAGAGAGAGAGAGAGAGAGAGAGAGAGAGAGAGAGAGAGAGAGAGAGAGAGAGAGAGAGAGAGAGAGAGAGAGAGAGAGAGAGAGAGAGAGAGAGAGAGAGAGAGAGAGAGAGAGAGTCCACAGTGACCATCTATGTATTACAGCACATGACCCTTACCTGACCTGACCTCCGTGTGTGTGTGTGTGTGTGTGTGTATGTGTGTGTGTGTGTTGGTTTAGTCATTAACCTTTTCTTTCTCTTTCTTTGCAGGTAAGCGAGGCGTCCAGGTAATTGAGAAATCAGGTAGGCGTTCCGCAACCAGGTGAGAGAGAGAGAGAGAGAGAGAGAGAGAGAGAGAGAGAGAGAGAGAGAATCTAAGTCACCTCAACATATTAGTGTACCCATAAATCTCCCCCTTCCCCCTTCACGTCTTCCCCCTCCCCCTTCCTCTTCCCCTTCTTCCTCCACCCCTCCCTTCCACCCTTCACCCTATAATACCACCCAGTCCCTTCCACTTCCTCACCCATAACATCCACATCCCTCTCCCTCCCCCTCCTTTCTCATCTTCCTCCACCCCCATCTCTCCCCTTTCTTCACTCCCTCCCACTAATTCCCATCCCCCCTTCCTACCTTCCTTCCCCTTCCCTCAACATCCCTCCACATTTTCCTCCCTTCACATCACTTCCCTTTCCTCCACTTCATTCCCCTTTCCCTCTTCCCCTCTCCCCAGTAATCCTCCTTCCCCCCTCTTCTTCCAACCAGCATCCCTCTTCTTGTTCCTCCTCCTCCTCCTCCTCCTCCTCCTCCTCCTCCTTCTAAGGAATGCCAAGGGACAGGAACGCTTCTGGTGCCTCTGTTTCAAAATATTTACACTTCCCTTACACGCTCTGGCCTCTCTCTCCCTCTCTCCCTCTCTCTCTCTTTCTTTCTTTTCGTTCCCATTCTCTATCATTTTTTCTCTTTTTACATTTCTCTAACTTCATTTTTCGTTTCCTCCCTCACATTTGCGTTCTCCTTTCTCTTTTCTCTTTCACCTTATATCATCTCGTCTGTCTCCTGTTTCCTCATCTCTCCTCTAATTGCATTCGTTCTCCCAGTCGCTTTCTTCTTTTCCTTGTCTTTGTCTTATCTATTTTTCATTCCCATCCTTTATACCTCGTCTCCCTCCACCATTTCTTTCTCTTATTTTCTTCTATTTCCAGTCATTTTCTTCCCTCCCTTTGCGTTATCTCTGCGTTCGAGTCTTATCATGTATCCTTTCTTTCCCACCTCCATGTGTTCCTCGCTCCCCCGCTACCCTCCTCTTCATAGTCCAACACCATCCTCACCAACACTCCTTCCTGCCGGGTCCCTGGGGCGTGGGTGTGAGTGCTAAGGTCTTGGTAGTTTTGGGTAATACGTGTGGCTCTCTCGTCTTGAATGCTCTTGTCTGTCTGTATTCAAATGTAGTGTTGGCGTGAGGTTTTATTTCTGACGCGTTTGTTGTATGTGTGTGTGTGTGTGTGTGTGTGTGTGTGTGTGTGTGTGTGTGTGTGTGTGTGTGTGTGTGTGTTTATATTTGGATAGCTGTTGTCTTGTTCTGTATTCTCCCGTTTGGCAGGTTAATTTTTTTGTTTTAGTCTTTTTCTATAAATATCCTTCATTTTGACAGTTATATTTTTTCTTTCTCTCTAAGGTTCGTAGCTCTATCGTATTTTCTTCATATTCTTCAGTTTTTTAGTTCCATTGTTCTTATTTATATCCTATAGTTTAAGTTCCACCGTAGAAATATAACGCAAAGGACACTTACTTCTCTTCATTTCCATTAATACCCAAAAGAAAACTTAAAACCCTTCTATTCCGTCAATAACCAAAAGAACGCGTAGCACTCCTCCAGAAGCCGACGTATCAAAGACTTACAGCAGACTGCTTTAAGTCGCTCTCCCTCAAACCTTTAATCCTTCAATCAAAATGCGGCTCTACATTAACTGATTTGCCTTTATTAACCCGCGAGGCCACAGTGATGGAGCGCCTCGCCGGTCAGGCATGGTAATGGTGGGCTTGTTTAGGCGATCGTCTGGTCATGTGACGGAGCAACGGTCAATCTGTTTTAATGAATGCATAATAAGTGAGGCCGAGCGAGGAGCGGAGGGCAGAGGACGGAGGGGACGGCGTGCGTTAAGGAGCATGAGGCGGAGAGAACGGTGTGTGTGTGTGTGTGTGTGTGTGTATGACGAGGACCATAAGCTGGAAAGCACGTTGTGTGTGTGTGAGTGTGTAACGTCACTTTTTTAATTTGATTCCTAAATGAATCAGCAGCTCAAGCAAACGGTGCACGCATCGCGAGCCTGCTGACAGGCCTGGCGGTATGCTGCCTGCTATGAGGCCCCGCGCGCAGCACTTCTAAGGTGCTGCAGCTGCGGCGGGCGTGGGAGGCCGCGGGCCCCCACACGAGCCTCCTGGAAAGGGTGCGGGGCCGCCTGGCCGAGGCATCGTGGCTTGGGCCCCTGCGCCCGGCGTCTCCACGGGACCCGCTCTCCGAGTGCGGCTTGTTGCCCTTCGGCAGTCCCGGCGCCGGCGGGCTGCGGGAGGCCCTGTGGCTCATGGACCACGCACTGGGAAGTCTGGACTGCCTGAAACGGCAGGTCGAGCTGTCCTCGACGAGCACGAGGCGCTGGCCGGTAGACTCCTGGTGGTTGTGGCCTGGGGCCTCGTCCTCATCCTGCTGGCCCTCCTAGCGGCGTGCAGCCTCTTGCTGCGGAAAAGCAGGACGCGGCAGAGCCAGCAGCGGGAGAACGAAAGACTTCCTGCCTCAGGGGAGCCTGTGGCCTTACAGGAGGCACCCCTTACACGGGCCCGGTCACCTGAGGCGGAACAACCGGGAGAGGAGGCGTCCCTCCCCACCGGTATTGCCGAGGTAGTGCCTGAGCCCGTCGTGTGCTGAGCCAGTGCCCGTCGTGTGCTGAGCCAGTGCCCGTCGTGTCCTGAGCCAGTGCCCGTCGTGTCCTGAGCCAGTGCCCGTCGTGTCCTGAGCCAGTGCCCGTCGTGTCCTGAGCCAGTGCCCGTCGTGTGCTGAGCCAGTGCCCGTCGTGTGCTGTGCCAGTGCCTGTCGTGTCCTGAGCCAGTGCCCGTCGTGTCCTGAGCCAGTGCCCGCCGTGTCCTGAGCCAGTGCCCGTCGTGTGCTGTGCCAGTGCCCGTCGTGTGCTGTGCCAGTGCCCGTCGTGTCCTGAGCCAGTGCCCGTCGTGTGCTGTGCCAGTGCCCGTCGTGTCCTGAGCCAGTGCCCGTCGTGTGCTGAGCCAGTGCCCGTCGTGTGCTGAGCCAGTGCCCGTCGTGTCCTGAGCCAGTGCCCGTCGTGTGCTGAGCCAGTGCCCGTCGTGTCCTGAGCCAGTGCCCGTCGTGTGCTGTGCCAGTGCCCGTCGTGTGCTGAGCCAGTGCCCGTCATGTGCTGAGCCAGTGCCCGCCGTGTCCTGAGCCAGTGCCCGTCGTGTGCTGAGCCAGTGCCCGTCGTGTGCTGAGCCAGTGCCCGCCGTGTCCTGAGCCAGTGCCCGTCGTGCTGAGCCAGTGCCCGCCGTGCTGAGCCAGTGCCCGTCGTGTCCTGAGCCAGTGCCCGTCGTGCTGAGCCAGTGCCCGTCGTGTCCTGAGCCAGTGCCCGTCGTGTGCTGAGCCAGTGCCCGTCGTGCTGAGCCAGTGCCCGTCGTGTCCTGAGCCAGTGCCCGTCGTGTCCTGAGCCAGTGCCCGTCGTGTCCTGAGCCAGTGCCCGTCGTGTCCTGAGCCAGTGCCCGTCGTGTCCTGAGCCAGTGCCCGTCGTGCTGAGCCAGTGCCCGTCTGAGCCAGTGCCCGTCGTGTCCTGAGCCAGTGCCCGTCGTGTCCTGAGCCAGTGCCCGTCGTGTCCTGAGCCAGTGCCCGTCGTGTCCTGAGCCAGTGCCCGCCGTGTCCTGAGCCAGTGCCCGTCGTGTGCTGAGCCAGTGCCCGTCGTGTCCTGAGCCAGTGCCCGTCGTGTCCTGAGCCAGTGCCCGTCGTGTCCTGAGCCAGTGCCCGTCGTGTCCTGAGCCAGTGCCCGTCGTGTGCTGAGCCAGTGCCCGTCGTGTGCTGAGCCAGTGCCCGCCGTGTGCTGAGCCAGTGCCCGTCGTGTGCTGAGCCAGTGCCCGTCGTGTGCTGAGCCAGTGCCCGTCGTGTGCTGAGCCAGTGCCCGCCGTGTCCTGAGCCAGTGCCCGCCGTGTCCTGAGCCAGTGCCCGTCGTGTCCTGAGCCAGTGCCCGTCGTGTCCTGAGCCAGTGCCCGTCGTGTGCTGAGCCAGTGCCCGTCGTGTCCTGAGCCAGTGCCCGTCGTGTGCTGAGCCAGTGCCCGTCGTGTCCTGAGCCAGTGCCCGTCGTGTCCTGAGCCAGTGCCCGTCGTGTCCTGAGCCAGTGCCCGTCGTGCTGAGCCAGTGCCCGTCGTGTCCTGAGCCAGTGCCCGTCGTGCTGAGCCAGTGCCCGTCGTGTCCTGAGCCAGTGCCCGTCGTGTCCTGAGCCAGTGCCCGTCGTGTCCTGAGCCAGTGCCCGTCGTGTGCTGAGCCAGTGCCCGTCGTGTCCTGAGCCAGTGCCCGTCGTGTCCTGAGCCAGTGCCCGTCGTGTCCTGAGCCAGTGCCCGTCGTGTGCTGAGCCAGTGCCCGTCGTGTCCTGAGCCAGTGCCCGTCGTGTCCTGAGCCAGTGCCCGTCGTGTCCTGAGCCAGTGCCCGTCGTGTGCTGAGCCAGTGCCCGTCGTGTCCTGAGCCAGTGCCCGTCGTGTCCTGAGCCAGTGCCCGTCGTGTCCTGAGCCAGTGCCCGTCGTGTCCTGAGCCCGTGCCCGGCGTGTCCTGGCCAGTGCCCGTCGTGTGCTGAGCCAGTGCCCGCCGTGTCCTGAGCCAGTGCCCGTCGTGTCCTGAGCCAGTGCCCGTCGTGTCCTGAGCCAGTGCCCGTCGTGTCCTGAGCCAGTGCCCGTCGTGTCCTGAGCCAGTGCCCGTCGTGTCCTGAGCCAGTGCCCGTCGTGTCCTGAGCCAGTGCCCGTCGTGTGCTGAGCCAGTGCCCGCCGTGTCCTGAGCCAGTGCCCGTCGTGTCCTGAGCCAGTGCCCGCCGTGCTGAGCCAGTGCCCGTCGTGTCCTGAGCCAGTGCCCGTCGTGCTGAGCCAGTGCCCGTCGTGTGCTGAGCCAGTGCCCGTCGTGTCCTGAGCCAGGGCCCGTCGTGCTGAGCCAGTGCCCGTCGTGTCCTGAGCCAGTGCCCGTCGTGTCCTGAGCCAGTGCCCGTCGTGTCCTGAGCCAGTGCCCGTCGTGTGCTGAGCCAGTGCCCGTCGTGTCCTGAGCCAGTGCCCGTCGAGTGCTGAGCCAGTGCCCGTCGTGTGCTGAGCCAGTGCCCGTCGTGTCCTGAGCCAGTGCCCGTCGTGTGCTGAGCCAGTGCCCGCCGTGTCCTGAGCCAGTGCCCGTCGTGTGCTGAGCCAGTGCCCGTCGTGTGCTGAGCCAGTGCCCGTCGTGTCCTGAGCCAGTGCCCGTCGTGTCCTGAGCCAGTGCCCGTCGTGTCCTGAGCCAGCGCCCGTCGTGCCCTGAGCCAGTGCTCATCGTGTCCTGAGCCAGTGCCCGTCGTGCTGAGCCAGTGCCCGTCGTGTCCTGGAGCCAGTGCCCGTCGTGTCCTGAGCCAGTGCCCGTCGTGCTGAGCCAGTGCCCGTCGTGTCCTGAGCCAGTGCCCGTCGTGTGCTGAGCCAGTGCCCGTCGTGCTGAGCCAGGGCCCGTCGTGTGCTGAGCCAGTGCCCGTCGTGTCCTGAGCCAGTGCCCGTCGTGTCCTGAGCCAGTGCCCGTCGTGCTGAGCCAGTGCCCGTCGTGTCCTGAGCCAGTGCCCGTCGTGTCCTGAGCCAGTGCCCGTCGTGTCCTGAGCCAGTGCCCGTCGTGTCCTGAGCCAGTGCCCGTCGTGTCCTGAGCCAGTGCCGAGCCAGTGCCCGTCGTGTGCTGAGCCAGTGCCCGTCGTGTCCTGAGCCAGTGCCGTGTCCTGAGCCAGTGCCCGCCGTGTCCTGAGCCAGTGCCCGTCGTGTCCTGAGCCAGTGCCCGTCGTGTGCTGAGCCAGTGCCCGTCGTGTCCTGAGCCAGTGCCCGTCGTGCTGAGCCAGTGCCCGTCGTGTCCTGAGCCAGTGCCCGTCGTGTCCTGAGCCAGTGCCCGTCGTGTCCTGAGCCAGTGCCCGTCGTGTCCTGAGCCAGTGCCCGTCGTGTCCTGAGCCAGTGCCCGTCGTGTCCTGAGCCAGTGCCCGTCGTGTCCTGAGCCAGTGCCCGTCGTGCTGAGCCAGTGCCCGTCGTGTCTGAGCCAGTGCCCGTCGTGTCCTGAGCCAGTGCCCGTCGTGCTGAGCCAGTGCCCGTCGTGTCCTGAGCCAGTGCCCGTCGTGTCCTGAGCCAGTGCCCGTCGTGTCCTGAGCCAGTGCCCGTCGTGTCCTGAGCCAGTGCCCGTCGTGTGCTGAGCCAGTGCCCGTCGTGTCCTGAGCCAGTGCCCGTCGTGTCCTGAGCCAGTGCCCGTCGTGTCCTGAGCCAGTGCCCGTCGTGTGCTGAGCCAGTGCCCGTCGTGCTGAGCCAGTGCCCGTCGTGTCCTGAGCCAGTGCCCGTCGTGTCCTGAGCCAGTGCCCGTCGTGTCCTGAGCCAGTGCCCGTCGTGTGCTGAGCCAGTGCCGTCGTGTCCTGAGCCAGTGCCCGTCGTGTGCTGAGCCAGTGCCCGTCGTGTCCTGAGCCAGTGCCCGTCGTGTGCTGAGCCAGTGCCCGTCGTGTCCTGAGCCAGTGCCCGTCGTGATCTGAGCCAGTGCCCGTCGTGTCCTGAGCCAGTGCCCGTCGAGTGCTGAGCCAGTGCCCGTCGTGTCCTGAGCCAGTGCCCGTCGTGTGCTGAGCCAGTGCCCGTCGTGTCCTGAGCCAGTGCCCGTCGTGTCCTGAGCCAGTGCCCGTCGTGTCCTGAGCCAGTGCCCGTCGTGTGCTGAGCCAGTGCCCGCCGTGTCCTGAGCCAGTGCCCGTCGTGTGCTGAGCCAGTGCCCGCCGTGTCCTGAGCCAGTGCCCGTCGTGTCCTGAGCCAGTGCCCGTCGTGTGCTGAGCCAGTGCCCGCCGTGTCCTGAGCCAGTGCCCGTCGTGTCCTGAGCCAGTGCCCGTCGTGTCCTGAGCCAGTGCCCGCCGTGTCCTGAGCCAGTGCCCGTCGTGTGCTGAGCCAGTGCCCGTCGTGTGCTGAGCCAGTGCCCGTCGTGTCCTGAGCCAGTGCCCGTCGTGTCCTGAGCCAGTGCCGCCGTGTCCTGAGCCAGTGCCCGTCGTGTCCTGAGCCAGTGCCCGTCGTGTCCTGAGCCAGTGCCCGTCGTGTCCTGAGCCAGTGCCCGTCGTGTCCTGAGCCAGTGCCCGTCGTGTCCTGAGCCAGTGCCCGTCGTGTGCTGAGCCAGTGCCCGTCGTGTGCTGAGCCAGTGCCCGTCGTGTGCTGAGCCAGTGCCCGTCGTGTGCTGAGCCAGTGCCCGCCGTGTGCTGAGCCAGTGCCCGCCGTGTCCTGAGCCAGTGCCCGTCGTGTGCTGAGACAGTGCCCGTCGTGTCCTGAGCCAGTGCCCGTCGTGTCCTGAGCCAGTGCCCGTCGTGTCCTGAGCCAGTGCCAGTCGTGTCCTGAGCCAGTGCCCGTCGTGTCCTGAGCCAGTGCCCGTCGTGTCCTGAGCCAGTGCCCGTCGTGTCCTGAGCCAGTGCCCGTCGTGTCCTGAGCCAGTGCCCGTCGTGTCCTGAGCCAGTGCCCGCCGTGTCCTGAGCCAGTGCCCGCCGTGTCCTGAGCCAGTGCCCGTCGTGTCCTGAGCCAGTGCCCGTCGTGTCCTGAGCCAGTGCCCGCCGTGCTGAGCCAGTGCACGCCGTGTCCTGAGCCAGTGCCCGTCGTGTGCTGAGCCAGTGCCCGTCGTGTCCTGAGCCAGTGCCCGCCGTGTCCTGAGCTAGTGCCCGCCGTGTCCTGAGCCAGTGCCCGTCGTGTCCTGAGCCAGTGCCCGTCGGGTCCTGCGCCAGGGCCCGTGTGCTGAGCCAGTGCCCGTCGTGTCCTGAGCCAGTGCCCGTCGTGTCCTGAGCCAGTGCCCGTCGTGTCCTGAGCCAGTGCCCGCCGTGTCCTGAGCCAGTGCCCGCCGTGTCCTGAGCCAGTGCCCGTCGTGTCCTGAGCCAGTGCCCGTCGTGTCCTGAGCCAGTGCCCGCCGTGTCCTGAGCCAGTGCCCGCCGTGTCCTGAGCCAGTGCCCGTCGTGTCCTGAGCCAGTGCCCGTCGTGTCCTGAGCCAGTGCCCGTCGTGTCCTGAGCCAGTGCCCGTCGTGTGCTGAGCCAGTGCCCGCCGTGTGCTGAGCCAGTGCCCGTCGTGTGCTGAGCCAGTGCCCGTCGTGTGCTGAGCCAGTGCCCGTCGTGTGCTGAGCCAGTGCCCGTCGTGTGCTGAGCCAGTGCCCGTCGTGCCTGAGCCAGTGCCCGTCGTGTGCTGAGCCAGGGCCCGCCGTGTGCTGAGCCAGTGCCCGCCGTGTCCTGAGCCAGTGCCCGTCGTGTGCTGAGACAGTGCCCGTCGTGTCCTGAGCCAGTGCCCGTCGTGTCCTGAGCCAGTGCCTGTCGTGTCCTGAGCCAGTGCCCGTCGTGTCCTGAGCCAGTGCCCGCCGTGTGCTGAGCCAGTGCCCGTCGTGTCCTGAGCCAGTGCCCGTCGTGTTCTGAGCCAGTGCCCGTCGTGTCCTGAGCCAGTGCCCGCCGTGTCCTGAGCCAGTGCCCGCCGTGTCCTGAGCCAGTGCCCGTCGTGTCCTGAGCCAGTGCCCGTCGTGTCCTGAGCCAGTGCCCGTCGTGTCCTGAGCCAGTGCCCGCCGTGTCCTGAGCCAGTGCCCGTCGTGCCCTGAGCCAGTGCCCGTCGTGCCCTGAGCCAGTGCCCGTCGTGCCCTGAGCCAGTGCCCGTCGTGCCCTGAGCCAGTGCCCGCCGTGTCCTGAGCCAGTGCCCGTCGTGTCCTGAGCCAGTGCCCGTCGTGCCCTGAGCAGTGCCTAAGTCAGTGCCCGTAGTGCCTAAGTCAGTGCCCGTCGTGTGCTGAGCCAGTGCCCGTCGTGTCTAAGTCAGTGCCCGTAGTGCCTAAGTCAGTGCCCGTAGTGCCTAAGTCAGTGCCCGTAGTGCCTAAGTCAGTGCCCGTCGTGTGCTGAGCCAGTGCCATTAGTGCCTAAGTCAGTGCCCGTAGTGCCTAAATCAGTGCCCGTAGTGCCTAAATCAGTGCCCGTAGTGCCTAAGTCAGTGCCCGTAGTGCCTAAATCAGTGCCCGTAGTGCCTAAGTCAGTGCCCGTAGTGCCTAAGTCAGTGCCCGTAGTGCCTAAGTCAGTGCCCGTCGTGTGCTGAGCCAGTGCCCGTAGTGCCTAAGTCAGTGCCCGTCGTGCCTAAGTCAGTGCCCGTAGTCCCTAAGTCAGTGCCATTAGTGCCTAAGTCAGTGCCATTAGTGCCTAAGTCAGTGCCATTAGTGCCTAAGTCAGTGCCATTAGTGCCTAAGTCAGTGCCCGTCGTGTCTAAGTCAGTGCCCGCAGTGCCTAAGTCAGTGCCATTAGTGCCTAAGTCAGTGCCCGTAGTGCCTAAGTCAGTGCCATTAGTGCCTAAGTCAGTGCCCGTCGTGTCTAAGTCAGTGCCCGTAGTGCCTAAGTCAGTGCCCGTAGTGCCTAAGTCAGTGCCCGTAGTGCCTAAGTCAGTGCCCGCAGTGCCTAAGTCAGTGCCCGCAGTGCCTAAGTCAGTGCCCGCAGTGCCTAAGTCAGTGCCCGCAGTGCCTAAGTCAGTGCCCGTAGTGCCTAAGTCAGTGCCCGCAGTGCCTAAGTCAGTGCCCGCAGTGCCTAAGTCAGTGCCCGCAGTGCCTAAGTCAGTGCCCGCAGTGCCTAAGTCAGTGCCCGCAGTGCCTAAGTCAGTGCCCGTAGTGCCTAAGTCAGTGCCCGTAGTGCCTAAGTCAGTGCCCGCAGTGCCTAAGTCAGTGCCCGCAGTGCCTAAGTCAGTGCCCGCAGTGCCTAAGTCAGTGCCCGCAGTGCCTAAGTCAGTGCCCGTCGTGTGCTGCGCCAGAGCATAAATTAACAAAGAAAGGCTTCACTTTGATATATATTAAGTCTCTTTAGTAAGAAAGCAAAGATGAGTTTTTTTGTGATTAAAGACATTTGGTAACTTTTTTTGTGGTTTTGTTAGGTTAGGTTTGGTCTAGGTATGGAGTGAATACAAGAGTTGTGTATCCGAATACAAATACTTCAAATTCCAACGAATACGATTACGAGTTTGAATACACTGAAATGATTTTAATTCGGTTACAAAATCGAATACTTCTTGAAAGTATTCCTGAATACCTTCATGAATATTTTTCATTGACAAATAGTGGATTAAAAGAAGGAAAAGAAGAAAGTTAAAGGTAAATACAGAGACAGCGAATAATAATAATGCTGCCAGGACAAGATAAAGGAAAGGTCGCAGGGTAGAGAGAAGGTAAAGAGAAAGTATTGAATAGCAGGAGGAGGAAGAAAGGAAGAAAGACTGAGCAATACGAAGTGGGTGAAAGAGGACAGATATACCACCGTTGGCAGATTATCGTACTCGGAGCATAGTATTTACCGGTTTCTAACGCCTAACTATGGCCAAGAAACCTCAGGAATTAACTATTTTAACGATAACTATGAATGAATCTAGTTATCGGGGTGGAGGAGACAGTTTTGGAGTCGGAGATCAGCAAATATAAGAGCCTGAGTACGACAATCTGGCATTCACAACAACTCCTTCCTGCCCACTCGAACGCCCGGTGAACCAAAACAAAGGCCCGTTCTCTCAGGCGCTTTCGGCTCCCACAACAAATACTTCCAAAAGCCACAACGGAGATGAAACGGGATCTCATGAGTGGTTCTTTATTAGTATCAAAACCACATGCTGAAGAAATGTCAAGGGGTGGAACGGAAGAAGGGAACATAAGAGAAATAAATAGTACACCTGGAAGAAATGGTAGATAATGGAAGGGTGGAAAAGGAAAAGAAATGGTGGGAAGGAGAGGAATGGGAATAGGAAAGAATTATTGGAGTGGAATAAAGGAGAAAAAGAAAAAAAAGCATTAGTAGGGATGGAAGAAAGGAGAAAAAGAAAAGGAAATGGCTGGGATGAGAGAAAAGGGAAAAAGGAGAAAAGGAAAAGTTGGGATGAGAGAAAAGGGAAAAAGGAGAAGAAAAGGAAAAGTTGGGATGAGAGAAAAGGGAAAAAGAAGAAGAAAAGGAAATGGTTGGGATGAGAGAAAAGGGAAAAAGGAGAAGAAAAGGAAATGGTTGGGATGAGAGAAAGGAATGATAAGAAGAAGAAAAGGAAATGGCTGGGATGAGAGAAAAGGGAAAAAGAAGAAGAAAAGGAAATGGTTGGGATGAGAGAAAAGGGAAAAAGAAGAAGAAAAGGAAAAGTTGGGATGAGAGAAAGGAATGATAAGAAGAAATAAAAATGGAAGAAAGGAAAAAGGTACAAAAAAAGGAGAAAGTAGAAGAGAATATTTAAAAGGGAAAGATAAATTAATACAAGAATGAAATCAAAAGAGAAACAAGTGGAGAGAAGAAAAGAACAATAGGAAGATGGAAGAAAGAAAACAAAGCAAAGAGGAGGAGGAGGAAGAAGAAGAAGAAGAGGAGGGGGAGGAGGACAGCAAGGGTATTTATGTTCCCATCAGCACAAATGACATCATAATTTACAACCATGCCGCCATATTTGGGCCAGAGACAAAAACAACAGCAACAAAAACAACGACAGTAACAACAAGATCAAACAAACCAAAAAAAAAGCGACATTTAGAATTGTCCATCGCTCTTATTTGGAGACGCTGTTGCTGTTGTTGTTGTTGTTGTTCTCCTTCTTCTTCTTCTTCGTTTTCTTCTTCTTCTTCTTCTTCTTCTTCTTCTTCTTCTTCTTCTTCTTCTTCTTCTTCTTCTTCTTCTTCTTCTTGCCATGTTCTTAACCTAACTTACCGAACCTTTAAACAGCTAAACTTCAACACATTACCATCCCCCCCCTCCCCCTTCCCCCCCCCTTTCCCTCTTACCCTCCCCCTCCCTCCTACCAATGACCCCACGTTCGTTCTCCCTCCTCTCCGCCGGCTCCTTCTTGGGTGCGCGGCGAGGTCGGTGACACCTGTTATGCACACTGAATTACATCTTGTTTTTTCTGGGATTCCTAACGTACCGGGCGTGTGTGTGTGTGTGTGTGTGTGTGTGTGTGTGTGTGTGTGTGTGTGTTCAATTTCCTGCTCCTTGATTTTTTTTTTACCTTTAATTATATACATTTTGGGGGTCACGCATGTTAATTTTTTTTCCTTCTTCTTCTTCATCTGTTGTGTTCTTCTGTGTTCTTCCGTGTCCTTTTCTTATTGTTTATTGTTTATGTTACTTGTTTTTTTTTCCTTGTTTGTCTATCCTTTCCTCCTCCTTACTTTTTGCTCTTCATTTGTGTTCCTCCCTGTCCTATTATTCTCCTTAATCGTCTATTCATTTGTGTTCCTTCCTGTTCTTTCCTTTCCATTCACTTTTCAACTTCATTTTTTTTCTTTTAATTTGATTTGATTTTATCTGCGGAGAGAGAGAGAGAGAGAGAGAGAGAGAGAGAGAGAGAGAGAGAGAGAGAGAGAGAGAGAGAGAGAGAGAGAGAGAGAGAGAGAGAGAGAGAGAGAGAGAGAGAGAGAGAGAGAGAGAGAGAGAGAGAGAGAGAGAGAGAGAGAGAGAGAGAGAGAGATAGAAAGAGAGAGAGAGAAGCTAAAACAAAAAAAACAGAATGAGTTAATGAATGAGCAAATGAGGATGAAACAACAAACAGACAGAGAGACAGACAGACAGACACAGAGGCAGAGGAAGTGAATGAATAAAAAAAAACTCGCTATCAGGAGCCAAAGATAAGCAATGACGGATTGGGGACGGATCACACAGACTGACAGACAGACCGACACGCCTTATCGAAGTGTTATCTGCGTGTGACAGCGAGGAGATAATACTGGCTGCCGAGAGAGAGAGAGAGAGAGAGAGAGAGAGAGAGAGAGAGAGAGAGAGTATATAAAGAAAGCCAGTGAGTCGGTGGATCCAGGTAGCGTAATAACTTTAATTGATCGAAGCGGGTTTTCTCTCTTTTTTACTGGGCGCCGGAGAGTAATGGAGGAGGTACACGACCATCAATTTGGGCCATTAAGTTCTTGTGGAAGACGACAGATTGGCGCTCGTAAAGGGAATCCAACGAAAAAGGAGACAAAATTAAAATGGAAAAATGAAAGAAAACTAGAAAAACGGCGATACAACGAAATAGGAAACAAATATAAACTAGAATTATGAAAGAAACTAAATACGAGCCTGATAAAATGTACATAAGCTTTTTGAAAATAGGAAAAGATTATAATGAAACACACCAAGAGAAGTTGCTCTGAACATCAACAAAAATATCAGAAAACGAATATTAAAACAAACTAGTATAATATTAGATAAAGTTTGATAAAAAAAAACATACATAATCTTCCTGAAAACACGGAAAAGTAAAGAAGAAAACAACATCAAGGACACAAACAGAAGCTAACCATTAAAATTAAAAAAAGAAAGAAAAAGTAAAAGAAAAAAACACAACCAAACATAAATAAACACAAAACAAAAACGAAATAAAAGACGATCAGACAAAACAACACAGCCTCCTAATAATGATTCATGCACAGCGGAGAACAAAGACTGCATTCACAACAACTCCTTCCTGCCCACTCGAAGGCCCGCTGAACCAAAACAAAGGACCGTACTCTCAGGCGCTTTCGGCTTTCACAACAAATACTTTCAGAGGCCACAACGGAGATTAAACAGGTTCTCATGAGTGGTTCCTTACGTGCATTGTCCAGAAGCCTTATCAAACTATCACTAGGCTCATGGAAATACTAACACAGCCCCTACGAAAGCCTTACTAATGTGGGTGTGGGTGGGTATATGGGTTAAAGTACTTGTTTTTCACGTTCATGGTGCAGAAGCCTCGTTAAACTATCACTAGGCTCATGGAAATACTAACACAGCCTCTACGAAAGCCTTACTATTGTGGGTGGGTGTGAAAGCCCCTAAACGTTTGAAAATATGGGTTAAAGTACTTTTTTCACTTTCATGGTGCAGAAGCCTTGTCAGACTATCACTAGGCTCATATAACTACCCATGGAAACACTAACACAACCTCTGCGAAAGCCTTACTATTGTGGGTGGGTGTGAAAGCCCCTAAACGTTTGAAAATATGGGTTAAAGTACTTATTTTCACTTTAATGGTGTAGAAGCCTTGTCAAACTTCCACTAGGCTCATATAACTACCCATGGAAACACTAACACAACCTCTACGAAAGCCTTACTATTGTGGGTGGGTGTGAAAGCCCCTAAACGTTTGAAAATATGAGTTAAAGTACTTATTTTCACTTTCATGGTGCAGAAGCCTCGTCAAACTATCACTAGGCTCATATAACTACCCATGGAAACACTAACACAACCTCTACGAAAGCCTTACTATTGTGGGTGGGTGTGAAAGCCCCTAAACGTTTGAAAATATGGGTTAAAGTACTTTTTTCACGTTCATGGTGCAGAAGCCTCGTCAAACTATCACTAGGCTCATATAACTACCCATGGAAACACTCAGAATCTCTACGAAAGCCTTACTATTGTGGGTGGGTGTGAATGCCCCTAAACGTTTGAAAATATGGGTTAAAGTACTTTTTTTCACTTTAATTGTCAAACTTCCACTAGGCTCATATAACTACCCATGGAAACACTCAGAATCTCTACGAAAGCCTTACTATTGTGGGTGGGTGTGAAAGCCCCTAAACGTTTGAAAATATGAGTTAAAGTACTTTTTTCACGTTCATGGTGCAGAAGCCTCGTCAAACTTCCACTAGGCTCATATAACTACCCATGGAAACACTCAGAATCTCTACGAAACCCTTACTAATGTGGGTGTGGAAGCCCCGAAATGTTAAAGAATATAGGCCAAAAGTAACCTGGATGGAACTGAAGAGAGAGAAAAGCGGAAAGTGGAAGCAGAAGGCCAATCAGTTGCTTTTGTCTCGTCTCTTCATTGGGTCTTATTGCCACTACCATTCTCCCCCCTGCTAGTTATGCAATGAGAGGAGGAGGAGGAGGAGGAGGAGGAGGGGGCTACTTTCTTTCTAATACCTCACTCCGCTTTCATTTTGCTTTGTGGCTTGGGCGGCTTTGTGGCTGAATGTTGAATGGAATGGAATAATGAAGGGCTGTCAGGGGGCGATCGTAAAGATAAGGTTCGGTCTCCATAACTTGTTTCCAAATTAGCGTTCGGGCTCGCGCGTGGAGAATGCCCGGAATTGATGCTTCGAAGATTTTATGAGATGCAGCCATTTCTCGGTTTCGTGTTTTTAATGTGCGGAGAGAAAGGAGAATGAGAAAGGAAAAAAGAGGTACGGAAGGAGAAAGAAAGAGACAGAAAGAGAGGAAAGAGAAGGTTTTATGAGATGCAACAATTTTTCGGTTCGTCTTTTTTTGATGTGCGAAGAAAAGTCGAAAGGAGAAAGAGAAGGAAAAAAGAGGTGAGGAAAGAGAAAGAAAGGAGGTAGGAAAGAGAAGAAAGAGAAGGTTTTATGAGATGCAGCTATTTCTCGGTTTCGTGTTTTTAATGTTCGGAGAGAAAGAGAGAAAGGAGAAGAAAAAAGTTAGGTAAGGAAAGAGAACTGGGAATGCTTCGAAGGTTTTATGAGACGTAATAATTTTTCGGTTCCTGTTTTTAATATGCGAAGAGAAAGAAAGAAAGAGAAATTAAAAAAAATAGATAGGGAGAGTGCAAAGAGTGAAAGGAGAGGAAGAAAGAATTTACTAACGAGGTGCATGAAAGAAATATGGGATGAAAGGAGGAAGAAAGAGAAAGAGGGAACATTAAAAGGAAATACTGAAAAAAAAGTAATGATATAGAAAAAGATAAAAGCAAGAGAAGATGAAAGAAACGAAAAAAAAATGTAAAAAGGGAAAAAAATGGAGATGTAAGGGACATAGCATAAATGTATAAAATATGTATATAAAAAAGCATTGCAAACGAGTAATGAGATTGAAGATAAGGAGACAGACAGACAGACAGGGAGAGAGAGAGAGAGAGAGAGAGAGAGAGAGAGAGAGAGAGAAGGGAAAGGAGGGAGGCAAGCAAGAGGGTCACACGGACGAGGTCAAAGGTCACGCCGCTGTTTGTTATCCTTTCTACGGGAATAACTTGTTTGGTCCCGGCCGCCCACATGTATGCCTGACCCCCCTCCTCCTCCTCCTCCTCCTCCTCCTTTCCCTCTCCTCTTTCCCCTTTGCTCCTGCTTTTCTTCTTTCTCCAGTTTCCTCCCCTCCTCCTCCTCCTCCTCCTCCTCCTCCTTTTTCCTCTTCCTCTACTTCTTCTTCCTCTTTTTCCATTTCTTTTTTTTTTCTTTTTCTTTTCGTTCTTATTTTCTGCTGCTGCTGCTTCTACTACTACTACTACTACTACTACTACTACTGCTACTACTACTACTACTACTACTACTACTACTACTACTACTACTACTACTACTACTACCACTACCACTACCACTACCACCACCATTACCACTACTATTACTAACACAACTATCATGAAATTAGAAGATGAAAATAATGAAAAAAAAAGTTAAAATTCAAGATCGACTGTCTTCAAAAATAATAATAAAAAGAGAAGAAATAAATATATGAACGATGGGTTTTTTTTATCTTAGGAACAACTGAAGTAAATTATTCGTTAGTGTTTTCCTTTCACGTTAAAATCAGTTCGTCCGTGCAGGTGAAGAGAACGAACACCTGAGATGAGGGAACGTCAGAACCAGGTGAAGGGAACCGTAATTAAACTCACCTGGGGGAAACGAACGGACAGGTTGAACGTGACACTCACACACACGCACACACACACACACGCACACGCACACAGATAGATAGATAGATAGACAGATAGCTTTATTGACCACAGAATTACACACACAAAATAAGAAAATAAAAAAGGAAGAATGAAAAGAAAAATGAAAATGAGGTAAATCAAAAAATAAATGAATAGAAGGATTTGGCGAAGTAGAGATGAATAGTGGTGGTGGTGGTGGTAGTGGTAGTGGTGGTGGTGGAGGTGGTGGTGGTGGTGGTGGTGGAGGTGGTGGAGGTGGTGGAGTTGAAGAGCCATAGTAGGTGCGCGCTGGACAGGTTAATTGCAGTGTGGTGTGTAGTCTCTCTCTCTCCTTTCCTTTCTCTCCATCTTTCCTCCTCTCTCTCACACTTCTCTCTCCACCCCCTCATTCTCTCTGACATCTCATCCTCCTCAATTCTTCTTTCATCTTTCCTCCTCTCTCTCTCCCTCACACTTCTCTCTCCAACCCCTCATTCTCTCCCTGACGTCTCCTCCTCCTCCTCCTCCTCCTCCTCCTCCTCCACCTCCATCTCCTTTACCTCGTCTCTCCAGTCTCTTTAAAACCACCAATCTTCACCACCACCACCACCACCACCACCACCACCGCCACCGCCGCTGCCGCCGCTGCTTGTAATAGAAAACAGTATATCAAGATTTTAATGCCCAAGCGACTTTTATTTACCTTCGTTGCTCAATTTGCTTCCCTTTTCAAGACGTTTCCACTATTAATAAACAACCGCGGAACGTTCAGTAAATATTAGACACAATGCCGCGAAGAATCTGTTGTGTTGGTTGTCTTTCTCCTCCTCCTCCTTCTTCCTTGTCTTCCTCCTCCTCCTCTTCCTCTTCATATTCTTCTTCTTCATAATCTTTTTCTTCTTCTTCTTTTCCGTCTTCCTCTTCCTCTTCTTCCTCTTCCTCCTCCTTGTCTCCTTTCTTGGGTTCTGATTGGTAGGTTTATGTGACTTCTCCCTCCTCCTCCTCCTCCTCCTACTTACCGTTTATCAGTTTTTTTTTTCTCTTTCGAATTTTCCTTCCTATCTTTTTTTTTTATTCGTCTTTGTCCTTTTTGTTTCTACTTTCTCTCTCTCCCTTTTTTAACGGGTCTCTTCTCGTGTCTTCCCTTCTCTTATCTTCCTTTTCCTTCCTCTCCGTTTATTCATTTTTTTCTTTCATAGTTTCCTTCCTGTCTTTTTTTATCGCCTGTGTCATTCGTTTGTTTCTACTTTCTCTCTATTCCTTTTTTAGCATGTGTATTTTTTTCCTGTCTTTCCTTTTCTTATCTCCCCTTTAAATTTGCCTTGCCTTACCTTACCTTGCCTGACCTGACCTTATCTTACCTTACCTTACCTTACCTTACCTGACCATACCATACCTCGACCCTTACTTTCCCATCCCTTCCCTTTTCATTCTTTCCCTTCTATTTCACAACCCTTGTTTAATTATATTTCTGACATGTCTCAACCTACTTCTCTTTCTTTCCCTTCCCTTCCCTTCCCTTCCCTTCCTTTCCTTTCCTTTCCCTTCACATTCTTCCATTTCACAACCTCTGTTTCATTATCTTTTCAACGTTACCTCCTCTTCCTTCCCTTCCCTTCCCTTCCATTGTTTTTTTCCTTCCCTTCCTCCTTGACAACCCTTCATCTGCTTATCGTCTGATCCACATCCTTCACAAGACTTCCCTTCTCCCTTCCATCTCCCTTCCTTCCTTTCTCTTCCATCCATCACTTGTAATCTCATGGTCTTAGGTTCTTTTCTCTTATTCTGTCTCTGAGGTTAAGTATGTATCTTCTTGCAGACCCCTTATGATCTTATGTTCTTATATCACTTATGATCCTATGTTCTTGTGTTCTTGTACTTATTTTGTCACTTGTGTAAACCTTGTATCTTCGGGTGGATTCCTTATGATCCTATGTTCTTTTGTTATTTCACTTATGATCTCACGTTCTTAGATTCTTTTTACTTATTGTCACTAGTGTAAACCTTGTATCTTCGTGTGGATTCCTTATGATCCTATGTTCTTTTGTTTTTTCACTTATGATCTAATGTGCTTATGTTCCTTTACTTATCCTATCACTGGGACCTTGTATCTTCGTGTGGATTCCTTATGATCCTATGTTCTTTTGTTATTACACTTATGATCTAATGTGCTTATGTTCCCTTACTTATCCTATCACTGGGGCCTTGTATCTTCGTGTGGATTCCTTATGATCCTATGTTCTTTTGTTTTTTCACTTATGATCTAATGTGCTTATGTTCCTTTACTTATCCTATCACTGGGGCCTTGTATCTTCGGGTGGATTCCTTATGATCCTATGTTCTTTTGTTTTTTCACTTATGATCTAATGTGCTTATGTTCCCTTACTTATCCTATCACTGGGGCCTTGTATCTTCGTGTGGATTCCTTATGATCCTATGTTCTTTTGTTTTTTCACTTATGATCTAATGTGCTGATGTTCCTTTACTTATCCTATCACTGGGGTTATGTACGATAGATCAGCAGGGAATCAAACTCTCTCCTTGTTGACTTACAGCGTGAAACTAGAGCGAGAAAGTGACGTCATTGTTGCGCTTTTTTTTTTTCTGTTGCGCAACGGGCGGCGGCGTTATCCGTGTTTTCTTTATCGCCGCTCTTCGTTATCGTTATCGGCTTCCCCGGAGGCCTTGGTTATCAGTGCGTGCCACCCGGGAGATAAGGGCAGAGGAGGGA
The DNA here is from genome assembly GCF_024679095.1 of Eriocheir sinensis. NCBI lineage: Eukaryota > Metazoa > Arthropoda > Malacostraca > Decapoda > Varunidae > Eriocheir > Eriocheir sinensis. The sequence goes on from NC_066526.1 coordinate 12,434,760, forward strand.
GACAAGGAAAGCAAGAAGAACTATCTTTATCATTGTTATTGTTATTGTTGATGTCCTTGAAAGAGCGTCAAGGGAAACTAAAACTGATATAGAGCCCAATAGAGTCCCTTTGACGAGCAGACACGGATATAAAAAGTAAAAAGAGGAAGTGACAATAAAGAAAGGAGAATAAAGATAATAAAAATAAGATAATAGAAGGGGAAGGAGAAACAAAGCTGCCCCGTATGTTCTTATTGATATAGAGCCCAATAGAGTCCCCTTGACGAGCAGACACGGATATAAAAAGTAAAAAGAGGAAGTGACAATAAAGAAAGGAGAATAAAGATAATAAAAATAAGATAATAGAAGGGGAAGGAGAAACAAAGCTGCACCGTATGTTCTTATTGATATAGAGCTCAACAGAGTCCCCTTGACGAGCAGACACGGATATGGAAAGTAAATAAGGAAATGACAGTAAAGAAAGGAGAATAAAGATAATAAGAATAGGAATAAGAATAAGATAATAAAAAGCGGAGGAGAAACAAAGCTGCCCCGTTTGTTCTTATGTTCTTCGTATGTTCTTATGTGTTCAGCAGATAATTAAAGTAACCAAAACAGATAATGAGACAAAAAAAATACGAAAGAAATAACAGTAAAGCACCATTAAATCCGGCATAGAAATAATGTAGATAAATCTGAAAATCTAAACTACTGAAAATATAAGATAAAGAGAAGAGAAAAACAATGAATGAAGCGCCAAGATAAACAACAACAAAAAAAAGATACACACGATGTCACCAGAGAGGAAATAGTTTCATTGATGTAAATTAAGTACTGAGTGAGTAAGACGAGACGAGGAGGAGGAGGAGGAGGAGGAGGAGGAGGAAGAAGAAGAAGAAGAAGAAGAAGAAGAAGAAGAAAAGTGAGATGATGAAAGTACAGGCAACGAAGAAAAGAAATATATAAGAAGCGAATAAGAATGAAAAGATGAAGAAAAAGTAAGAGAGAAAAATATAGAAAAGCGAAAAGAGATTGGGAGAAGAGGAGAGAGAAGAGGAGGAAGAGGGAGGAGAAGAAGAAAACAAAGAAAAAGAAAAGAAATAAAAAGGATGAAAAAAAATAAGAAGACAAAGAGGAAGAAGCATAACATAAAAAAATATATATGAAAAAGAAAAGCAGATATGAGAAGAGGACAGGTAGAAAAGAAAAGAAAGAAAAGAAGAAGAAACGAAGACAAAAAGGTAATGAGAAGATAAAGAGAAAGAAGCAGAGAAGATAAACAAGGGAGAAGGATATGCCTGCCTTCAAATACCACCATATCAACTTGTAAATGACTGGGCTGAACCTTAATGACTTCCACGAATTGAAGAGGATATGAAGAAATGTCTTGTTTTCTTAGGATGGGCGTGAATATGAAGGATGACAAGAGAGGGAGGAGACCACGAGGAGGAGGAGGAGATTGAGAGGCAAGAGGATGGAGAGTAGAAGATAAGGGAAGGTTGAAGGAGAAAGAGATTGAGAAGGAGATGGTTGGAAAGGAATAAAAGGGAGTAGGAGGAACATATTAAGAAACAGAGGCGGAGGAGTTAAGAAAAGGATAAAGGAGTGAAGTAGGAGAAGGATATTGACAAGTAGAAGGATAGGGGGAGGAGTGAAGGAGATGAGAGAGTGGTGAAGGAGCTCAAGATTAATGAGAATGCGAAGTGTGAGAAGATGAATATTAGAATTAAAGAAAACGAAGGAAAGAGAAATAGAGGGAAAGATATAGAGACACGACGAATATTACCAACAAACAACAGTAAAGAAAAAGAAAGTAAACTAAAAAAATATATAAGAATCAAGGAAGAGAGTGAATCGACATTACATAAACAACATTAAGCAAGAAGGAAGTGAATTCATATATCACCACAATCATCAAAACAAACAATTCATAGACGCCAGAATCACACCTTTAGACGCCATCACCACCCCAGGAACCCGTCACTTTCAGCGCCTCGACAAAACACCAACAAAGAAGCATCGCGCATCACCCTGACAGCAGAATCCAACCCTCCTTGATCCCCGATGCGAGACAACACAAAGAGGATCCGATTCGGCCTTGAAACGTAACCTTGAGCTTCCTTATACTTGAGGTGACAACTTGTTCTTTGCGACGGAAGGGACGGAGGAGGAAGGAGACAATGGAGGGTGTGAGGAGAGGAGAAGGAGGAGGAGGAGGGAGAAAGGGAAGAAGTGAGGAGACAAAAGGAGTGTGTATAGAGAGGAGGGGAAGGAGAAGAAGGGAGGAAGATGCAGAAAGGACGGAGAAGGAGAAGGGAAAAAAAAACAGAATAGGTAATAAGTAAGAAGAAAGGGAGTGGACAAAGAAGAGATAAAAAGAGAAGAGGAAGGAATAGGAAGATAGGAACAGTTTATGAAAAGGGAGAGAAGAAGACTGAGAGAAGAAGGAATAAGAGGAAGGGAGAGTCAACGAATGAGAGATAACGATAAGGGAGGAAGAAGAGGAGAATAAGAGAATTGGAAAGGGGCGGCAAGTATACGAGAAGAAAGAGGTAGAAAAGGACACTGAAAGAGGAGAAGGAGGAAGGAAAAGGAAGAGGGAATGGACGAGGAATAGGAGAAGGGAAGGGGAAGGGAAAGGGAAGGGGGAGTTACAATTACGGTGTTGATTGTGATAGTTGAGGTGTCATGAGATAGCCCCGAGGTGGTGGTGGTGGTGGCGGTGGTGGTGATGACGGTGCTGTGGTGGAGGTGGTGATGACACTGATGGTTATGGAGTTGCGGTGGTGATGATTCTGATAGTGGTGCTGTCATGGTGGTGGTGATGGTGATTGAAGATGATTTTGTGGGTATTAGGTTAAGAAAGTGACTGGAAAATGTGTGAGAGAGAGAGAGAGAGAGAGAGAGAGAGAGAGAGAGAGAGATGGTAGGAGTTTCAAAGCGTTCAGTAGCTAGAGAAAGATAATTTAAAAGGTGTTTGAGAGAGGAGAGGAGAGGAAATAGTGAAAGAATGGACGATTGATGTACCAGTGGTGATGATGGTAGTGGTGGTGATGGTGGTGACTGAAAAAAAAGAAAAGGTAAGGAATTGGAAGAAAAGGTACTTGTAGTCGTAGCAGAAAGAGGAGGAGGAACATAAGAACATAAAAACATAAGAGGTCTGCAAGAGGCCGGGAAAGAGAATAAAATGAAGAAATGGGAAAAGATGATAAAAGAACAATTAGAAGAAAAGTAGGAAATAGTAGTGGTAGTTTAGGAGACGAGAGACATTGGTGAAAGAATAGCGGGCTTTTTTTTTTTATAGTGGGCTTTTTTTGTAGAGGGATTTTTTGTAGCGGGATTTTTTTGTAGCGGGATTTTTTTGTAGCGGGATTTTTTTGAAGCGGGATTTTTCTGTAGCGGGATTTTTTTGTAGCGGGATTTTTTTGTAGCGGGATTTTTTTGTAGCGGGATTTTTTTGTAGCGGGATTTTTTTGTAGCGGGATTTTTCTGTCGCTGGATTTTTTTGTAGCGGGATTTTTTTGTAGAGGGATTTTTTTGTAGCGGGATTTTTTTGAAGCGGGATTTTTTTGTAGAGGGATTTTTTTGTAGCGGGATTTTTTTGAAGCGGGATTTTTCTGTCGCTGGATTTTTTTGTAGCGGGATTTTTTTGTAGCGGGATTTTTTTGCAGCGAGCTTTTTTTGCAGCGAGCTTTTTTTTTTGTACTAGCGGGCTTTTCTTATACTCTTTTTGTTGCCCTTGAGCCGTGTCCTTTGATGTAAAAAAATAATAGAGGATTGAAGTAGCGGTGGTGGTGGTGATGGTGGTGGTGGTAGCAGTGGTGGTGGTGGTGGTAGCAGTGGTGGTGATGGTGGTAGCAGTGGTGGTGGTGGTGGTAGCGGTGGTGGTGGTGGTGGTAGTGGTGGTGGTGGTGGTGGTGGCGTTTATCATCAAGACAGACTGACTGACGCCCGAACAGGGATGAAGAAAGAAAGATTTAAATTCTCTTGATGCAAACTTTATTTAATTAGCGATAGAAATCATTATCATATTTATCAACGTCACCAGCACCATTTGTTGACGTAGAAGGATGTGCAGGAGTAGCAGTAGCAGTAGTAACACCAGTAGTAGTAATAGTAGTAGTAGTAGTAGTAATAGTAGTAACAGTAGTAGTAGAAGTAGTAGAAAATGAAGAGGAAAAGGAAGAAAGAAGAAAAGAAGAAGTAGAAGAAGAAGAAACGAAGAAGAGAAAAAGAAGATTATGATGAAAAAATAAAAAAACAGTAAGGAAAAAGAAAAGGAAAAGAAGAAGAAAAAAGTGTTATGTGTAGGAGGAAGAAAAAGAAGACTATAAAAAGAAGAAGAAGAAAGAGGGGAAAAGAACAAGAAAAAAGAAGGAAAATAAGAAAAAGTAGCGATAGTAGTAGTAGTAGTAGTAGTAGTAGCAGTAACAACAACAACAACAACAACAACAACAACAACAACAACAACAACAACAACAACAACAACAACAATAACAACAACAACAGTACATATCATTATGCATATCATCACCAACTTGCGAGAGAGAGAGAGAGAGAGAGAGAGAGAGAGAGAGAGAGAGAGAGAGAGAGAGAGAGAGAGAGAGAGAGAGAGAGGTCTTGAAGGCTACCTATAATTAATCACGTAACTAATAATCATTCCCAGGTTCCTCGATGTCTACATAATTCTTTTCCTTTGTCTTTTTTTCTTCTTTCTTTTTTCCCGTCATGGCGTCAGGAGCTCCTTGACAAAACGGCTTCAGGATTCTGTCTGTGTTTTTTTCCTCTCCCGCTGATTTATGAGTCTCTGTATTGTGTTTGAACAAGCATTGTGTGTATTCCCTTCATATATTTTCCTTACAATGGCGAGAGTGGATTGGGAAAGGAGGAGGAAGAGGAGGAGGAAGGAGGAGGAGAAGGAGAAACAGATAGATGAAGGGAGAAGGGGTTGAGTCTAATTACGTTATCTCCTTGTATTCATTATTATTGTAGGATTAAGAAGAGGAGGAGGAGGAGGAGGAGGAAAAAGGGAAGAAAGAGAAAGAGAAACATATTAGATGAGAGAAAGGGAGAATGGCTTAAGTCTCATTGCTGTATCTCCTTGTATCCATTATTATTGTAGGATTAAGAAGAGGAGGAGGAGGAGGAGGAGGAGGAGGAGGAGAAGCACCACAGAGAAAGGGAGGAGGTGGTCTTAGGTCTTACAGTTATCTCACATTATTCATTATTATTCATATCTCACTCATCCTGATAGCGTGTGTGTGTGTGTGTGTGTGTGTGTGTGTGTGTATGGGCGTGGGAAGAGGGCGTGTAAGCCTTTCGTCGGCGGTGTGTGGGCGCCGTTCAAGATATCAAAACACCAAGATGTCAGATACGTGTTTTTCCCCGTATCTCCAACTCTTTTTTCAGACAAACCTCTTTATTTTTAGCTCCTCAGTCACATGTGGTGTTTTATTTGTATTCAGACGTGTTGTATCCCTGTATAAGATATCTCAGTGCGTGTACGTATGTGAGTGTGTGTGTGTGCGTGTGTGCGTGTGCGTGTATGTTTTATGTATGTGGGTATGCAATGGCAGAAGGCTGGATCATTTGTCATCTTCGTTTTCTTTACGTATGCTTGTTTGCCCACCCTCGAGGCTGTTTGTCTTGTCGTGTTTGATTCTCCTCGGTGGACTTGGGGATGCGCTGAGGTGCCTGGGGGGTGAATTAGACGCAGCGGGGCGGGGCGAGTATAGATAGGGAGGGATTTACTATACTCTTGAACTCAGGCCGGTATTCCCAGACGCTTTCGGCTCCCACAACAACCATTTCTAAAGACCACAAAGGAGACTAGTCGAGTTCCCATGAGTGTCTTTCACGTTCATGGTGCAGAGGCCTTGTCAAACCATCACTAGGCTCATGAAACTGCCCATGGAAATACTAACACAGCCCCTACGAAAGCCTTATCAAATGTGAGTGTGTAAGCCCCGAAATGTTTGTGAATTTGAGCCTTTCTCTCTCTGTTTTCACGTTCATGGTGCAGAAGCCTTGTCAAACCATCACTAGACTCATAAAACTGCCCATGGAAACACTAACACAGCCCCTACGAAAGCCTTATCAAATGTGACTGTATAAGCCCCGAAATGTTTAAGAATATGGACCTCTCTCTCTCTCTTTTCACGTTCATGGTGCAGAAACCTTGTCAAACCATCACTAGGCTCATAAAACTACCCGTGGAAACACTAACACAACCTCCATGGAAGCCTTATCAAATGTGGGTGGGTATGTAAGCCCCGAAACGTTTGAAAATAAGGACCTCAGACTCTCTTTGGTGACCACTGGGGAAGGATTCGAATAAGCTAGAAGGGAGTTGAGTCGCCCGAGAGAAAGGGAGAGAGAAAGAGTGAACGAGACGCATCAAGGTGGAGTAAGGATAGATAGGCGAATCTTTATGACGGATGCGACACGTCAAGGGAGCGGGGAGTGTTGTGCTGTGCTTGTGTGGGTGAAAAGAACAATGAGCTGCCCCGAGGAACGCGAATGAGGAACAGCAAGCGAGGTGGAGCCAAGGGTAGATAGAGCAGTGTTTATGAAAGGCGACGGAGGAGGAGGAGGAGCATGTCAATAATGTCTGGGGAATCGATGGTAGGTGTTTTGAAGCGGTGTGTAGGTTGGGAATGCTATTATAAAAGGTGTTTGGGGGAGGAATAAATGAAAGAATAGAGGATTGAGACTATGCACGAGTGAAAGAAGCGTGTCAATAATGTCCGTGGAATCGATGGTAGATGTTTTGAAGCGGTGTGTAGGTTGGGAATGCTATTATAGACGGGGTTCGGGATTGAATAAATGAAAGAATAGAGGATTGAAACTATGTACGAATGAAAGAAGGATGTCAGTTGTGTCTGGTGAAGCGATGGTAGGTGTTTTGAAGCGTTGTGTAGGTTGAGTATATTCTTATAAAAGGAGTTTGGGATTGAATAAATGAAAGAATAGAGGATTGAGACTATTAACGAATGAAAGGAGGATGTCAATAGTGTGATGGAGCCATGGTAGGTGCTTTGAAGGGTTATGTAGGTTGGGAATACTATTATAAAAGGAGTTCGGGATTGAATAAATGAACGAATAGAGGATTGAAACTTAAAAACGAATGGAAGGAGTTTTGAAAAGGTAAGGTTAAGAAATTCATTTATAAAAGAGACAGAGAGAGATTTTAAAAGGTGTTTGGGAGAAGAGTATATGAAAGAATAGAGGACTGAAACTTATTAATGAATGAAAGTAATTTTGGGGAGTTTTTAAAGAGTTTGGGATAAGAAATTTAATAGTAAAGGAAAATAAAGGAAGAAAACACATAATAAGGAGAGAGAGAGAGAGAGAGAGAGACGTGGAAGGGGAGGTTCTCTTGGTCCCATCAATATGGAGAGAGTTGTGGAGGGAGGGAGATAACTGGTTCTCTCTCTCTCTCTCTCTCTCTCTCTCTCTCAAACGCAGCAATCAGGTATCGTAAATAACCTTCAATTAATCTGCAAATCTCTTAAGAAAAATTTATTTCAAACATTTTACTCCTTATCACTCCCTCGATGCTGTTAATCTACGTCTCTCTCTCTCTCTCTCTCTCTCTCTCTCGCTCTTTATCGTTCTGTCTCTTTATTACGTCCTGCATAAATTCATCTCCCTTTATTTGTCTTTGTCAGTTTCCTTTTCTCTCCCTTTACATTTCCCATTTATCACTTCCTTCTCTCTCTCTCTCTCTCTTCCTCGTTTCCTAACCTCATGCGTCTCTCTCCTTCCCTTCCCATAACATAAGAAAAATATAAGAATAAGTAAAAAAAAGTATCAAATGAAGTTGAGGAGGAAAGTAAGATCATTTGACTTCTTAGCTTTGAAAAAAATAGAGACGGAAAAAAGATCATAAGAAAAAGAACATGAAAAAAAGAAGACTTTGAATCTATATCTAATAAGCTAATAGACGAAGACGAAGAAAAGGTAGACAGTAGAAGGAAAAAAAGTAGAAATTATGACTTTTTTTTACTCTACAGTTTTGAAAGAAATAGAGAGAGGGGAAAAGATTATAAGAAAAAGAACATGAAAAAAAGAAGGCTATTTGAATCCATATTTTTGAAGGAAATAGACGAAGACGAAGAAAAGGAAAACAGTACAAGAAAAGAAAAGTATAAGTTATGACCTTTTTTTTACTCTACAGGTCATAAGAAAAAAAAAACATGAAAAAAGAAGACTATTTGAATCCATATCTGAAGGAAATAGACGAGGACGAAGAAAATGAAAACAGTACAAGAAAAGAAAAGTTGAAATTATGACCTTTTTTTTTTACAGCTTTGAAAGAAATAGAGAACCGGGAAAAGAAAGTCTCAGGAGAAGTAAAGGAAGAAAGTCACCCGCCGCTCCCGGGCCGCATAATGATAACAGTAAAATCTTGGCGTTGAAAAGAGCGAGGCTGGTTTAGTTTATCACCGGTATTGTGTTCTGCCATTAAGCCACGCCCTGCCCGCCTCCCTCCATTCCTCCCTTGCTCTTCCTCCTCCATTACTTTCCTTCACTCTCTTACTCTCCCTCCTTTCATTACTCTTTTACTCTCCCTCCATTGCTTTACCATTTTCTTCTCTTACTTCTCTCCCTTCCATATTATCCCTCCATTCCTTATTTTTTCCTCTCCCTTACTCTATCGTTAATTCTCCCTCCCATTACTCTCTCCTTCATTGCTCAAGCTCCCTTTTTACTTCTCTCTCACGACTCTCCCTCGCATACTGATCACTACACCTCTGCATTCGAAATTGACCTCATCTGGACTCTCAATTCTGTTTTCTTGTGCAGGCTCAGCGCTTAGATTTTGTTTTGTTTTGTTTTATCGTCTTGTTCTTGCCTTTGAGCTGTTTTCTTTGCTGTAAAAAAATTCCTACCTTCCTTATTTCCTTCCTCCCCTACTCTTTTTTCTCATTTACCCCATCCCTTACTATTCCTTCCTTTCTACCACACAACCCATCCACTCTTCACCAGTCCACCCCTTCAACCATCCATTCATTCAACCATCCACCCCTACTACAAGCCCTCCACCTTCAGCACTTCCTTGCATGTATTACCATCTCTACCTTTTCTTCCTCTCTCTATCTCCCCCAACCTTCCAGACTAACTTCCTCATCCCCACCACAACCCCTTCACCCGTCCACACGCCTCACCCGCCTGGCACCCTCACCAAACAGTCATTAGCCTCCCCCACAGGTAAACAGCCCAGGTAATGATGCTGTGGTTTCACTTTGTTTCGTGTCCCCAAGCTCGAAGCACCGAACTCTTGTACTTGTGGCTCGTGAAGCGCTTCATAATGGGATGGACACGACTCACTAGGCCCCTGCACTCTTGTCACTCCCCTGGGGCTTCACCTGGGGGTCTTCTGGAGTGCTAATGAGGCTCCCTATGCACGCGGGACCTATATGTTTTGTCCTGAAGCATTTTGAAAGGATTCGAACCTGTGGAGAGGGTTGAGGGAGACGAAAAAGCAAATATTATCACCTTTTTGTTTTTTATTAGTTTTTCATTGTCATTTTTTACGGGGTTTTTTTTCTTAAAGTCTTCAGCTCGGATAGATTACTGAGGCGCCTTCATCCATAGAGGAGGAGGAGGAGGAGGAGGAGGAGAAACTAAAGAGGGATGGGAGGAGGTTGTCTTTTGAAGTGTGTTCGTTAGTTTGTTGCTCTGGCGCCGAATACTCATGAATGCCTAATGAACGTAATAGTAGTAGTAGTAGTAGTAGTAGTAGCAGTAGAAGTAGAGGTCATGATGGGTAGCAGATAGGAAGAAAGAAGGAGAGGAGGAGGAGGAGGAGGAGGAGGAGAAATCTTACTACAAACAGCGTCGATAAAATCCCTTCCTCTATACATCTCCTTTATCTCCATCTTCCAATCTTCCTTTCTTCTTTCTCTTCCGTTTCCAGCTCCGTCATTCTATACGTTTTCTCTGCCCACTTTCTCTTGCGCTTCTAATGGTTCTGAAGGGGAGGGGAGGAGGCAGAGGAAGGGGAGGAGAGGGGAGAAGGAGCCCATTGTTACAGACACACGCTTCGGACTGGACGGCGAGAACGAAGTCAGGTGGGCGAGGCTTCGGGCTTGTATGTGGGCTGATGGAGTGGATAGGCGGGTGTGTGGAAGGGTGGAGGCGGTGAATGGGTGGGTGGGAAGGTTAGTGGGTTCGCGAGGGTGGATGGGAAGGGGTGGAGGAAGGGGAAGGAGAAGGAGGGGAAATGGAAGAAAAGGAAGCGAAGAGGAGGAGAAAGGAAAGAAGAGGAAGGGAAAGAAAAGGAGGAAGGGAAAAAAAGAGGAAGGCAGAAGATGAGGAAAGGAAAAAGAGGAGGAAGGGAAGAAGAAGGAAAAGATAAGGAGGAATGGAAAAAAGAAGAGGAGGCGAAAAGGAGAAAGGGAAGAAGGGAAGAAGAAAAGGAGGAAGGCAGAAGATGAGGAAAGGAAAAAGAGGAGGAAGGGAAGAAGGAGAAGGAAAAGATAAGGAGGAATGGAAAAAAGAAGAGGAGGCGAAAAGGAGAAAGGAAAGAAGGGGAAGGGAAAGGAAAGGAGGAAGGGGAAAAAAAGAGGAAGGCAGGAGATGAGGAAAGGAAAAAGAGGAGGAAGGGAAGAAGGAGAAGGATAAGGAGGAATGGAAAAAAGAGGAGGCGAAAAGAAGAAAGGGAAGAAGGGGAAGGGAAAGAAAAGGAGGAAGGGAAGAAGATGAGGAAAGGAAAAAGAGGAGGAAGGGAAGAAGGAGAAGGAAAAGATAAGGAGGAATGGAAAAAAGAAGAGGAGGCGAAAAGAAGAAAGGGAAGAAGGGGAAGGGAAAGAAAAGGAGGAAGGGAAGAAGATGAGGAAAGGAAAAAGAGGAGGAAGGGAAGAAGGAGAAGGAAAAGATAAGGAGGAATGGAAAAAAGAAGATGAGGCGAAAAGAAGAAAGGGAAGAAGGGGAAGGGAAAGAAAAGGAGGAAGGGAAGAAGATGAGGAAAGGAAGCTTCATCTGATTACACACACTCACCTTTCAAATAACTAATGGCGTCCACCAACACTCATTCACGTCACTTTTCTCACTTCTTTCAACCGCCTTCCTTCACCTCCTCCTCCTCGTCACGATTCCACGCCTACCAACTGCACCGAACCGAATCCCAGGGCAGCCAACCTTCACAAATATGGCAGCCGTTACGTTAGTCTTTCTTATAACGTTCTGATACGATTGGGGTTGACTGCAGTGGAGGTTTAAGTCACTGATTAAGCCTCCTGTTCCAGCGGCCGGTTCATGCATCCTCCGCTACGGGCAATGCGTTTAGCTTTTGTTCAAGTCCCCGGAACGAAGCGCGTGTCCATGAAGCTTCGAATATACGACCTGAGAGAGAGAGAGAGAGAGAGTACTACCGCCTTCCGAATTTACTTAATTGAAAACATGCCTCCAACCTCCTGCTTTCACCTGTCTGACCCTCTCTCTCTCTCTCTCTCTCTCTCTCTCTCTCTCTCTCTCTGTGTTTTTTGCATCTCAACCACAAATTCCTTCATGTCTTTCTTGCATTCCTTTCACTTCCTCTTTTAATATATTTTTTTTCCCTCCCTTCCCTTTCTCTACTCTTCCTTTCTTCTCGTTTTCCTTCTGAATCTGAAGCGCGAATATCTTCCTCTCAACACCATTTATTACCATTATTTTGACTCGTATTTTTCGCATCCTTTTCTGGTCTTTCATTTTTGGTGAGGTCGTAAGCGAGAGAGTGAGAGAGAGGGGGGAGAGGGTTCATCCGAAGTGTTGGTACGCCTGGTTTTTTAAAGGGACCGCGTTGGGAGTGTTGGTAAGTCTGATTCAAGTGGACGAGGGGTGCCGTAGGGTCCATGGTTGTGTCTCTTTATTGTCACTTGCCCTAGAAAGTGTCGTAAAAGGTAAAAATGGAGCAGAGGTGAAGTGTGAAAAGGGAGGTTGAGGGTGAGGCGTAGTGTGGTGAGTGGTAAGGTCTCTCTCTCTCTCTCTCTCTCTCTCTCTCGTGTTATTTTTCATGTTTTTTTCCGTAAATCGTCGACAAGAATATGAATGCGGTTTTTTCTTTCATTATTATTTTTGGGATTATTTTTTAACCTTAACAGAATGACAGACTTGGACACACACACGCCCACACACACACACACACACACACACACACACGTATACACATATTTCATCTTTAACTAATAACTTTCTCAATCACTCCAGAACATTATCAGTCTTGTGCTCAGAACCATTAGCAAGGCAACCCATTAGGCCCCCAACCATTATACCCTCCACCCCCTCCTCTCTCTCTCTCTCTCTCTCTCTCTCTCTCTCTCTCTCTCTCTCTCTCTCTCTCTCTCTCTCTCTTCTCTCTCTCTCTCACTCTCCTCCATACCTTTCCTGCTCTCCTCTCTCTCTCTCTCTCTCTCTCTCTCTCTCTCTCTCTTTTTACCTCCATTCTCTCTCCTCAGTTTCCTCCACCTACCCTGTCTCTTCTCCCTCTCCTCCTCCTCCCCTCTCCCTTCCTCTCTCCTCTTTCTCTTCACACCCCTACCCTCCTTCTCCCCTCTCCTCTCTCTCTCTCTCTCCCCTCCCTCTCCTCTCTTCCTTCTCCCCCCCCCCCTCAGCTCACCTGCCAGGACTCCATTATCAGGTGCGTCCAGGTATTAGATAAGCCTCCTGGCGCCTACTGTTCGTATCGTGCCTTGTCGATTGAAGTTTGCGTCGAGGGTTTATTAGTAAGCGCGTTTTAAAGGAAGATTCGGTTTTTAAAGGGGGTGTAGTTTAATCTATTACTCATTTACTTGTCCTTATTTCTTTTTTTTTTTAGTTTATAATTTTTTTCGTTATTTTCATGCATATATTTTTTATTTGTATTTATATTTTCATTCAGTTTTTCTAGGTATATTTTCCCCTCCTTTTACCGTTTATTTATTCATTTTCTTGTCCTTATTTCATTTTTATAGTTTATCATTTTTTTCATTATTTTCATGCATTTATTATTTATTTGTATTTATATTTTCATTCAGTTTTTCTTGTTATCTTTTCCCCTCCATTTACCGTTTACCGTTGATGAGGTTTCAGGCCCCGCTCCTCTGTCAGCGCAGCGCTCCGCAAGGCCGTCAGTAATAATGATGTTCGCCTCAATAACAATCCTCGATATGTACTTATTCACGACGTCGTAGTGAGTGAGTGAGTCTTAATTGCTTTCATGGATAACCTACTGATGTCCTTTTAATAAACTTGTCATCATTATAGTCATTCACTTGGATTGCTTTCCTTCTTTCTTTCTTAATTACGTTCATTCCATCATTTACTTCATCATTTTATCATTTACTGTGTTCGTATCTAAAATGGAGAGCTCTCTGGATTTTTTTTTTTTTTTTTTTTTTTTATCTCATGTTCGTCTTTTGTTTTTGAGTCCATGTTCAGTGTCAGCGGATTTGCAAGCGATAACTAATGCAAGAAATTTGTTTTTTTACGTCTGGTCTAATCTTATTCCGTTCTCTTTTTGCTGTTTTAACATGAAAATCGCATTACATCATTTTTTTTTTCCACAGTCAGATTTGAAGCTTTTAACGTATCCTCCTTTTTTTTCTTTCTTTTTTTTCAGTCTCTAATGTTCGCTTGTTTCTCTTGTTCTCGTTTGGTTGAGTCACTTATCACTGGCATCATATTTTTTCCTCCTATTATTATTACTGTTTATTCTATTTATTTCTCTTCTGTTGTTGTCTCGAGCCGCCGAACAGTCACCCTCGTCATCGTTTTAACAAAGCTCCCACTCATGTAATTTCGTTTATCACTCCAACATCTTCCTCAGCCTCGATTTTCTCTTCTTAATCTTTGCATTTCACATTTTCGTTCCATTCGTTCGTTACTTTCCTCACATGCATTCACATTTCCTTACCCTCTTTTCTTCCTTCATGTTTCTTCCTCACTTGCATTCATATTTTCCTGCCTTCTTTCCTTCCTTTCCTTTCCTTTCCTACTTTTACTCTTTCCTACTTTTAATCGAGTTATCTAAACATGCATAACTTACCTCCTTCCTCAAGTGCACATCACCAATATAATGCAGTTTTCCCTCTATTCTGCCACCTGTTCTTGTATGATAACTTCTTTTAGGCTGGATTTTCTCTCTCTCTCCTTCCTCTCTCGCTCCGATCCTCCTACTTCCCACCCTCACCTTCCTTCTCCATCTGCATATCAGTGACAACCCAGATTTTCCCTCGATTCGTCTTCCTTTTTTTGATTCGCAACCTTCTTATAAGCGTAATCCTTTTCCTCCTTCTTCTCTCACCCTTATCATCCCTCTTCCCACCCTCACTTCCTTTCTTATCACCAAATTTACTTCCTTATCATCAAATTAGTGCAGATTTTCCCCTCTCTTCCATCTCTTCTGATACGTAATCGTCTAATAAGCTTGATCCTTTTCCTCCTTCCTTCCTTCCTCTCTCCGATCCTCTCTCTCTCTCTCCCATCCTCACCTTCCTTTCCTGTTAACATATCACCTAGTTCAATCATATTTTCCCTCCTCTCTTGCATCTGCCCTTATATGGAACTTTTTTTATAAGCTTGATCCCTTTCCTCCTCTTCCTCCTTCGCCTCGTTTTCAACCTCCTTTTTCTCATCCTCACTTGTCTTCTTTGCCCACATATCACCAACTCTCATTTCCTCCATCTGTACCTATTTGGAAACTTCTTATAAGCTTGATTCCTTTCCTCTTCTTATTCTTTCCATCCTCGCCTCGGTCCCATCCTCCTTCCCTCCCTTCCCTGCCCCCCATCACCAGGACAATGCAGGTAGCTGACGGGTCCTATCTCGAGAATCACCATGACGACAAGAGCACACCAAACGGTTCGGCCTGACCCTCCCAGCCTCCCTCCCGCACTACCACGCCTCCCGCCTTCATGCCCTTTAGAAAGCAGTAACTTAAGGGTGACTGTCGTGCCCCGCTGCCCTCCGAGGGGTGGGGTTACGCCTGGGTGATTACCAACGAATGCACACACACCTGATTACTATGCTGGTCCGCGGGCTAATCTGGCGGCGGTATCGCGTCGGGGTTCACCGGGCTGAGGTATAACACGGGTGAGAACTGCGGACGCTAGACTCAGGTAAAGCAAGTCGCTGGAAACTGGAAATGTTGTGAAGGGATCTGGAGTCTGGACGGAGAGGAAACTTGAGAGGAAACTGCAGCGTGTGGAGCAGAAGTTTCGACCAGAAGTTTTGCAGATCCACTTACAGAGAAAGGAAACAGGAAGGGAAAGAGAATATCACAAAGAATCGCAGCAAAAGAGATATGAATAATTATAGGAAGAACTGAGAAGAGCAAAACGAAGCAGCAGGAGATAGAAAAGACAAGAATAAGATATAGATTATGACCTAAAATCGACACCGTAAGAATGAAGGATAATAATAGAAAAAATGAAGTAAATGAAAACGAAAAACCAGGAGACAGAAAAGAGAAGAAGAAATATATTATCACAAAAAAAATGATATCGTAAGAAAGAGGAATAAATATAGATAGAATAAAGAGCAAAACGAAGCAGGAAATATGAAAGAGAAGAAGAAAAAGGAGAAGAAAAAGAAGAAGAAAAAGAAGAAGAAGAAGAAGAAGAAGAAAAAATGATCCCCAAGAATCGAGGTGGAAGAATGAGAGATAACAAGAGAGATAATAAAACAGCGTAAAGTGAAGCAAGAGATAAGAAAATGAGGAGAAAGAAAACAATCTCAAGACAGTACCGCTACGTCTCACCACCACCACCACCACCACCACCAACAACAACAACAACAACAACAACAGCCCTTTAAAATCAATGCTGTTAGGGATTTAAATTGAAAAGAACGAGCCACAAAAACTAGACGCTTAGATAAGGAACAAGTAAACCGAGAGAGAGAGAGAGAGAGAGAGAGAGAGAGAGAGAGAGAGAGAGAGAGAGAGAGAGAGAGAGAGAGAGAGAATAATGAACCAGATGAGACGCTTAACTAAGGCCCATAAACGAACCGCCAGGTGTAGAGGAAGTAAATGAACCGGGCGAACCATAGGAACAGGTGTGGCCCGTAGCTCATTAACCTTAAGTAGAGAAAAGGTAAGAAGAGTAATGCAATGGAGGAGCAAAGTGTGTGAATAAGCAGAGAGAGAAGAGGATCAAGAGGAGGAGGAGGAGGACCTACGAAGCGATGTAAAGCGATACAGGTCAAAAGAAGAAGAAGAAGAGTGGACGGACATGCCTTGACAGAGAGAGAGAGAGAGAGAACAAGGCCACTCATCTGCATAATTTCTCTTTTTTTCCTTTTCTCTTCTTTTTTCCTCTTTCTATCTCTCCATTCTCCCTAGCTATCGATCTATCTATCTTTATATATCTATTGAGGCAGTGGCCGAGTAGTCAGTTGTAGCGTGGACGTGGTGAGCGCGTGACCCTAGGTTCGAATCCCACCGAGACACACTGATTTTTCAACCATCATTCTCTCTCTCTCTCTCTCTCTCTCTCTCTCTCTCTCTCTCTCTCTCTCTCTCTCTCTCTCTCTCTCTCTCTCTCTCTCTCTCTCTCTCTCACCTCCTTTCTCCGGCCTGAGTTAACACATGCTGCAAATCTTCCTCTTTTTTATATATTTTCCTTAAGTGTGTGAGGAAGGAAAAAAGTTAAAAAAAAATTAAAAGAAGGAAAAAATAAGTACGGATGATTCAGCAGTTTTGTGTTTCAAGCCAAGGTAAACATTTTTCTTGTATATTATTTTCTTTCTTTTTTTCCTTTCTTTTTTTTCTTTCGGTGATAAAGAATGCAGCGACTTCGACGTTATTTTTCAGACACACACAAAGATTGGAAGTGCCAGAAATTTTGCAGCTTTATTTTATTATTGCATTAGTATTAGTATTGATATTAGTATTTGTATTAGTATAACCATTGGTATTAGTATTAGTTGTATCACCAACGGAAACAAACCTCCAACCTCCACTCAGATCCTTCATTGATTAAGACTTCTGATTTACTTTTTTAGATTATTATTATTCCTAGTGTGAAAATTTAAACTCCTCAAGGTACCGTTCTTTCCTTCGTCTCCCTTTCTGGCGACCACGAACGAGTCCAGCACATGATCAGACCGTGAGGGGAATGACACTCAGACACACACACACTCACAATAAACACTCATACATTATCATCGCCGCACGCACCTTATCTCGCCTATGATCTCAGTGCTTGGCGAAGGAATAAAAACTCCCGCGTCGTATTCTTGAGAGATAAGATCCGAGCCTCCTCATGTATTCCCCCCTTGCATAGAGACTTATCGCGGCCATGTTAATTTATCTGTGTTTTTCTCCATTCTATCCTCTCTTTCCTCTGTTCTATCCTTCCTCTTCTTCCTCCATTCTATCCTCTGTTCTTCCTCCATTCTATCTTCTATTCTTCTTCCTTCCTTCCATTCTTCTATCCTCTACTCTTAAAATAAACAAACTAACAATATCATACAAGTTATTAAAGTAGAGGAATATGGAGATAGATAGATAGATAAATAGACAGATAGATAGATAGACAGAGAGGGGGGGGAGAGGGAGAGAGAGACCCCCTCCCCCCTTTGCCACGCCCCTCCAGAGTCAGATAAATCGTGGTGGTACTTTCTCTTGCTAACTCAGGGATTTAACTTTTTTTTGGTAACATTTATTAATTTGGGACTTACCTGAGACGCCTACGGGCAGGTGAGACGGTGGTGGTGGTGGTGGTGGTGTGGTATGTGGGATCTGTGCTTGTTATGGTGGTGGAGGAAATGATTGTGGTGATGGTGGTGGTGGTGGTGGAATGTAAGGGAAGTGGTGATGATGGTGGTGATGGTGGTGGTGGTGGTGGGGAAAGAATGGTACGTATCGGTGTTGTGGTTATTTAAATGGTTGTAGTAGTAGTGGTGGTGAGTTATGGTGGTGAGTTATGGTGGTGAATGTGGTGGTGGTGGTGGTGGTGGTGGTGGTGGTGATGAAGAAAGTAAATGTCACCAAACCTGTCAACTAAATAACAAAAAAGACAAAGAAAAGAGAAAAAATAATGTCCCTGAGAGAGAGAGAGAGAGAGAGAGAGAGAGAGAGAGAGAGAGAGAGAGAGAGAGAGAGAGAGAGAGAGAGAGAGAAAGCAAAATAAATATAAATGCCCTCCCTACCTTCTCTTCCATGTATATTAATGTCCACAACACACACACACACACACACACACACACACACACACACACACACACACACGAGCACACGCCCCTCTAATATATGAATAAATCACAGAATAGTATGTTATGTCCCTCCTGACCACGATTTATCTCTCCCTTTTGCATATTCTGGCGGTTCTCAAGCGGCCAAGATTTTCGATAAGGTTTATAATGTGAAAACAAATACTTGACTCCTTACTAACTACCTTCTTTTGTTTTGCAGGTAAGATGAAGAAGGTGGTGGCTGCTGCGTGGGTAGTGAGTATCCAGACTCCTTTTGCTTCTCTTCTTCAAATTCTTTCTGTTGTGATGCTAGTTCGTATTCGCAAGCGCTTTCGGCTCTCACATCAGCTATTTCCAAAGGCCGCGAAGAGGATTAGTCGGGTTCTCATGAGTGTTTTTTTCACATCCATGGTGCAGAAGCCTTGTTAAACTATCACAAGGCCACTCCTCTGTACTCTTTTTTGGAACAGTAAGTAGCGGGCTTTTTTTCATTATTGTTTTCTTTTTTTATGCCCTTGAACTGTCTGCTTTGCAGTAAAAATAAATAAAAAAAACTACCCATGGAAATACTGACACAATCTCCACGGAAACTATCCAACGCGGGTGTATAAGCCCCGTCGTGTTTGAGAAAATGGACCTCTGCTTTACTTTTAGCTCTCTCTCAAGTGCTAAAACTTCATGTCTCCCACAATCTGTTATCTGGTTATCTACAAGCAGTGGCGATACAATGAGCTGTCAATCACTGTTCTTCAAAGCGTTCCTGCCGCGATTTTTTTTTTTAAACTCCTCTCTTTCTCGACACATTGCATTGCCACGTGACTTTGACATTGCCGGAGGAGTTCTACCTTTGAAGTTGTTAATGTGCGAGGTTGGGGAAAAATGAACTGGAAAAAGAATCTAGGAGTAATAAAGAAAGACAAAGAATACATTAAACCAACCAAAGAATACATTAAACCAACCGAAGAATACATTAAACCAACCAAAGAATACATTAAACCAACCAAAGAATACATTAAGCCAACGAAAGATAGATTAGAAAAGACAGATGACAAAAAAACGAAATATCAAACTTTTATTAACGCTCCCACCTGGCTTTTATGCACTCCGCGGTAGTATAGTTAGCCTCCCCTACTATGAATCTGCGGGCCTGAGTTCGCATCCCGATCGACGTGCAGCAAACCCAGCTGTCCATCCTTCCTTTCGGAGTGGTTCATAAATGGCTACCTGGGAAAACCTGGGGAAGGTAAACTGTGGTAACCCGGATGTCACACTGACTGTGTCGGGTGAAGTGTTCTCTCCCACCACAGGCTCAAAGGTCCAACGTGACGAAGATTAGCACCGCCACCACGCGCAGCTATAGCGATGCTCCCAACTTTATTTTTCGACCTGGCTTTTGATGTTGCCTGTTGAGCTTGATACAGAGAAAAGAAGAATCGTTTTAACACTGCCTCCCCAAAATCCTTTATGAACCTCGCACGAAACCAAGATTAAACAATTTCGCCGGCGCAGAAAACGTTTAAGCGCGAGGATGGAACTTATAAATAGGTAACAAGAGCCAACACAATGGAGCAATAACACAGAGGAACGCTTCACCTCTGACCCCGGACCCCACAATGCACCTGGCCGAGAGGAGAGCCCCACCTGGCGTGTTCTCAACCTCCTTAGCGGGTTGAGGGGTTACGATCTATCTGTATGCGACCAGGTGAGGAGGAAGAGGAGATAGTAGCAAGGAAGAAAGGTAGGAATGAAGGAAAACAAGAAAAGGAAGGTGGATAAGGAGGAACAGAAGACGCAAAAGAGAAATGGAGGAGAGAGAATTGGAGGAAAATGGTGAAGGAGGAAGAGGAAGAGGAGGAGGGAGAGATAAAGAAGGAGAGAAAAAGGTGTAAGAGATCAAGTTTTAAAGAGTCTTACCTGTGTGAGTGTGTGTGTGTGTGTGTGTGTGTGTGTGTGTGTGTGTGTGTGTGTGTGTGTGTGTGTTTTACGTTCATTCACCTCCCCATTCGCCCATTTCCCAATTCATTCACTCACCTATTTCTCCCTTACCCATTCGTTCACCTTCCTCCCTTTCCCTTCCTTCCCTCCCTTCCCTCCCTCCCTCCCTTACCTTGCTAATTTATGTGGCTTAAGAACCTGTACAACCCATACTACGCAAACTGGAACACCACCCTACCCCCCCCCCCCTCTCTCTCTCTCTCTCTCTCTCTCTCTCTCTCTCTCTCTCTCTCTCTCTCTCTCTCTCTCTCTCTCTCTCTCTCTCTCTCTCTCTCTCTCGCAACTCTCTCGGTACTGAATCTTGTATAACAGTAACATGTCGAGTTGCATTATACTTGGGTAGTCTTAGGAGGAGGAGGAGGAGGAGGAAGGGGTTAAGGAGCTGAAAGAGGAGAGAGTTTGTAAGCAAAGTTATGTTTGGAATTCGAAAACATCAATTAAAAGGGGAAAAAAATACTGCTGATCCGATTAAAAGAAAAGAAAGTGATTTTCCATTCCTCGTCTTGCCAGTTAGTCATTCCATTCCTTTTCCTTCATTATTTTCTTCCTCTCTTCCATTTCTCTTCCATTCCATTCCTCCTCATTCATTCCATTTTTTCTTCTCCTTCCCTCCATTCCTCCTCCTTCATTCCCTTCCTTTTTCTTTCATTCCACTTCTTTTCCTTCATTCTATCTATCTGTCTATCTGTCTATCTATCTATCAGTATCATGTCTTTTTTTTCGTTTTCTTCTCAACAAATTCATCCCATTCATTTACTTTCTCTAGTATTTTTCATGTTTTTTCCTTTATTTCCCTTTCCTCTTCCTTTTCTCATTCCATTCGCCTATCCCCATCATTCTCTATCTCCCTCCATGTCTCTCTTTTTCTTCCTCCTTCTTCTCTCTCTCCATATTTTTTTTATCCTATACCTCTCTTTCTCTCTTCCTCGTCCCATATTTTGCTTCCTCTCCCTTCTTCTCTCTCTACCTCTCCCTCTCTCTCTCTTCCCCCCGTTTTGCTTTCCCTCCCTCCCCCTTCCTCTCCCTTCTTCTCTCTCTACCTCTCCCTCTCTCTCTTCCCCCCGTTTTGCTTTCCCTTCCTCCCTCTTCCTCTCCCTCCCTTCCTCGTCCCATATTTTGCTTCCTCTCCCTTCTTCTCTCTCTACCTCTCCCTCTCTCTCTTCCCCCCGTTTTGCTTTCCCTCCCTCCCCCTTCCTCTCCCTCCCTTACTTTCTCCCTCCAGCCCACCTTTAAACTGCACGCTTATATTTATGGGAGCCGAGGCCTTGGGAACAGGTAACAACAATTGCCTCCGTGATTTACGTCCCTCCTCGCGTCCATGTAAGTGATGAGGCGACCAGGGCGACGACACGGGGCGGCGGGCGGGCAGGCAGAGGGAGGCTGTGATGATTCGTCCTAAGAGTCTATGATGAGGGTTAACGAACGGAGATGGAGATTAGAATGAATTGAGACAGGACGAGGGTGAGAGAGAGACAGATATGTAAACAGACGGGAGAAGAGAGAGAATTAGAAAGAGGTTATTGATGACGGAGGTGGATATTTAAAGAGACAGAAATGGAGAGGGAATTAGGAAGAGGTTATTGATGAGAGGTTAACAGACGGAGATGGAGATTAAAATGAAATAAGACAGAGGACGAGGGACAGAGAGAGACAGATATGAAAATAGACAGAAATAGAGAGAGAATTAGGAAGAGGTTACTTATAAGAACTAGTTGAAAATGGAGCTGGAGAGACAGAGATGCAGATAAAAACAGATATAATGAAAAAGACAGAAACTGAAAGAGATTACTGATGAGATTTCAAAGGACATAGATTGATAAGGAAATAAAATGGCAGAAATATAAACAAGAGAGAAATAGAGATAGAAATAGATATAAAGAGAGAAAGATTTTGTTTGCCATATCATTTCGTTTTGTTATAGAAAGTTAAAGTATATAAAAGTTGCTAAGTGTTATGAGAAGTAGCGAGGGAGTTCAAAGAGGAGAAAGAGGTAGTCGTGGAGGAGGAGGAGGAGGAGGAGGAAGAGGGAAGAGAAAGGAAGGGAGAAAAGAACCTTGACTCGCTTATCGATAACGAATTAGCATCTCAAGAATGGGTCTCCGGGCACTGCTATGGAACCCCTCCCGCCCTCACACCCAACCATGCCTTCCTCCCATCCTCCCTCACCCCTCTTCTCCCTCACACCTCTCCCTCATATCTTTTCTCCCTCCCTTATTTCGTCACTTTTTTCTCTCATCTTTCTCTCACATTCTTTCTTCCCCACTTCTACTCTTCCTTCTTCACTTTTTCCTTTCTTTCTTCTTTACACCATCCCTTCCTTACATTATCTTCCTTCCTTTCCTCACCTCACGCCATCTTTATCGCTCTTTATTCAACCTTTCCATTATTCTTTCTTCTCCACTTCTACTCTTCCTTCTTCACTTTTTCCTTTCTTTCTTCTTTACACCATCCCTTCCTTACATTATCTTCCTTCCTTCACGTCACGCCATCTTTATCGCTCTTTTCTGTTCTTCCTCATTCAACTTTTCCATCTCTCATCTTTATCTACTCATATTGTTTCTATCCATCCATCCATTTATCTCACCCTCACTTTTTGCCCTTCTCACACCCGCTTTCTTCCTTTTTTCCCTTTTCCTTCTTTTCTTTTCCAGTCTTCCTCATTCAACCTTCCCATCTCGCATTCTTTATTCGTTCTGATTCTTCCCTTTCTCTCTCTTTATATCTATCTCTGTTTATCTGTCTATCTAACCCTTTCTTCTCTTCCTCTCTAAACACTCCTTCACATTCTTCTTTCACACCTCATCCTCATTCCTTCGCTAAGAGCTTCCGTTTCTCACACCCTCACATTCCGCCTTATTTCCTACACTTCCATCCATTCCTTAGACTTCCTTTCCCTCCCCTTCCATTTACTCCTTCCTGACCTAGCTTCGTACGGATGAGAAAAGAGGAAAACAGAATTATCACTAAACAGAAATATATTACCTCGTGTGACTCAGGTGAATTGGCAGTGCTGAGTTGTCGTACAGGTAGTTAGTTAACACCTCTGTAGGAATGTTATGTACGATTTAACAACACTATGAGCCACTGTCCGTCTCTTCTACACATAGCTACCATAATTCATCATCCTCTAGAGAAGTTTATGTTATTTAAAGGTAGAAACAGCCGCTACACTTCCACCAGCGAGTGTTTGAGTGCAGCGTCGTCTGGCTGTGAATTTGTGGGATCATGAACTTAAAATCCGACTGTCGAGGGAAATCAGATCAGCTTGTGTGGCGCGTACAAATAGGCAGTGTTGGGTTGTCGTACAGGTAGTCAGCACTTACCACCAAATTATCGTATCCACCATTGTATTTACCGTTTTTAGACACTTAACGATAGCAAAACACTAATAATTAAACCTTTCAACGGTAACTATAAATAAATGTAGTTATTGGAGTAAAGGAGACAATTTTTGGGTCGGAAATCGGAAATATAAGAGGCTAAGTACGACAATCTGGCATCGTTACTTACCACCTCCCCCAGCGAGTGTTTGGGTCTAGGGTCGTCTGGAGCGTCTCGCCGGCAGCTGGCCACCAACCACACCGCCACCCGCAAAAAATCCATTAAGCGCGAGGAAAAAGCGCTCACTCAACCTTTTAAACACGGAAAAGCCTATAATCTGGTATTGTTTTTAACCGTTTCTTCTGTTAGCTCCAAATCGGGATGTTAGTGATACCTTGAAAGTGTTATTTTTTTTGTTATGTTTTTTACTTTGCTTCTCTCATTCAGATTTTTCTGCATTAGGTAACGCGAGATCTTATTATTATAGAAATGCTGTTCAGGTATTAATGATTCTTGAACTTATTCGTATTTCTTTGCATCGATTTTTCACATTAACACAAAATCCCTTACCATATGATCTTTAAGGGAGTGTGTATTCAGATTATTATTAAACCACGTGAATTCAACTTAATTTTTTACCATTGAATATTTCTTTTCTAGCATTAACGTGAAACCACGTACTCTCATCGTCAAAAAGGTATATATTCAAAGTGTGGTCTTGGGGCAGCGAGGAAATCGATTACTGCATACCTTAAGCAAACAAAAATAAGGACATAAGTTAAAAAAAGATAGAAAAAACACTTGATCCTCAGCCACCTTAGCCTTCGCCCGATAGTCAAGAGACATCCAGGTAACCAGCGATAACCCTTCGGCGCCGCGCACACCTGAGGCCACACCAACACAGTGATAATGGCTGTTTACTGGAAAGGTGGTAGAAAAAGGTGGAAGGTAAAAAGGTGGAAGAGAAAGATGAAAAGGAAGAAGAAATTGATGAAAAGGTGAATGAGAAAGATGAAAAGACAAGAAAAAAATGAATAGATGGAAGAGAAAGATGAAAAGGTAGAAGAAATAGATGAAAAGGTGGATGAGAAAGGTGAAAAAATAGAAGAGAAAGATGAAAATGCAGAAAAAAGGATGAAAACATGGAAGAGAAAGATGAAAAAATAGAAGAGAACAGGAAAAAGCTGGAAGGTGATAGACAAACGAATACCTGATTAAAACCTTCAATAACAGGAAAAGGGGCGGAAATATCTCCTGGGCTGGTTTTGTTTTTGAGGTCGCGGGAGAAAGACTTGAGAAAAAAAAAACTGTTTGTGTGTTAGAGGCGACAACATCATAATAATAAGTTTTAGGGAAATGCCACAATGATCTTTACTTGGAAATACTGTTTGTTGTGGTACTGTGTGTGTGTGTGTGTGTGTGTGTGTGTGTGTGTGTGAGTGGGTGGGTGGGGGGGGGATGCTTTCTTGCTTTCTCTTTCTCTTTCTTTGTCTGTCTGTGCACTCTCCCTCTCTCTCTCTATCTCTATCTCTCTATCTGCCTATCTATTAATCTATCTATCTATTCATATCTATCCTTATCTCCTACCTATCTCCCTACCTATCTTATTCACAGCAGGTGCGCGCGAGGTAATAGGAGGAGGAGGAGGAGGAGGAGGAGGAGGAGGAGGCGGATGAGGAGGCTGACATTTGAGGGCGTGGAGCAATATCTTCCTGGCGCCACGGTGTTACAAGATCGACACACATAACCTCCTCCCCCTGACTGAGGGCCCGCGTTCGACTCCCGCCTATTCTCACCTGTTCTCACCTTTGCTTGATAGTTTTTTGCCGTTGGTTTTATTTTTTCTCACCTGGTTGATGTTTGCTACTGGTTTCTTTTTTATTGCTTTATTTTCTTTCTTTCTTTCTTTCTTGTCTTTTGTTTGTCTTTTATTTGGTGATGCTCGTTTTCTTTCTTCTCCTTTCTTTCTTGTTTTCTTCTCTTTTTTTTTCTTTTTCTGTTTCTTTTATCGTTATTTGCTTGCAGTTTTATTCATTGATATTTGTTTTCTTCATCTTCCCTTTTATCACCTTCATTTATGGCTGTTTATCTTTCACACCTTCCACTCTTCTCATTCTTCCGTATCTTCACTTTCTTTCATCATTCTACATTTTCTCTCCCGTTTTCACTTTTCTCTTTCACCTCCTCTTTTTTCTTCCACTGTTTGCCCTTTCTGTTCCACTTCTCCACATTCTTTTTCCACCTTTTTCATTTCTTCTGGCTTCCACCTTCCATCTTTTTCTTCCTCCTTTTCACTATTCTGTTCCACCTTTTCCCTTTCTGCCATCTTCCACCATTCCTATTTACCTTTTCCTTTTTCCCTCTTTTCACTCTCTCCGTCTCTTCCACTTCTTTCCTCTTTCATAAATGGACTTCCCTTCATTGGACGTCATTCTCTTGTATGACGTCACTTCGCTACGTCACAAGGAGAGTAGAAGAGAGTAGAGAGAGAAAAAAAAGAGAGAGAGGATCAGATGCCACACACCACCACTAACACTACCACGACCACCACGTAACTCCTATTCCTTTCAACCGCTTAATGTTTTCCAATCCTGAAGTCTTTGCTCAGCGTGACACCCCTCGCGGCCCGGCAGAGTAATGGTGTCACGCGGGGGCCTTCTGGGCGTACTCAAATATTGGCTTAGATATCTCCGTCCACGGGTATCGGCGGTGACCTGGTGAAGTCAGCGGCCCGGAGCCCTAATATGGAGGCAGCCCTGACCAGCCCGTGTGTGTGTGTGTGTGTGTGTGTGTGTGAGAGAGAGAGAGAGAGAGAGAGCCCCCACACACACACACACACACACACACACACACACACACACACACACGATAAACAGTATTTCATAAGATGTTTATTTTTATCTCTTTTGGTTATGTATAAAAAATATTGTATGATGCATTCGAGAGCGCGCGCACACACACACACACACACACACACACACACACACACACACACACACACACACATAAGCCTTCACATGCCTACTTTGTTTTGTAATATATGCGCTACCCCTACTGAAAGAGAGAGAGAGAGAGAGAGAGAGAGAGAGAGAGAGAGAGAGAGAGAGAGGGTGAATGGAAGGCGGGTGAAGGCTGGACTTGGGCGAGAGGAGAGTGAATGAGGTGTGTGGGTGGGGGGGTGGGGGGGCGGGAGGAATGGGGGCAGGAGAGACTCAGGTGAGGTAATGAGTGAACGGCAACCAGGTATGACTCACCTTACCTCACACGCACACACACACACACACACACACACACACACACACACACACACACACACACACACACACACACACACACACACATGCACACTTTCTCACACACACGCACACAATCAGCTGTTTTTTTCTCTCTCCCTCTCTCTCTCCAATGAATATATTATAAACTGCTTTCCAATATAACAACAACAACAACAACAACAACGCTGAAAATAAATTAAGTATGATTATTTATATTCATGCATTCACACCTTTTATGTATGTATGTTGTTTTTCACTTCATGTTTCTTATTATTCTTTCAACGATATTTTCTTTTTTTTTACCATTTTTTTCGTTGTATCGTAAATTTTCTCTTTTTGCTTTCTTCTTTATTTCTATTTTTACTCCTCGTTTCGTCTTTCCATATTCTTAAAAGTCTATTATTTTTTTTCTTTTCTCTCTTTCTCCTCTTTTCCTCCCCTTTTTTCCCCCTTCTTCTACTCTATCCTTTTTTTCCCATCCTCTTCCTCTCCCATCTTTTCCTTCTTCCTCCCTTCTCTCTTTCCCTTCCTTCTCCCTTCCCATCCTTTCCCTCTTCCTCCTCCTCTCCCATTGTTTTTCTCTCTTCTTCCTTTCCCTTCCTCTCGCCTCCGTTCAATCCTTCCCCTTTTCCTTTATTTCCCTTCTGTTATTTTTTTCTTTTCTCTTTCATTCCTTTTCCTCTCCTTTCTCCTGCACCGTCTTCTTCTCTTTCCTTTTTTTTCCCTTCCTCCTCCTTCTCTCACATCTTTTCCTTCTTCCTCCCTTCTCTCTTTCCCTTCCTTCTCCCTTCCCATCCTTTCCCTCTTCCTCCTCTCCCATCGTTTTCCTCTCTTCTTCCTTTCCCTTTCTATCGCCTCCCTTTTTCCTTTTCCTTTCTTTCCTTCCCTTCCCTTCCCTTCCCTCTCCTTATCCTTCTGTCCTTCACTTCGCCTCCCCTTCCCTTATTCTCTGCCCTTCTCCCTCCCTCTTCTCCCTACCTCCCCTCTCTCCATCTCTCTATTCAAGTCATCTCCCTCCCCTCCCTTCTTTACTTCATCTATCTTCTTTACCATCTTTCATTCCTGCCTCCCTCTCTCCCTCCCTCTCTCCCTCCCTCCTTCTCTCCCTCCCTCACCTTGGATCTGGTAAGTGCCTGACACCGTCCATCAGAGGAACAGAGGCACTCGTTGTCCTTCGCAGTGCCACATTCCTCCTCCTCCTCCTCCTCCTCCTCCTCCTCATCGTCTTTCACCCGTTCGCTCCACTGGTATCTCGCATATCTTTTAAGGTATGCACCCTCGTCTCTCCTCCTCCTCCTCCTTCTCTCCTCCTCTCTTTATCTCTTTCTCTCTCATTTAATTACCTTCCCTTTTTATTCTAAACTCCACTTTTTTTCTTCTTCCAACTTTGGTGTGGCATATTTATTTCTCCGTTTCTTTCTTTCTTATTCACTTTCTGGTTTCATTTCATCTATTTCTTTGGTCTTGTATTATTTTTCTTTTCTTTATTTCTGTTCCTCCTTCATTTTGCGTCCAACACCCTCTCTTTTCATTTTCAATACCTATTCCCTTTTTATTTTTCTTCTTATCTATCTTCTGGCTCTTTTCAATTACCTTTCCCTTTCTCTCCCTCTCTCGCTCTTTTCATTTACCTTTCTTTTCTTCTTTTCATTTCCTTCGTTTTGCTTCCAACATCTTCTCCTCATTTTCATTATTTCCTTTTTTTTAGCTCTTTTTTTATGTCTCCCTCTCTCGCTTTTCTCATTTATCTTTTCCTGTCTTCTTTTCTTTTCTAGTAAGACATATATTTCTTTTCCTCTTTTTTCTACCTTCTCTATTTCGTCTCGGCTTTCTTTTCACTATGCCTCAACACCCTCTTCTTTTTATTATTTCCTTTTCACCTTCCACTTTTTTTCTTTCTCCTTTCATTTATCTCATTTTCTTTTCTTTTCTTCTTTATTCCACCTTTTCCATTTCATCTCGGCTTTCCTTTCATCACGCCTCAACACCCTTTTCCTTTTTTCATTTCCTTTTCACCTTCCATTTTTTTTTCTTTCTCCTTTCATTTATCACTCATTTTCTTCTTTTCTTTTCTTGTAAGACGTGTATTTTACTTTTCCTCTTTATTCTTCAACCTCCATTTTTAATTCGACTGTTTCCATTCTACCTCAACTCCCCTCTTTTCATTTTCACTATTTCCTTTTTTATCATTTTTTCTCTCACTCTTCTCATTTACTTTTTTTCTTCTTTCCTTAACTTCTATTACGTTTTCTTCTTTCCCTCTTTATTCTGCATCTTTCCTTTCCTTATGTCTCTAACCCTCTCGTCATTATCATTGTTCCCCTTTTTATCATTATCCTTATTCTCCTTCCCTTTCTCTTTCATTTTATTTGTCTTTTCTTTACCTTCCTTTTTTTGCCTTCCTTTTTTTCTCCTCATTTTCTTCCCGGCCTCGTCAGCGCGAATGGCGGCGATAAGAACTTTGCCAATTATGTGTTTTTCCTTCGTTCTGGTCCTTCATTAAGAGTTTTCCTTCCTGCCTGCCACGGGATGAAGGTTAAGTTTTAATTAGGTACTGTCCCTGTATTTAAAGTTTCCTCGGTGGTGGTGGGGGGGGGGGGGGGTTATGGTGGAACTTCCCAAGGGCGCCACCGTCAGGGATTGTTATTGTTGTTGTTGTTGGTGGTGGTGATGGTAGTGGTATTGGTGTTGTTCTTGTTCTTTTTGTTCTTGTTCTTATTTTTTTTTCTTCTTCCTCCTCCTCCTCCTCCTCCTCTTCTTCTTCTTCATTTTCTGTGTCTTTGTCTTCTTCTTTTTCTCCTTTTTTCTTCTTCTTTTCTTCATATATGTTGTAATTACTATGAGAGAGAGAGAGAGAGAGAATAAAGAGAGAAAATAAAGAGAGAAAATAACGAGAGAGCAAGAGGAAGGGATTAAACAGGAAGACACAGCTAAGAAGGAAGTGAGAGGTGACGGAGAGAAAAGGAGAGAGAGTCGGAGAGAGAGAGAGAGAGAGAGAGAAGGAAGTGAGGGAAGGAGGGAAGGGGGAGGGAGGAAGGGAGGAGCCACCTGCATGTCACCTGGCTGGAGGAGGAACACCTGTGGAGCCAATCAAAACAAGGATACAGGTAGGCGGCGGCGGCACGGACACAAAAGGACAGCTCGCACAAAGGAAGGAAGGAAGGAGATGGATAGGACCGAAAAATACAATAGTGAGAAGGATGAAGGAAGGATGGAAAGGATGGAAGAATACAAAGGAGGAAGGCAAGAATGAAGGAAGAAAAGTGTTAGGAGGAAGGAAAGTAGGATCAACACTAGCCAGCACATCCATAGACCCGTTAGATATTTCATACGTAAAATAGAAGTACCATCATACACCTTGCAAGCAAAGAAGACCAAAGAAAAAACGTTTGTGAGGCTCCAAGAAAAGGTAAACAGAACATACAACTTACCAACCTACACAGTGCAAGCAAGGAGAACAGAAAAAAACGTTCGTGATCATCCAAGAAAAGGAAAACAAACGTATACTTCCAACAAACACCGTGCAAGCAAAGAAAATAAAGAACGTTTGTGTACCACCTCGCTTCTCTCTCCCTCGGTCAGTCTCTCTCTAAGCCGAAATAATCTTATCGAGGACACTTTGCCAATAAAACTTTAACATGCTTTTCGCAGGTTCCCGCTACCCAGGCCGAGAGAGAGAGAGAGAGAGAGAGAGAGAGAGAGAGGAGGAGGAGAAAGGGAAAAGCAGGGAAATGTTTGATAAAGTTAGGGCGAGAGAGGAACGGTGAAAATGCATTAACTTCGTACTCCAGCGAGATGTGTTTTCGTGTTCTGATGTGGTTTTCCTCTTTGCTTGCTTACTCTTGCTTGCTTGCTTGCTCTGTTTTCCTTTATATACTTTTTCCTAGTCATTATTTTTCCCTTTTCCTCGCCTTCATGAACCCTTTCTTCCTTCCTCCCTTCCTTCCTTTATTCATTCAGTAAGTCCATCCTTTCTTTCTCTCTCTTTCTTCCCTCCTGGCTTCTCCTAATCCCTCTCTTATCTCTTCCTTTCATCTGTCTACCTTTATTTTCATCTCTCTCCCTCTCCCCTCTCTCCCTCTCTCTCCCTCTCTCACATCAGCAGTCCTCTCACACGTCTTCATCTGAGAGTCAAATGCACGTGTGTTAGGCTGCCCGGCGACCTGGATGTGGATGACGGAGGTGACGAGAGGAAGAGGGCGGGCAGCGGAGGTCGGGCGTGTAGGTAAACAAGCCCAGCAGCGTTCCAAAGGCGTACCCAGAAGAGGGCCGTCCGGGAGGCATATTTCTGAGGTGGATGTGAGGTTGGCACTTCCCCGAGCCGCTGAGCTGTGGGTGACGTGCTGTTCGTAGCTCACAAACTAACCACGTAATTCTTTTCTACTTATTATTAGTATATTTCCTGGTAAAAAGAAGTGTGAAGTTCCTCTGTCGGGTAAGAGTGAAGATTCTGTAACAAGAACATGAAGGAAGGCGTGAAGAAAAGTGAAAAAAGGGATAAAAGTGGATAAGTAAATATAGATGTGACAATGTGAAGTAAGGAGGAGAGGATGAAGGAGTGGAGGAAGAAAGAACAGAGATAAGAAAATGGAGAAGAAAGAAAGGGAGGAAGGAAAAGAATAAGTGTATTTTTCAGCAAGAATTACTACGAACTCAACTAACACCATCATAACCTAACCTAACCTAACCTCTACGGGTCGGACGCTGAACTCTGCTACCGTCCTGGAGAGTAAGTTAGTCTCAAGCAGCAAGTCCCAAGAGATCCAATCAGCGAAGCAGCAGAATTATGTCGCGGATAAATTGCTGAGTGAAGACGCGATGTTGAGTACTTTGGTGATGTAAGGCAGAGGAACGGATTGTAGGAGGAGGAGGAGGAGGAGAAGGATAGTGGTGAAAGTAAAGGAGTAGAAGCAGAAACTGATGATGATGATGATGATGCTACTGACCACGACGACGAAAAGAAGATTATGATGACAAAAATGGATGATAAAGATAAAAAGATGAAGAAGAACAGATTGTACCACACCCAACACCAATACCAACACCAATACCAACACCAATACCAACACCAATACCAACACCAACACCAACACCAACACCAACACCAACACCAACACCAACACCAACACCAACACCAATACCAACACCAATACCAACACCAATACCAACACCAACACCAATACCAACACCAATACCAACACCAATACCAATACCAACACCAGCACCAACACCAATACCATCACCAATACCAACACCAATACCAACACCAACACCAATACCATCACCAATACCAATACCAACACCAATACCAACACCAACACCAATACCAACACCAATACCAACACCAATACCAACACAAGCACCAACACCAATACCATCACCAATACCAATACCAACACCAATACCAACACCAATACCATCACCAATACCAATACCAACACCAATACCAATACCAACACCAATACCAACACCAACACCAATACCAACACCAATACCAACACCAACACCAATACCAACACCAATACCAATACCAATACCAACACCAACACCAATACCAACACCAATACCAACACCAACACCAACACCAACACCAACACCAACACCAATACCAACACCAACACCAACACCAACACCAACACCAACACCAACACCAACACCAATACCAACACCAGCACCAACACCAATACCATCACCAATACCAACACCAACACCAACACCAATACCAACACCAATACCAACACCAATACCAAGACCAACACCAATACCAACACCAACACCAATACCAACACCAATACCAACACCAATACCAACACCAACACCAACACCAACACCAACACCAATACCAACACCAATACCAACACCAATACCAACACCAACACCAACACCAACACCAATACCAACACCAACACCAACACCAACACCAACACCAATACCAACACCAACACCAATACCAACACCAATACCAACACCAACACCAATACCAACACCAACACCAATACCAACACCAACACCAATACCAACACCAACACCAATACCAACACCAACACCAATACCAACACCAATACCAACACCAACACCAACACCAACACCAATACCAACACCAACACCAACACCAACACCAATACCAACACCAATACCAACACCAACACCAACACCAACACCAATACCAACACCAACACCAACACCAACACCAATACCAACACCAACACCAACACCAATACCAACACCAACACCAACACCAAAACCAACACCAACACCAACACCAATACCAACACCAACACAAACACCAACACCAACACCAATACCAACACCAATCCCAACACCAACACCAACACCAATACCAACACCAACACCAACACCAATCCCAACGCCAACACCAATACCAACACCAATACCAACACCAACACCAACACCAATACCAACACCAACACCAATACCAACACCAACACCAACACCAATACCAACACCAACACCAATACCAACACCAACACCAATACCAACACCAATACCAACACCAATACCAACACCAACACCAATACCAACACCAATACCAACACCAACACCAATACCAATACCAACACCAACACCAACACCAATACCAACACCAACACCAACACCAATACCAACACCAACACCAACACCAATACCAACACCAACACCAATACCAACACCAACACCAACACCAATACCAATACCAACACCAATACCAACACCAACACCAATACCAACACCAACACCAATACCAACACCAACACCACCACCAACACCAACACCAACACCAACACCAATACCAACACCAACACCAACCCCTAAGAAATGCCTCAAAACCTCTACGAAAGCCTTGCCAAATGTGTGTTCTTTCGTCCCTCACATCAACTATATACAAAGGCCGAAAAGGAGATTAATCGTGTTTTAATGAGTGTTTTCCTAATCATGGTACAAAAGAAGGGTCAAACTACTACCAGGCTCATAAAACTACCCTTTATAAACGCCTCAAAACCTCTACTAAAGCCTTGCCAAATGTGTGTGTGCTTCCAAAGGTTTTTTTTTCACAATTGCGATACTGAAGAATGGTCAAACTACTACCAGGCTCATAAAACTACCCCTAAGAATGCCCAGAACTCCTATGAAAGCCTTGTCTTATGAGTGTGTGCTTGAGTGCCGAAAGGTTGGAAGAAAAAGACCTTTCTTTAGCACCGAGGCAGCACCTTTGAGCTCGAGGGGAGATTGGGGTTAAGTACGCGGAGGGCATTACCCGTGTGTGTGTGTGTGTGTGTGTGTGTGTGCTCAGGAGGGAACCAGCAAGGGAGGGAAGGGCACCACCACCACCACCACTGGCTTCACCACCACCGCCGCCGCCGCCGCTACCCGCTGCCAGACGGGTAATTACGAGCCTCCAGCCACGACAGGGCAGGAGGGACGCGGGTCACACGCACACACACACACACACACACGGTCCGGCAGCCTTAAGGTCTCTCTCTCTTTCTCTGATAACTTTAAACACAGCCATTGAGCGGCGTGGGTTCATATCTGGGTGCAATTTCGGCCTCGGCTCCTTCACATTAGTAAATAAACAGACGCATGGAAGCGGAGAGGCGGCCAGAAAGCGCTGCGACAAAGTTCAGATGGCGGGCGGGCGGGTTGGTGACGACTGGGCGGCGCTGCTCGGCTTGACGCGGCTCCCAGGGCCACACCGCGCACACACGCTCCTGTTCTGCGAGTCACCAAATTGAACCACTCGTCTGCGTTATGAGAAATGGGAGAACAAGATTGCCCGGTGATTACGGCCCCGCGGAGGAGTGTCCAAGAGAGGGAACGTTTGTCATCCGCTGTTTGCCCTTATAAGAGTTGTGCTGAGGTGTTTCGTTACGGAGATGAGCACTGTGGCCTGGCGTAGCACAAGATTGCCTGGTGACTACGAATACGCGGAAGACTGTCCAAGAGAGAGAACATTTGTCATCCGCTGTTTCCCCGTATAAGAATTGTGCTTTGGTGTTTTGTTACGGAGATGAGCACTGAGGCCTGGCGTAGCACATGATTGCCTGACTACGAGACCGCGGAAGACTGTCCAAGAGAGAGAGCGTTTGTCATTCCATGTGCTCTCTCTTATAAGTGCTTCGCTACGGAGATGAGCACCGGGGCCACGCGTAGCTATAGTGTCTACGTTATGAAGAATGGCAGAACAAGATTGGCGGGTGATTGCTACGGAGCCGCGGAAGTGTCGTTATCATCCGCTGTGCTTTGCTACGGAGGTATACCAGCAACGTATTTTTCTGCCTGTTTGTGTGTCTCTTTGTCTGTTTATACGTTTATCTGTGTCTCTCAGTCGGTCTGACAGTCTTTCAGTATCTCCAGCAGTGTATTTGTAACCATCTGCTTCTGTGTCTGTCTATCTGTCTGTCTATTTGCCTGTTTGTCACTCTTCCTGTCTGTCACTCTGTCTGTCTCCCTATCTATCTGTCTGTTTGCATGTCCGTCCGTCCGTCAGTGTGTGGAGTCCGTCGTTATCTCCCGGCCTTGGTTATCATCATCACTATCACGGCGTCTTACTGGGTCACTGTCAATCACATGAATTACACCCAGACCACTTGACGGAAATTGGGGCGATCTGAAGGGCCGCTACTACTACTACTACTACTACTACTACTACTACTACTACTACTACTACTACTACTACAATCAAAACAGCATTAGCAACCGCGATAGTAGTAGTGTTAGTAGTAGTAGTAATAGGAGGAGGAGGAGGAGGAGGAGGAAGAGGTAGCGGTCGTAGCAGTTGTAATGTCAAACAATCTCTCTCTCTCTCTCTCTCTCACCCCTCCCATCCGTCCCTCACTCACTCCTCAAGCCCTTAAGTAAACACACCTCGCCGTCTTCCCACATCCTGATGAATTATCCAAAGTTATCCTTGTTTACCTTCCCTTCGCCACCTCGCCCTCACGCTCGCTCAGGGGCCGGGTGGGGGCGTGGCCTAATGACGTCATGGGTACCGACAAGGGGAACGGGATCTCTGAATGAACGGGTGGTCAGTTGAGTAAGCGAAGCCGGCGGGAGGGGATGTGTCGCCCGGCTGTACCATGGAACTTCATTGGGGGACTAGTGCACTGGATTTTGCCGCTGTGTTGAGGCTGTGGATTGTGTTGCGTGACGGTGTTGTTCCTCTCGTGTGACCATGATGCACAGTGCTGGGACGTGTGTTACCTGCGTGGTCTTCCTTCTCGTGTTTGAGGTGAAGACTTTGTGACAGGTGTGCGTGTGTTTACCTGACGGCTGTTCAAGGAGTTTTCCGGGGCAAGGTGACGCGTGCATCTTGTAAGTATACACTGTGATACGGATCCACACACACGCATACTAGTCAGTCATTCCATAGAGAGCTTGAGTGATAGCATAAACTGTTGTCCTCTGAAGCGAGACTGAGGTGTGCAAAAGGGAAGAAAGATAAGAAGACGAGAGAAGGAACACACACTAGTCATTCCATCGTGAGAGCCTGCGAGTGATAGCATACACTGTTGTCCTCGTTCTGTCCTGAGTGAGACTTAACGCGTGCAAGGGAAAGACACACGAGAGAAGGGGCGCAGGATAGAGAGAGGGGAGCCCAACGCCAAAATAGGCACAATGGTGAAAGATTTCCTCACGCGAAGCAAAACCCCGACCCTCCCCCATGAAGGTAAGTTAGTGTGTTAATTTGTCAGTCTCTTGTTATTTGATTTTTTCCTCTCCTTTATTTTTTTCGTAACATATCAGTCTACGTATAGGACCCAACATCTTTTTCCTTCTCCTCTTTCTCTTTTACCTTCGTTTTCCTCCACATAGTTTACCTTACCTCTTTTTTTCTCTTTTTTTTCTCGTAATATATTTGAGTCTATATAGGGGCCAACATCTTTTTCCTTCTCTTTCTCTTTCTCCTACCTTCGTTTTCCTACACATAGTTTACGTAACCTTGCCTAACATTTACCCAACCTCTTCGTTGTTTCTCATTTATTTTTCTCGTAATATATCAGAGTCTACGTATAGGGGCCAACATCTTTTTCCTTCTCCTCTTTCTCCTTGTCCTACCTTCGTTTTCATCCAAATCGTTTACCTAACCTTGCCCAACAATTACCTAACCTATTTCTTTTTCTCATTTTTTTCTCGTAATATATTAGTCTACGTATAGGGGCCAACATCTTTTTCCTACTCCTCTTTCTCTTTCTCTTACCTTCGTTTTCCTACACACAGTATACCTCACCTTGCCCTAACATTTACCTAACCTCTTTGTGCATTTATATCAAGAGTTTTATTCGCTTTATTTCTCTTCACTTGATACATTTAACATTACTAGCTTTATACCGATTTCCTTTTTTTTTTATCTTTCTCCTCTTTCTCTCTTTTTGTATTCGTTTTTTTCCGCATACTTAACCAAGCTTCTTTTTGTGCATTTATACCAAGCGATGCAGTAGTCTTTTTTTTCTAACTCTTTTTTCACTTAATTTATCTGACGTTAGTAGCTCTGTACCGTTTTCATTACCCTTTTTCTGTCTCTTGTATCTTTGTTTTCCTCCTGTTAGCTTGTTTTTGTTCTCTGGTGTGTGTGTGTGTGTGTGTGTTTTAAGTTATCTTTGCATCACTTTTGTCTCACTCTTTTCCCTTGATATATCTGGCATTACTGGCTATGTACCGTTTTTCTTTCTCCTAATTCTTTCTCTTGTATCTTCGTTTTCCTCCTCTTAGCTTCTGGGTTTTTTTCTCTGGTGCGTGTGTGTGTATTTTTTTTCAGGCTGTCTTCTCATCACTTTTTAGCTTACTTTTTTTCACTTGATATATCTGGCATTACTGGCTGTGTACCGTTTTTCTTTCTCTTCTTTCTCTTCTACCTTCATTTTCTTCCCTTCTTAGCTTCTATTTTTGTTCTCTGGCGTGTTTTTTTAAGTTATCTTTGCGTCACTTCTTTGATCTTACTTTTTTCCACTTGATATATCTGGCATTAACTTTCTATGTACCGTTTTCCTTTTATCTTTCTCTTTCTTACCTTTGTTCTCTTCCGTAAATTTACCCTAACTTCTATTTTTTTCTCTTTGTTTGTTTTCAGATGTGTTTTTTATACGTGTGTGTGCTATCTTACCATTAGTTGTTTTTTCTCACACTGACATCATTATCTGTACGTATATCATTAAACCTTCTCCTTTTTCTTTCTCCTGTACCTTCGTTTTCTTCTTACTTAACCTAACTTCTATTTTTATGTTCTTGGATGTATTGTATAACCGTGTGTGCACTTAAACCAAGCGTGGCATCCGTTAGTTTCCTCAGTGACTTTGCTTCTTCCCTCCTCATCCTCTTGCACCTCCACCCTCTCCCTCTCCTCCTCCGTGACTGACCATAAACAAACATGAAGTGACGTCTCCGCTCTACCTTATTGGCCTCTCCATTCATTCTGCTCCGGCGAGATTACCTTCAAGATAAGCGAGGCGAGCCAAGCAGCGTATTCCCGGCCCAAACCCTCCTTGATGCACCTCGGCAATTTGGGGGCAGATGAGATGCAAGAAACGCAGCCTCAGGTCCGTAGTCTTAAACGTATCGGCCCCTAAGTTTGCCTGTTTGAAGAGCCTCTCGTTGAAGGAGCTGGGGGTTTGCGTGGACTGTTTTGTGATCCTAGTGATAGTTTTACCTGACTTGTTCTTCTTCTCCTCTCTCCTCCTCCTTTTTTTTTTTTTTTCTTCCTCTTCTTTTTCTTCTTCTTCTGCCTCAGTTCGCCTGTTTGAAGAGCCTCTCGTTGAAGGTGCTGGGGGTTTGCATGGACTGTTTTGTGATCCTAGTGATAGTTTTACCTGACTTTTTCTTCTTCTCCTCTCTCTCTCTGTCTTGTTCCTACTTCTTTCTCTTCTTTTTCTTCTTTTTTTTTTTCTTTTTCTTCTTCTTCCTCAGTTCGCCTCGTGGAAGTTGCTGGTTTTGTGATCCTAGTGATAGTTGTACACGGCCTCTGCTGCACCTTGAACGGGAAAAATCGCCCAAACACCAACACACACAAGCCCTCAACTAACGTAGAAGGGAGAGGAGAACAAATAATAAATAAGAAGAGGAGGAAACAATCACCAATAGTCCCTGAGCTACGAAGGAGGAAGAGGAGGAAAATGACTAAAGAAGAAGGAACGACCGAAACAAACAGCCACACCAGCCCTCAACTAACGTAGGAGGGATAGGAGAATAAATAATAAAGAAGAAGAGGAAACAATCACCCATAGTTCCTGAAGCTACGAAGGAGGAAGAGGAGAAAAAAGGAATAAAGAAGAAGAAGCAAACACTCACACATCACTCAACTAACGTAGGGGAGAGAGGAGAACAAAGGATAAAGAAGAAGAGGAGGAAACAATCACCAATAGTTCCTTAAGCTACGAAGGAGGAAGAGGAGGAAAAAGGAATAAAGGAGAAGAAGAAAACCCGAAACAGACACCCACACACACAGGCCCTCAAGCAACGTAGCAAAGTCTCTTCCAAACACTCCAGCGCGAAGATCAACCTCCTCGCAAGCTGTTACTCCACCCACTCCCCCACTCCCCCACCAACCCATCCACCCACCCGCCCACTGCAAGCAAGGTGGATCACTTAATATGGCAAGGACTGTATTCTTCTTCCCCTTCGAGAGCCGCTTGCGAGACCTTGCAGGGGGTGACCAAGGACATGGGGGCCCAGGGTACGCCTCTTCACTCTCTCTCTCTCTCTCTCTCTCTCTCTCTCTCTCTCTCTCTCTCTCTCTCTCTCTCTCTCTGTCGCTTGCTATCCTGACGAAGAGGAGGAGGAGGAAAGAATGGAAGGGAGAGAAAGGGAAGGTAGGAGAAGAAGAGAAGGAAGGGGAGAAGAACGGATGGAAGGAAAGAGGAAAGGGAGAGGAAAGGGTAAGGGAAGGAAGGGGAGGAAGAGAAAAGGAAGGAAAGGAAGGGAGGAACAAGCAAGCAAGCACCAGAGGAGGAAATCCAAGTGAGGTAAAGCGCCGTTTGGAGTGTTTTTCTTTTTTTTCCCTCGTGCTAGATTTGTTATGTTTTGCTTGAATATTCATGACGCCGTGTTTGCTTTCGGAAGAGTTCTCTGTTACCAGCTGGCGAAGGATAACACACACACACACACACACACACACACACACAGACTCATGGACCTTTTATTTATTTATTTTATTTTTTTACTTTTAACTTTCCGCGTTATGTAAATGTTCAGATGCAAAACGTACATACACACCTGCAGCTTACCTTGCCTACACACACACACACACACACACACACACACACACACACACACACACACACACACACACACGCACGTACTTGATCAACACCTGACTCCTCTTTTTTTTTTTTTCGTTCATTTGCATGCACGAATGTTAATCAGGTTCATTTGGCGCATAATTTTTTTTCTCGCTCACCTTCGAACGCGCAGAGAAGAAATAATCGCCTTCGTGTTTGGTAGTAGTAGTAGTAGTAGTAGTAGTAGTAGTAGTAGTAGTTATGTGATATTTGCTTCTTGTTTTAATGTTGTCTTTCTCTTAGTTGTAATAGTAGTAGTAGTAGTAGTAGTAGTAGTAGTAGTAGTAGTTGTTGTTGTTGCCGTTGTTGTTGTTGTTGTTGTCGTTGTTGTTCCGTTGCTCTGGAAAGGTCACCGTCTCATTGATAGCCGTTTAAAACCCTCACTTGCATAGGAAATGTTACCTCCACCTTCTCTCTCTCTCTCTCTCTCTCTCTCTCTCTCTCTCTCTCTCTCTCTCTCTCTCTCTCTCTCTCTCTCTCTCACCTGCTCTAGTCACCTGCCCTCACTTACAACAACACCTGGTCACCCCTTCCCCCACCCCTTCACCCCCTTTTAATGCCTCCTGCAGGTCAGCCTTCCACCCCAGGTCACCCTCGGCTGCCCACTGGAGTCACTGTTGCGTGGAGAGGTCGACAGTTTTATAAGAGTGGAGAAGGTAGTCATTTTTTTTTCCTCTTTTTCTTTCTCTATTTTTCTTACCGTTGGTCGACTGGCTGGCTGGTTGTCTGGTTGGCTTGCGGTGTGGTTGGTTACTCTCACTAGGGGGCACGCACGTTTTCTTTGTTTCCTGGTCGAGTTGAGGGGAGGCATTTATTTTTTTCGTCTCCCTCCCTCCTCTCTGTCTCTCTCTCACGGGCTAGTTGTTTTTCCTTCCTTCCCTCTCTCTTTATGTCTGTCTTCCTTCCTCTCCTTCTTTCCTCTCTTCCCTCATTCTCTTTCTCCTTTCCCCTTCCCACTCTTTCCTCCTCCCTCTTCTTTCTTTCGTGTTCTGCCCCAAGTGCTTGATTTTGTCTGTAATTATCCTCCTCCTCCTCCTCCTTCTTCTTCGCTCTCTGGTTGGGTTCTTCCTTGTGAGTGAGGGATGGTGGAGAGAAGAGGGAGGGAAGGAGGTACACAGAGAGCGAAAGATGGAGGGAGAGAAGGCTCTGGCGTGGATGTTGCGCAGAGTTATGCAAATATTCTCTCTCTCTCTCTCTCTCTCTCTCTCTCTCTCTCTCTCTCTCTCTCTCTCTCTCTCTCTCTCTCTCTCTCTCTCTCGTCATGCAAAGATTTCTTATTCTTTTGTCTTTTTTACCTTTTTCTTTGTTTTGTTTTATTTATTAGTACATTAGTTGCGTTTCTTTCCCTTCCTTCCCTTTACTTTATATTTTCCTTCCCTTAATTCCTTTTATTTATCAACATTTGTTTCCCTTACCTCCCTTTACTTTACTTATCTATATTTACTTCCTTTATAAACAATAGCAGCAACAGAAGAAGCCGGGCACTAACCTCTCAACTTCGTATAACTATAAATAAAGTCAACATTGCAATCCGTCGACTTTCTAATTTATCTTTAGGAAAAATCAACAACACTACAATGTTTTCAACTTAAGATTTATATCCATCTTATATCTCTATTTCCAAAGGCTGAAAAGGAGATCAATCGGGTTCTAATGAGTGTCTTCTGAGGTCAACGGTACAGAAGAACGATCATACTACCTCCAGGGTCATAAATCCATCGACTTTCTTATTTATCTTCGGGAAAATCAACAACACTACGATATTTTCTCCCTTCACAATTAT
The DNA here is from genome assembly GCF_024679095.1 of Eriocheir sinensis. Classification (NCBI taxonomy): domain Eukaryota; kingdom Metazoa; phylum Arthropoda; class Malacostraca; order Decapoda; family Varunidae; genus Eriocheir; species Eriocheir sinensis. The sequence continues at coordinate 12,476,543 of NC_066526.1, forward strand.
ATATCTCCCATAATCTCTATTTCCAAAGGCTGAAAAGGAGATCAATCGGGTTCTAATGAGTGTCTTCTGAGGTCCACGGTACAGAAGAACGATCACACTACCTCCAGGGTCATAAATCCATCGACTTTCTTATTTATCTTCGGGAAAATCAACAACACTACGATATTTTCTTCCTCGCATTTATATCTCTCTTAATTCCTTCTCCTAACGTTCAGGCAGGTTAGAAGAAGCAGGTTCTTAGGGGTAACTGGCCTTGGATAGATTATTATAAGTGTGATGTGTGTTTTCAAGAGGCGTAGATCATCGACTTTCCTTGGGCAGGTTTCCTTGGTCTTTGTTTTCCCCGAGCGAGGCAAGAAGAGAAGGAAGAGGAGGAGGAGGAGGAGTACCTTACCTATCTCCACGTTTCATATACCTCTTCTTTACGTTTTATTCGCCTGTTTTTACCTATCTCAACGTTTTAAGCTCCTTTCCAAACGTTTCATTCACCTTTCCTTACGTTTCTTGTGTCTCGAGAAGGAGGATAAGGAGGAAGAGTACCTTTACCTGTGTCCACATTTCATAGTCCTCTTCTTACGTGTCATTCACCTGTATTTACCTGTCCTTACCGTTTCTCTTACCTTCCCTTCAATCTCACGTTCCCTCAGGTTCCCGCGCCGTTCCCTTCACCCATCTGAACGTGTCACATATTGGCGCGTTGTTACCGTTCATGTCTCCGTCGCTTCCCTTGTGTCTCGTCCTTATCGATGTTACTTTACGAGCCATTGTTGTGTTGGAGGCTGTCCGGAGGCGTGTCCCTTCACACACACACACACACACACACACACACACACACTCTTACTCACTCTCTCCCTCACTCTCTCCTGTTCTCTTCCTTTTTCTCTTCCTCTCCCTCTTCCCTTTCCCTCTCCCCCTGCCCTCCCGTCCCTCTCCTCCTCCTCCTCCTCCTCCTCCCTGTAATGTGGTCCTCCAAGGGGGTGCCTCAGGGGGAGGTCTTGGTCCCGAGGAAAGAAATGTTTAAAGTTAATTCTCGTTTTGCCTCCTCCTCCTGTTTTACGGCTGGGATGAACGCTGTGCTTTTATCAAATTTTTTTTCTTCTTTTTTTGGTGTTTTTTTCTGAAGTTTGGTGGGGGGTTTTATTATTTGAAAGTATATGTGAAGTTAATTAGTCATTTATAGATAGTTTTTTTTTTCTTTTTTTTTTCATTTCTCTTATTCTTTCAAAATTGTTTACACTTTTCTAGTTTATTTTTTTACAATCTTATTTTATCCTGTTTTTGATCCGATTATGTGGTTATTATATCGGGTTTTTTTTATTTATCGGTTTATTTTTGTTGTTTACGGTGCCCACTAAGCCATTTAAACTAATATTTTCTTATTTTCTTGTTATGTATTTGTTTTTGTCTTGTTTTCATCCGATTACGTCCTTCCTATTCTCTGATTATGTACTTCCTTTTCCTGTTACCTATGTCTTTATTTTATCCTGTTGTGAAATTTGATCCTGTTCGTTGCCTATCATACTCTTCCTTTATATATATCTAAGTCTTCCTTCTCATTCACTCTGTATCTCCGTGGCTGTTGTTGTGGCTCTTCTTCGCTTTGTTTCCTCTCAGGTTACTCTTTTTTCTCAACGGATGGCGGCGAGGCAGAGGCAGAGCGAGTGAGAGAGTGCGCGGCTTGAATATCAGAGAAAATAAAGTCCGGTGTTGCCGCTCCATTGCGCTTCAGGGAAAGGGACAAGAGAAGTCGTGGAGCAACAAAAGTCGAATGAAATATCCCACCGCGAGAGAGTTTTCAGATTCGAGGTGGTGGTGGTGTTGGGTTTGCCTTTGTGTTAGTGTGTGTGTGTGTGTGTGTGTGTGTGTGTGTGTGTGTGTGTGTGTTTGCTTTGGTGGTGATGTCAGTGTCGTTTGTGTTTGTGTGTTTTGGTGTTTGTCTGTGCATGGAGGATTTTTTTTTTCTACGTTCAGGTCTTCAAGGTGTGTGTGTGTTTGTGTGTTGTTCCTTTAGTGATGTCTGTGTTATGTGATCATGGCGTTCGTCTCTCTTCAATACGTTCACTTCATTTATCTAAGTTTGTCTGTGTCAGTGTGTTTTGTGGCCATGGCATTCGTCTGTCTGCTTTTTACGTTCAGTTCAAGGTCGGGGGTTCTGTCTGCATAACGGCCCTCCCTGATGGACGCGTCTGTGTAGCTTCGTCGGCAAGGTCTGGGCCCACACACTCACCAGAGCCTCGTACCCCTTATATCATGTGTCCGTGGGCGGTGTTGTCATGGGTTTAGGCGCTCAGAGACAAGCCATCACCGTGACCAGGAGAAAGAGAGGAGCAGGAGCCGAGATAAAGCCTCTGCCGGTCTGATAAGCTTCCTGCGATGACTCGAGCGCTCTGCTTGTGGGCTTTACCGAGGGATGATTGTTTGGGCTGCACAGGAGAGTGTATACAATGGGCTTATCAGGTGGTGGCCATGCATGTTACGTCTCAACCAGCAGTCAGGACCCGGGTTGAGTTTCATCTTCCTACAGGGTTTGTGAAAGGTCAAACGAGCTCAAGATGGTCTGACGCCGATGCTAGGTAATGCGATACAGCTCTGTGCTTCACTCTACAACCTGCGTGATGGTGTTAGAGACTCGAAAGATGGTGTTTGGTGTGGGTTTTGATCTTTTGTTGGGTAAGAGGCGTAGAGTTTCTGGTTGTAGAGTTTCCGAGTGGAGGATTTGCACCTCTCGCCTCTTCCCTTCACTGTGTAACCTGCGTGATGGTGTTAAGAGCCTCCGAGATGGTGTTACGTGTGGGATTCGATCTTATGCTGGGTAAAGGGCGTAGAGTTTCTGGCAGTAGATTTCTGAGTGGAGGATTTGCACCTCTCGCCTCGTCCCTTCACTGTGTAACTTGCCTAATGGTGTTGGAGCCTCGGAAGATGGTGTTACGTGTGGGATTTGATCTAGGGTTGGGTGCGTGGTGTAGAGTTTCGGAGAGTATTCGTAACTCTCTCTTCTTACCTTCACTCTTAGATACAGCTCTGTGCTTCACGCTGTAACCTGCCAGATGGTGTTAGAGCCTCTGAAGATGGTGTTACGTGTGGGATTTGATCTTAAGCTGAGTGCGAAGCGTAGAGTTTCTGGCGGGAGAGTTTTTGAGTGGAGTATTTGTAAGTTTCGTGTTTCTTTCACTGTTAGTTCTATGTATGTTAGTCTTCGCCGTTCTTTGCCGTTCCTGTCGCTGTCTCTCTTATCGATGTGCTATTGTTGTTGTTTTGCTAGTAGGTAATGAAGTATAAAGGAATCGAAAGTAGTTATGGGTATTTCGTGTCATTGAATCGCCTGTTTTTGCTGTTTTTTGTGGGGTTTGATCTCTTATGTGGTATAGATTTTTGTTCTTATTAGATTTCCGAGGCATTCTACTTGTTAATGAATACCTGATACTTGAATGGTGTTATGTATGAATGCGCTCTCCTCTCTCTCTCTCTCTCTCTCTCTCTCTCTCTCTCACGCGTATAGGACCTGTATTTTATGTGTTCCCTTCCCTTCCGTTTGTTTCCTCCTCAACCAGTTCTCTTGTTATTGATTATTGCGTTTACGTATCACCTTTCTCTCTCTCTCTCTCTCTCTCTCTCTCTCTCTCTCTCTCTCTCTCTCTCTCTCTCTCTCTCTCTCTCTCTCTCTCTCCCTCTCGCAAAGGTTACACGCATGCAGTAGTTTATCGCCACTTTTTCCCCTTCGTCTGCCCTTCGCCGCTACATTCCTCCAGCTGTAGCGACTCGCCACGTGGTATGGACTCTGCTACCCTTCCCCTTTCCCTCTCACGCCTAATCTTGGTTACCCCTCCCCGCCTCCTTCCTCCCTCTCTTCCTCCCTACCCTTGTCTTGCCTTCCCCTCCCCACCTTCCTTATGATGTAGTCCTTCCTACTCCCCTCTCTCTTCCTCCTTCTCTTCCTCCATTCCCTTTCACTTTCCCTCTTATCCCTCATCTTGCCTTCCCCTCCCCACCTCCCCTCTCTTTTCCTCTCTTCCTTTGCCATATCGGGTCGTGGCTTTCCCTCTCCTCGTCTCGCCTTCCCCTCCCTACCTCCCTTTATCTAGCCCTCCCCAGCCCCCCCCCTCTCATCCTCTTATTCTACCTATTGTACTCTATTATTATTATTATTATTATTATTATTATTTTAAGAGACGAAACAGGTAGAGGAAGGAGTACGTGCACCTTTTTCTCTATTCATCAGTGTTTTGTAATGCATTCCACGGAGGGAAGGGGCAGATGAAGGGGTATTTTTAGGGAGTTCAATCGCCTTTGGTCGTTCTTTTCGTGCAAGGGGGCTGGAGACGTCTTGGCGACAGTCCCCCCTTTCCCTCCCCTTCCGTCCCCCCCTACCCATTTCTCCCTTCGCCTCCCCTCGCTCCGCTGTCGTCTCGCAATGTTGCCAGCTGAGCGGATTGCAACCACCTTTCATACATATTTCCAGCGGTTTTAAGACCTTTTCGGGGAGTGTCAATGCTAAAGATGCCGGTATAAACGCCTTCAAACCCTCCTTGTCACGTTTTGGTTCTCCGTGCGTCGCTGAACAGGCCGGGAATCGAAGTTTGGGAGCGTCAAGTGAAGCTAAAGTGACACCACCGGTTGTTTGTCTGTCTGCCCACTCGCCCCGGGCGCCGCGTACCCTCGCCAGAACCCGCTCAGACACCCCTCGGGAAGGTTGCTGCCCGGCACACACACCACCACCAACACCACCCCTATCACCACCACCACCACACCACCGGCAGCACCCACTAAGACAACAACAACAACGACACATCACGAACCAGACTTCCTCAACATCCCCCCAAAAAGTAGAGTCATAAAACGTGAAGGACTTAAAACCTAGACGGAAAATTAAGGAGGAAAACTATATAAAAAAAATCCTTCATCGCGTCGATCAGAAAGAACAATGATGCCCTTACTGCACCCGTGGGCCTTCCTTGACCTTGAATGACCTCGCGCCACGGCCAAGGCCCCGCGTGGTGGTGGTCAAGGCGGAGGTGACTCATCCTCCTCCGCCTCCTCCTCTTCCTCCTCCTCCTCTTCCTCGGCTTCCCCTCCCCCGCAGACGCCTCAAGGTAAGTCTAATTAAGGGGGCGAACAGGTATACAGGTAGGGCCCACGTGAGATGTTAGAGTAATTTTCCTCTCTTTTAGATGTTTACTGATGTTTACTGAGCTGAGGTTTTTTTTTCGTTTGTGCACTTAACGTTCATAATAAGGCCTTAAGGAAAATGGACAGGTAGGATAAAGGTAGAGCCCACGTGAGGGGTTAAAGTAATTTGCCTTTGTTTTGGATGTTTGCTGATGTTTACTGAGATGATTTTTTTTCTTTGTGTACTTAACGTTCATAATAAGACTCAATTAAGGGAAATGGACAGGTAGGATAAAGGTATGGCCCACGTAAGGGCTTAAAGTAATTCTCCGTATTTGTTACTGAGAATTGCTGGACTGTTTTTCTTTGTTGCGTTTTAAGCTTTTATAAAAAATATCAATGATGAAAAGGGAGACAGGTAGAGCCCACGTCTGAGGATTTTAAGGTTTTTAATTATTTTCTAGTGTACTCGTTGTTTACTGAGCGGTTTTATTATTATTATTATTTTTTTTTTTTTTTTTGCCTTGTGAGCTTCTATATAATGTTTAAATGGGCCTTTTTTTTTTTGTTATTGCCCTTTAGCTGCTTAATTTGCTGTAAAAAAAATAATTATCAAGTCCAATTAGGGAAGTGATTGTATGCGTAGGTTGTTAGTTGCCCAGTTTGAGAATTTTCCGTATTTTTCTTCCTCTTCTCTCTCGGTTCTGTGCTGCGAGGAGTTTGGTGTTCTCAGACGCATCCACCAATCACATCAACAACTTCCAAAGGCTAAAAAGGAGATCAATCGGGTTCTAATGAGTGTTTTATAAGATTCACAGTACAGAAGAAGGGTCAGACTACCAGAAGGGCCGTGAAACTACCCCTGAAAATGGCCACAACTCCTACGAAAGCCTTGTTAAACATATGTTCTTGGGGCTCGAAATGTATAAGAATTTGACCTTTAATATTTACGTCCAGTGCGCCGCGGCCTCTTAAACTAATGGCAGTAATAAAACGGTAAATTATTAATGATTATTCTCCCCCGTGAAGCCCAAGTCGACGGTTTGTGGTTATAAGAGCCAGCGGAATAGCCATAAAAGAATACATGATCGGTTCTATAAATGTCAGACGCTCGTTCCATCAGCCTATAGTGAATTTATGGACGTTGTTTTTCTTATTGATTTTTATTTTGTTGGTATTAGTTTTTTTTATTTTTTATGCTGTAACATTTTTTTCTCATCAAATATATCTTGTTTTTGCTCTCTCTCTCTCTCTCTCTCTCTCTCTCTCTCTCTCTCTCTCTCTCTCTCTCTCTCTCTCTCTCACACACACACACACACACACACACACACACTCGACTTTCTTCCTTGTTACTTGTGTTGTTTGCCTTTTTTGTTTTTCTCCATGTTATTTTCAAAGAGTGTTATTTCTTAGCCATTTATTTATCTAGCAACTTTTATTATAGTCTTTCATGTTAGATTTTGCGAGTTCGATTGCGTAAGAGAGAGAGACAGACAGACAGACTTAGAGTAGCGGGCAGGTCATTGACAAGGCTCATCCCTCATTCATCAAGTTCAAGAATGTGACGGAGAGAGAGAGAGAGAGAGAGATAAGGGAACAAATAACGCGGAAAGGATGAAATGGAAAGGGAAAGGAAGAAGGGAAGAAAGGAAAAGCAATAGGAAGGTGAAATATAAACACGTAGAATACTGGTCCTATACCTACCAGAGAGAGAGAGAGAGAGAGAGAGAACCTCATTAACATACGCATTCGATCACTGCCACTTCCCTCATCCATTCCCACGATAATAATGGCGATAATGATAATAGCAATAGCAGTGAAAGAGCTCGAGAGACACAACATTGCTATTTCCGAAGCGCCGTTACCGAGTGGAGCTTTTTTAGGGCCGTCTGGCTGGTTGGGTACTGACAGGCTGGGGCGTGGGGTGGGAAAACCAGGCGAGAGAGAGAGAGAGAGAGAGAGAGAGAGAGAGAGAGAGAGACCATGTAGCTTCAGGTGGGTGGGATGATAGGTCAAAATGTGTGTCTACTTCCGCATGACCTCAGTAAGAAGACGAACAAAGAGCCTGATTGAGAAAGAAAGGTCAGCCAATCAAGACCCTCCCACCTATACGTGTCCCAAACTGGTCTTTCAGTTCGCTGTACTTCTTTTAATGTGGTATACGCTTTCTTCCTCTGTTGTGATATACGCTTTCTTCCTCTGTTTTGATATACGTTTTCTTTCTCTGTTGTGATATACGCTTTCTTTCTCTGTTGTGATATACGCTTTCTTTCTCTGTTGTGATATACGCTTTCTTCCTCTGTTGTGATATACGCTTTCTTCCTCTGTTTTGATATACGTTTTCTTTCTCTGTTGTGATATACGCTTTCTTTCTCTGTTGTGATATACGCTTTCTTTCTCTGTTGTGATATACGCTTTCTTCCTCTGTTGTGATATACGCTTTCTTCCTCTGTTGTGATATACGTTTTCTTTCTCTGTTGTGATATACGCTTTCTTTCTCTGTTGTGATATACGCTTTCTTTCTCTGTTGTGATATACGCTTTCTTTCTCTGTTGTGATATACGCTTTCTTTCTCTGTTGTGATATACGCTTTCTTTCTCTGTTGTGATATACGCTTTCTTTCTCTGTTGTGATATACGCTTTCTTTCTCTGTTGTGATATACGTTTTCTTTCTCTGTTGTGATATACGCTTTCTTTCTCTGTTGTGATATACGCTTTCTTTCTCTGTTGTGATATACGTTTTCTTTCTCTGTTGATATATACGTTTTCTTTCTCTTCCTTCTTTTCATTATTACCGACGTCACTATCTGCGAAGGTTTGAGGTCTGAAGCTACCCGGTTTACCTCTGTCTGGAACGCCACTATAATATATGCGTATCATTATCATATCTACGACACGTGTTTACCGTATCACACACTTCTCATCATTATCATCATCTTTGTCAATATCGCCTTAGTCATGGTCTTTGAAACCTTTTATGCGACTTAGAAATATTGTGTTTTTCTTTAAGTTTTCGAAGATGAAGACGAGAACAAGAAAAACGATAGAAAGGGGAGGGGGGTTCTATTACTAACGGATTAAGGAAAGTGATAGAAAGAGAGGAATAGAAGAAGGAGGATAAAATAGAAAGACGAACACGACCATGACAAGGAGAATGAAATGGGAAATGGGCGAGGAGATAAGAGAGGAAAAATGGACTAAATTACAGAAGAAAAAGGACACGGAAAATGAGAAATGGGGATGAAAAGGCAATGAAAGAAGTAAAATAAAATAAAAAGAAGTACAAAGGAAGAATGGTAGTAGTTTTAAAGGGAAGAAAGGAAAACGAACGAGGAGATAGGAGAAAAAAAGACTAAATAACAAGAAAAGAAACACGGAGAATGGGAAATGGTGATGAAAAGGCAATGAAAGAAGTAAAATAAAATAAAAAGGAGTACAAAGTAAGAATGGTAGTACTTTGAAAGGGAAGAAAGGAGAAGCTAATAGGATCGAATACCTTACTTACTTAGGGTCAAAGAATACCTAGATGAAGGGTTAAGGAGAAGGGCGGGACACGTGCATGGGGAATGTGGTATAATTAGTGACATCTCCTCCTCCTCCTCCTCCTCCTCCATAGTTGAAATGCCATACTCTAGTTCTTCCTTCGTCTCTTGCCCTTCTCGTTGATGTGACGGGGGGGGGGGGGGGTTGAAGAGGAGGAGGAGGAGGTTAAGTGAGAGCGGTTGAAGTCTGATTTTTTGTCAGTCTGTCATTCTCTCTCTCTCTCTCTCTCTCTCTCTCTCTCTCTCTCTCTCTGACGGGGATAGGACCTGTATTTTACGTGTTTTTTCTTCCCGTTTTTTTCTTTATCTTCAAACTGGAACTTCTTATTGATTATTGAGTTTGTTTCCCCTTTTTCCCTTTTTTCCTTTCCCTTTCCGTCTCTCTCTCTCTCTCTCTCTCTCTCTCTCTCTCTCTCTCTCTCTCGCAGGTCGGCTTTTAAAACGTTTTTCTCGTTTAATTGTTCAGGATTTGCGGGATTACGTTCTTTCGCTCCTGGTTAGGCCGCAACGAACCTCAATTTCCCTCGACCGGCAACGCTGCATCGAATAGCTAACAGAGGCGCGTGAGGGAACGTTAATAATTGCTGCGAGAAAGAAAATAAATAAAAATAAAAGTAATAGAAATGAATAAAAAAAATACAAATACATAAAAGCGTATAATCGTTGCATCGAATAAACTAACAAGCGCGTGAGGGAATGTTAGTTATCGCTGCGAGAAAGAAAAAATAAATGAAAAGTAATAAAAAAAATCAAAGTAAAAAGTAATAGAATTCGAATCCCCGGGCAGTCGACGTGCAGCTCACCCAAAACCTAGAACTTGAGCTCAACCCGCTGTTCATCCTCCCTTTCGGGCTGGTCCATAAATGGGTACTTGGGGAGACCTGGGGAAAGTAAAGTTTGGTAACCCGTATGTCACACTGGCCTTTTGTTCCTGGGTAATGGTTCATCCTTCCACAGGCTCAAAGGGTCAATGCAACGGAGATGGGCACCGCAGCCACGCGCACCTATAGCATATATACCAAACTTTACCGGAATATTCAACGTAAACTCTACACTTCATTTTGTTTTGAATCCCGCTGCTAATGGTCTGAATACACGCCCATTTGGACCCTTTAGTTCCCTTAATTGTGAAAGGCAAGCTGACCCGCCCCTCTGACCTCGGCTTTCTGACCTCTAATGGCTTTCCTTTGACCTTGCCTTTCGATACGGTACGGGAAATGGCCTCAGTTGACCTCTGTCCCTCGGTCCACGTCCTGTTTCTCTGGTGTCAGGTCATTCAGTCTTGTTGCCTTTTGGTCACGGCAGCTGCTGAGACTGTATGTATGTATGTATGTATCTAGGTGTCTATATGTATGTATGTTTGCTTTAGTATTATTATTATTACTATTTATATTATTAGGAAGCAAAGGAACGTGGAAAACCCCAAGCGCTGTCGTGTATTACATCTTCAAGGGACGCGGAATATGTGTGTTGTGAAAGCATGTTCATACCTTCATAAGTACTTCATTTTTTCTTTCCTTTAAGCGTATAAGCATTTAATCAAAGCAGAATATCACCAAAGCCTCCTTAAATCCCTTATTAAATGGCCGCCCGGTTATCGTTGTCAATCTTTTTCAACGTTCTTTAATTTGTCATCTTATCGGGTTACTTTATTTTTTTTTCCTTTAAGCGTATGATCAGTTAATCAGTTTAAGCCGAATAACAACAAAGCTTATAAGACTTCAATCTCGACTTACAAGCTTGCCCAATTATCGCAGTCAATCTCTTTTTAGGTTTATCATTATTTTTCATCTGTTTCATGCTCTTTCATCGTTTAGCATTATGTATTTATCCATTCTGTTTCTACATTTAGCATTCTTTTTCATTACATTGTTTCAACTTTTATCTTTTTCATCAATTTCAGTCTATTTCAACCTTATCATTTCTCATCAGTTTAATTCTGTTTCACGTTTATCATCTTATTCAGCAGTTTTTATCTATTTCAACCTCGCCATTTTCCATCAGTTTCATTCTATCTCAACCTTCGCGTCATTTTCTATCAGTTTCATTCTATCTCAACCTTAGCGTCATTTTCCATCAGTTTCATTCTATCTCAACCATAGCGTCATTTTCCATCAGTTTCATTCTATCACAACCATAGCGTCATTTTCCATCAGTTTCATTCTATCTCAACCATAGCGTCATTTTCCATCAGTTTCATTCTATCACAACCATAGCGTCATTTTCCATCAGTTTCATTCTATCTCAACCTTAGCGTCATTTTCCATCAGTTTCATTCTATCTCAACCTTAGCGTCATTTTCCATCAGTTTCATTCTATTTCAACCATAGCGTCATTTTCTATCAGTTTCATTCTATCTCAACCATAGCGTCATTTTCCATCAGTTTCATTCTATCTCAACTTTAGCGTCATTTTCCATCAGTTTCATTCTATCTCAACCTTAGCGTCATTTTCCATCAGTTTCATTCTATCTCAACCTTCGCGTCATTTTCCATCAGTTTCATTCTATCTCAACCTTAGCGTCATTTTCCATCAGTTTCATTCTATCTCAACCTTCGCGTCATTTTCCATCAGTTTCATTCTATCTCAACCTTAGCGTCATTTTCCATCAGTTTCATTCTATCTCAACCTTCGCGTCATTTTCCATCAGTTTCATTCTATCTCAACCTTCGCGTCATTTTCTATCAGTTTCATTCTATCTCAACCATAGCGTCATTTTCCATCAGTTTCATTCTATCTCAACCTTAGCGTCATTTTCCATCAGTTTCATTCTATCTCAACCTTAGCGTCATTTTCCATCAGTTTCATTCTATCACAACCATAGCGTCATTTTCCATCAGTTTCATTCTATCTCAACCTTAGCGTCATTTTCCATCAGTTTCATTCTATCTCAACCTTAGCGTCATTTTCCATCAGTTTTTATTCATTTCAAGCTTTTACATTTTTCATCCAATTTTTGTCCATCTCAACCTCATCATCACTTCGGGTTCCTTTGTGAATTCCTCCTCGTCCGTGGCTTCAGGACCTGTGCTTGGCTGCTATATTTGGAAGGTCCTGAGAGACGACTTCGCGGCGACAGGAGTTTACGGGAGACTAAAAGGAACTGTTTATTTGTTAGTCTGGGCGTCCCCTTCCTTCTCCCTCTCCCCCTTCCCTTTCCTGCCTCCCACTCACCCCCTTCCTCCATCCCTTCCTCCTCCTCCGTCTGTTTGTCCCTCCCTGCGTCTCTACCTCACTTTCCCTCCCTTCCTATTTCCTTTCCTCCGTTTCTCTGTGGTGTTGTCAGGTGCCCTTTCCCTACACACACACACACACACACACACACACACACACAGATTGAGAGAGAGAGAGAGAGAGAGAGAGAGAGAGAGAGAGAGAGAGAGAGAGAGAGAGAAATCTGTGTGTGAGAAGTAGACAAAATAACAAAAACAAGTAGAGAAAGAGGAAGAAAAACAAGTGAAATTATGAGAAGGGAAGGAAAATTTGCATAAAGGGAAATAGGAGACGGAAGAAGAGGAGGAGGAGGAGGAGGAGGGAGACAATGAGAGTAAGACGAGGAGGCAGAGGAGGAAGAAGAGGAGGAGAAGGAACAAGAAGAAGAAGAAGAAGAAGAGAACTAAGGGTCTACTCATCTCCTCCTCCTCCTCCTCCTCCTCTTGTTTTTTTCTGTTTTCTTCAGGTATTTGCAAACCATTAGCAAATCAGATCTAAGGAGCCATTTTTGTCAACCATTTATAGGCCCAGGAGAAGGAAGTAGGGAGGAGGAAGAGGAGGGTGGAGGAGACGGTATAATGAGAAGGGACTAGGGGAAAAAAAAGGAGGTAGAGAAATATAAAGGGAGAGAAGGAAGGAGGTGAAGAGGAGAGGGTGATAAAGTGAAGGAGATTGAGATAAAGTGGAGAAGGGAGGAGAGAAATGGGAGACGGTATAATGAGGAGGGACTGAAAGAGATAAAGGGAAGAGAGGAATCGTGAATGGGGAGAAGGAAGGGAATGGAGAGAGAGAGAGAGAGAGAGAGAGAGAGAGAGATGTTATAACGACGAGGGACTAAAAGAAAGGAGAAAGGAATCATATATGCGTAGGAAGGAGGGGAGAAGATGAAGGGTTAGAGGGGAGAGATTGGAAGAAAGAGGGGAGAGAAATATATAAATGGTGAGGAGAGAGGAAAAGGGAAGAGAATGGCGTCAGGGGAGAGAAAGAACGAAACAAGGAGAGAGAGAGAGAGAGAGAGAGAGAGAGAGAGAGAGAGAGAGAGAGGAATCATAAACGAGGAAGAAGATGAAGGGGAAGAGGAAAAGTAATAATGGACAGGAAAATATAGGGGGGGGGGGGACTGCGAGAGAAGAAGAGAGGGGGGTCGTTAAGAAGAAGGGAAGGGACGGGGAGAGGAGGAGAGAGGGGTTGTTGGGGTGTCTAGTCGTGTAGAGAATGAACGGGATAAAGTGTTTGTTTGTTTACGAGACAGTTTGCTTACCCGTGTGTTGATCTTGCTGTTGGGGGGGGGGGAGAGGCGGAGCGGGAGGGGGGCAGAGAAGGGGGGGTGAAAAATGATAAAGATGGGAGAGAGGGTGAAGTTTTTTTGGTAAGTTTCTATTTGTTTATCATCACACACACACACACACACACACACACACACACACACGTCTTATGTAGTAGTAGTAGTAGTAGTAGTATGGCTATTATTATTGTTTATCATTATTTTCTGCATCTATTCTTTTATTATTTCTTTTTTTCTCTTCTTTACATATCTTCTCATTTCTCTTCATTACATTTCTCTTTTTTTTTTTCTCTCTCCATTACAGTTTTATGCGTCACGTTTAAAGCACAAGACCACGACGTATATCTCTTTCACTCCCTCTCTCTCTCTCTCTCTCTCTCTCTCTCTCTCTCTCACGCGTATAGGACATGTATCCTACGTGTTTCCTTCCCTTTCCTTCCGTTTCCTCCTCAACCGGATCTTGTTACTGATTATTGCGTTTGTTTCACCTTTCTTTTCCTTTTCCCTCCGTCTCTCTCTCTCTCTCTCTCTCTCTCTCTCTCTCTCTCTCTCTCTCTCTCTCTCTCTCTCTCTCATATGGCTTAAGACGCTCGTAAAAGGGAAAAGACAGGGCCGATTCCATGTTTATTTCTCGCTCCGTCGTAAAGAAACACACTCACTACTTTTAATATTCCTCTAAGTGGGGCTTTGAAAGTGTGTGTGAGGGAGGGGGACTGTGGGTGGGGGGTGGGGGGGCTTCTGTGTGGGGGGAACCTCTGTGTGTGTGTGTGTGTGTGTGTGTGTGTGTGTGTGTGGGTGTGTGTGTTAAGCTAATGACCCTCCCAGACCCAGAGAATGCTAGGAAATAGAAGACTGCCAGAGAGAGAGAGAGGGGGGGGGTGATAAAGAGAGAGAGCAAAGAATAGATGAAAGGAACGTATAAATAACTATAAAGGAGGAATTCCATAAAAGAGAGAGAGAGAGAGAAAGGGTCAACACTAAATAAATCCAAGTTAGTCACCATGAGGAAGAAAGAGACGAGGTACCTGATTCGCGCTCTCTCTCTGTCTCTCTCTCTCTCTCTCTCTCTCTCTCTCTCTCTCTCTCTCATTTTTTACTCCCTTTCTCTTCTTCTGTTTCATTTTGTTCTCCTTTCCTGCTCCTTCCTACGTCTTCTTCTTTTTCTTCTTCTTTTTTCTTCTTCTTCTTCTTCTTCTTCTTCTTCTTCTGCTGCTGCTTCTGCTTCTCCACGTAACATCTTAACCAGCACCTTAGACATTATACTATTTTCTTCTTCGTTTTCTTCTCCTTTCTCTTCAATTTTCCTTTCCTCCTTCACCTTCCTTTTCTTTCCTTCTTCCTTCAACTTCTTTTTCTTCCTCGTCCTCCTCCTCCTTTTCCTCCATTCGTCCCTTCCTCCACACCTCACCTCCACCTGCGCCTTTCCCTGCCGTATAAGGAAGTTCGGCTCACTAATTGCCGGAAGTGGAGCCTCAGGTAATTACAGGTGCGCGTCCTCCCTCACCTCCTCGTTACGCGCCTTACCTGTGGACGAGACCAGAACTTTCCCTCGCGAGACCTGAAAAGAAATATAATAATAATGGAAAATAAAAGTAATACGATATAGATATTTTCCCTCAGTAATAATAGTAATGTGAAAAAAGTAAAGTTCCAAGCATGCATTTCAGTGTTTTTTTTTTGTGTGTGTAAGGAAATGAAACGAAATCAATAATAGCAATACGGTAGAGATATTTCACATTGAATAATACGAGAAAAATGGAGTTTCAATCATACTGTTTCAAATTATTTCTCAGGTGGAGCAAAATTAGAAAGGTAAGTAAAGAAAGTCAGAAGCTCGATGATAATAACAATAATACAAAAATAAGATAAAGTTCCAATCCTACCTTTCAGTATCCTCGCACAGGTGAAGGTAAATTGAACAGGTATAAGTTACGTAAAGGCAGAAAGTCGAAGGTATGAAAAGAACGTTCATAAAAATAATCTCAAGAACAATAATGCGAAAATAAGATAAAGTTCCAATCCTACCTTTCAATATTTTCGCACAGGTGAAGCAAAATCAAATAGGTAAGCTACGTAAAGGAAGGAAGTCGAAGGTATGAAAAGAACGTTCATAAAAATAATCTCAAGAACAATAATGCGAAAATAAGATAAAGTTCCAATCCTACCTTTCAGTATCCTCCCACAGGTGAAGGTAAATTGAACAGGTATAAGCTACGTAAAGGCAGAAAGTCGAAGGTATGAAAAGAACGTTCATAATTATAATCTCAAGAACAATAATGCGAAAATAAAGTTACAATCCTACCTTTCAATATTCTCCCACAGGTGAAGGTAAATCAAACAGGTAAGCTACGTAAAGGAAGGAAGTCGAAGGTATGAAAAGAACGTTCAAGTCCACCATCTCGCTGACGTCATGCGAATGCCTGGTCGCGGCGCCGGCTTGGTCGTCGCCGGCGTCGTTGCGTCAGCTTAGGCATGTCGCTGGTGCCGCCTTTATTTATAAGCGACGGCCGCCACGTGTCCGGACGGGAAGGTGGAAGGGAAGAGGAGGATAGGGGAGATGGATGAGAGGAAGGGGAAGTGAGGGGAGATGGAAGGGAAGGGGAGGGGGAAGGGAGGAAGGGGTGTTGCATCATAGTGAGGCTGCGTGGGCGTCCTAGGAATGCTACATGTGATATTCTCTCTCTCTCTCTCTCTCTCTCTCTCTCTCTCTCTCTCTCTCTCTCTCTCTCTCTCTCTCTCATTTCTAGTGCATTGATTCATCCATATTATCAAGTGTAGCATTCACATTCACGGACTCTAACAGACCAGTGACTACGGACGGATTCAGACACAGACACAGAGCACAGTCAGGTGGACAGTAACCATTCAGAACTTCGGTATTCAATCCTGTATAACTCACGAACACAAGGAGTCTGCAAGAGGCCGGTAGGCATATACAAGGCAGCTCCTGTGAACCTAACCCCACCTAGCATATCACATTCTCGGTCATAATGGGAAACAGCCTCACCACCCACGTTCCCTCCTCTTCCTCCTCTTGTTATCCACCTCTTGAATCCGCTAATGGTAAGATATCTAGAGTAGGAAAGGAAAGAGGAATGAGAGAGTGGGGAAGAATTTAATTGGTCAGAGAGGCCGGTTAGGGATGAGGAAAGGGATGGAGTGAGTTTCATGTGTTTCCTTTCTCTTTTTCCTCTTGTTACCCACCTCTTGAATCCACTAATAGCCGGATGGTAATCGTAGGAAAGGAAAGAGGAAGGACTAGGGAAGAATGGGTCAGTGAGGCTTGTCAGGGATGAGGAAAGGGATGGAGAAGTTTCAAGTGTTGATGGTAATCGTAGGAAAGGAAAGAGGAAGGACTAGGGAAGAATGGGTCAGTGAGGCTTGTCAGGGATGAGGAAAGGGATGGAGAAGTTTCAAGTGTTTCCTTCCTCTGTTTCCTCTTCTTACCCACCTCTTACATCTGCTACAGCTGGCAATGGTAGGAAAGGGAAAAGGAAGGAGTAGGGAAAAATTGGTCAACGAGGCTGGTTACATAGGGATGAGGTAGGAACGAATGAAGGGAGCGGAAAGGAGAGGTTGAGAGCCCTTCCCATAACCTTTACCTCAACCCTTAGCTATCCCCAAGCCCACAGCCTTTGCCCCAGCCCCCAGCCTCGCCTCAGCCCCTGCCACGACCCCCAGCACGGTGCCCTCAACGCCTGGTATTCGGGGGACCAATGTGAATGCCTCGTTTTAGACACGGCGTGAGATTAAATGCCGCGGTTCCATCCCGTACTAAGCCGTGCCGTTGCAATTTCGCATGTGTGGCGGGCGCGTATTTTTTTATATTAGTTTTGTTTTTATTTTTTGTTGTGTAGGAAATATAATTGTTTTGGTGTGTTGTTTATTTTGATGGTTTTGTTTATAGTGATAGAAGAGGAATGTATTGGAATGTTGGCATGTGCGTGTGTATGTGTGTGTGTGTGTGTGTGTGTGTGTGTGTTTGGAAAGACGATCCTAAGCCACGGGGGCCAGAAACACACACACACACACACACACACACACACACACACACACACACACACACACACACACACACACACACACACACGAGGAAATCACACGAAATAAAGAGGAAAAAAGTGCAAGGGAAAGAAATAATTTGGAGCACCGTTTGGGAGACTTATTTCCTCTTCTTTTCCTCTTTATTTTCCCATTTTCTTTCCGCCCCATTCTCTTCTTCCTCCTTCCTGTTCGTCTTCCTCCTCTTCCCCTTTCTCAGTCTTATTTTTCTCCTCCTTCCACTTTCGTATTTATGGACCACCTCTTCTCTCTTCTCTCCCTCCCTCCTTCCTTCCTTCGTATTCCTCTTCCACCTCTTCTTTTTCCTTCGTCTTTTTTTTTCTCCTTCCTTCTTCCTTCCCTTCGTATTTTTCTTCCACTCCACTCTATTTTTTTTTCCTCCTCTTCCCTCCTTTATTCATTCCTCTTTCATCTCTTCATTCTTCTTTTTTCTCCCTCTTCCCTCCTTCCTTCCTTTGTATTCTTCATCCTCCTCTTCTTCTTCAGTCTTCTTTTCTTCTTCCTCTTCCTTTCGTTTTCTTCTTCCTACGTCTTTTCTTCCTCTTCCTCCCCTTCCTTCTTCCTTTTCTTCCTCTACCATTCTTCCTTCCTTCGTATGCCTCTTCCACTTCATCCTTAGTCTTCTCTTCTTCCTTCATACTCCTCCTCCTCCTCCTCCACCACCTCTCCCTTCCTTCCCTTTCCCTCTCGTCCTTCCTTCCTACTCCCTGTCAAAGAGGACGTGAAAAGGAAAGGAAAGGGACCCACAAAAACGTATCTACATAAACTACATTTCTTGAGATTGATCGCTACTGTTGCTCACCTTATTATTTTTAGTAGCGTGTGTGTGTGTGTGTGTGTGTGTGTGTGTGTGTGAACGTAAACAAGTGGGGGAAACACGTACCAGACTTGTTTATATTTTGTTAAGCGATAATTTATGGGAAGGCGAACGTGACTTGGGGAACGGAAAAAAAATAAATTGAGAAAGTCAGGTGAAGGAAAATAAAGGGAAGAAAAAATATATGAGTAAACAAAGAGTATACGAGGAAATAAATTCGACGCCGCTACATAAGAAAAAAAATTAAAGGAAAAAAGTGAAGGAAAAAAGTTTATATTTATGGTGAAGGATAAGATAGACGAGATTAGAGGAAGGAAAAAAGGAGAGGAAAGAAGGTCAATATATAAAGAAGGAGAAGGAGGAGGAGGAAAAGGAAGGAAGGAGAAGCTTGAGCAATAAGGAGATGAACGAGAGAGAGAGAGAGAGAGAGGAAAAAAGTAGAAAGGTAAACAGGATGAAAAGGTAACAGGAAACGAAGAGGAAATAGGAAAATGTTAATATTGATCTCGAGGGGAAAGAAGGAAAGGGAAAGGAAGAGAAAGGGAGGGAAGGAAATAGGGAGGGTAAGAGAAGGGAAAGGAAGGAAAGGGATTGGAAGTGAAGGGAAGGGAAGGATAGGAGATGAAGGGAAAGAAAGAGAAGAGGAGGGAAGGAAAGGAAAGAGAGGGGAAGGGAAGGGAAGGAATGGAAAGGGAATGGAAGTGAAGGGAAGAAAGAGTAGGGAAGGGAAGGAAAGAAAAGGGAATGGAAGTGAAGGGAAGGGAAGGAAGGGGAGCTGTGAATGTTAGATGTCAACCAGCGAGGAAAAATAAATAGAAAAATAAAAACTTTGATCGGTAATGGCGGGGAAAGAGGAGGAGAAGGGAGGAGAGGAGAGGGAGGGAATCTTATAGAGAGGGGGAGAGAGAAAGAGGAGGAAGAGGATGGAAGTTGGACACGTACCCAGCTGGAGGGGAGGAAAGGAGGGGAGGTTATGGTGGGGAGCGACACGCCCCAACCTCACGGGGAGCCAAGTTTGTAGGTGCCATGGGGGGTCTGGCGGTGGTGGTGGTGGCGGTGGTGATGGTGGTGGTGAGTGAGTGGAGAGGAAGTGGAAGGGAGAGATAGGAGAAGGGGAGAAATGGGAGGAGAGAAGGAAGGAGGAAGTGGGGAGAAGAAAGTGAAACGAAAGGGAGAGAAAAAGGGGAGGGGAGAGATAAGAGAAGGGGAGATATGGGAGGAGAGAAGGAAGGAGGAAGTGGGGAGAAGAGAGAAAGGCAAGCGAGAGAGAAAGGGGAGTGGATAAAGTTGAATGTAGAGAGATGGGAGAAAGGGGAGGAAGAGGAGAGAAAAGAGGAAGGCGAGGAGAGAAAGTGGAAGGGAGAAGAGAAAGTGGAAACGAGACAGAAGGGAAGGGAAAGAAGGTAGAAGGAAGAGATAGAAGAAGGGAAGGAAGAGAAGGAAGGGTCGGTAATATGTAGAGGAAAAATAGAAGGGAAAAAAAACATCTGGAATGGGAGGAAAGATGTGCTGTGTAATATCTTAGAGAGAGAGAGAGAGAGAGGTTGTGCCTGACATCTTTAAGCGTGAGCACCACACACTGACACACACACACACACACACACACACACACACACACACACACACACATACACACACCAGACTAAACATGTCGCCTTAAATAAACCCAAAAAATAATTACACCCTTCACTCAAATAACTTAAAAAAAACAAATTCACACTCGATCCCTTTTAAAGTACACGATTGCTGTTTACACGGATTCGAACCCTGCTCCACGTGTTCCCCTCAGCCAAGCAACCATGAATTATTTGGGGGGTTCTCGGAATGGTGTGTTTTGCGAGGCACGAAGGATGAGGAGTAGAGGAGTCACGTTTTATATATAGGTGGTGATGGTAGTGGTGGTGATGGTGATGGTGAT
Source organism: Eriocheir sinensis (assembly GCF_024679095.1). NCBI lineage: Eukaryota > Metazoa > Arthropoda > Malacostraca > Decapoda > Varunidae > Eriocheir > Eriocheir sinensis. The sequence goes on from NC_066526.1 coordinate 12,496,486, forward strand.
GATGGTGTAGTTGGAGAGGAAGGGGAGGAGGAGAGGAAGTGGAAAAGAGAGATAGAAAGGAAAGGAAGGAGGAAGGAGAGAGGGAGAAGGAGAAGGTTTTGGTGATGGTGGTTGTTTTAGGAAAGAAAGTAGTAGTAGTAGTAGTAGTAGTAGTAGTAGTAGTAGTAATAATAGTAGTAGTAGTAGTAGTAGTGGTAGTAGTAGTAGTAGTGAGGGTTTACATACAGTGGGTTGCGTGGAACTAAAAAACACACACACACACACACACACACACACACACACACACACACACACAAGGATCACGTACTCACACCTGACACTCCTCCTCCTCCTCCTCCTCTTCCTCCTCCTCCTCCCTCCCTTTATCTCCCGTTCCCCTCTTTTTTCCTCTTCCTTTCGTCCCCTTTTCTCCCCCCTGCCTCCCATCTCTCTCTCTCTCTCTCTCTCTCTCTCTCTCTCTCTCTCTCTCTCTCTCTCTCTCTCTCTCTCTCTCTCTCTCTCTCTCTCTCACAAAACCCAGCGTGGAGGAACAGAGGGAGGAGAGAAGAGGATAAGAAAAGAATGCAGCTGCTCAATTTATGTGGAAGAGGAGAAGGAGGAAGAGGAGGAAGAGAAGGAGGAGGAGGAGGAGGAAGACGAAAGTTAGGTAGGAAGGAAGGAAGAAACGGGAAAAGAATGTGGATATGGAAGAGAGAGAGAGAGAAAAATAAACATCACGATATGAAAAGGGAAAGGAAAAAAAAAGGAGGAAGATTGAAGAGGAGGCGAAGGAGGGCAAAAAAAAAGAGGAAGAGGAGGAGGAGGAGAAGATTATGTCAGACTCCCCACAAGTCACTGCCAGGAGGTAAATACTGAATCGTGAGTCGCGGGGGTTGGCTGAGTGACGCATCCCCGGCCCCAGTTCGAGTCCCGTGAAGCCCCCAGCGACAGGTAGATGGTTACGGTGATGAGTCGGTTCGTGTACAGGTAAAGGGCGCTGTTAATTGCTGGTCTGACGTGCAGGTAAATAGTTGTGATGGTCGGTATGGGGAGCATTACAGGTAAAAATAGTTCCTGGTAGTGAAGGCTCAGGTGGACAGGTGTGGAGGTTAATTAGTGAAGGTTACAGGTGTGCTTAAAGGTAGGCAGACGTTAAGTAGAAGCAGGAATGTCTTTGTATGTTATTTTAAAGGTAATTTCTCTTAGGTTTTGCTTTGATGATATTTATAGGTACAGATATTGAGGTCATACAAGAGATAGATAGATAAATAGACAAATAGATAGATATATGATGTTGAAAGGTCTGATGGGTTTTTTTATAATTTTCTTGTATTTTTTTTATTTCTCTTAATCTTTACGCACATATTAAAGAACTTATAGGACAGACAGATAGAAAAAATAGATAAATAGTCACACGTAAAGGTAGATAGATAGAGAGATATAGACACAGAAAGGTAGATAGAGAGATAGATAGATAGTTCACAAGACCAGGTATACCATCATTCAAGACGTGACTCATAATTGAATATCGTGACAAAGAACATTCCAACGCGTCCTCCGCTCACCGTTACAACAACCTCGTCTTTCTTACTCTATTTTCTCATTCTCCGTCTCATTATGCGTCATCATTTAATCTTGTCACACTTCTTTTTTACCGAACTTCACTTGGCTCTCGCATCCTGCCTCGCCTCACCTGACTGGACTCCTCTTCCTCATAGCTTAGTTTAGTTTACGCGAGTTTTGATTGGCTGTTTAGTTTATGGGTACAGCTTGTGATTGGCTGTTTAGTTTATGGGTACGGATCGTGATTGGTCGGTTCCTGCCGCCTCTGCCTCTGATGGAAGGTAAACAAACAGTCCTTGCCGCCGCCTCCGTCTCCACCGCCGTTCTCAGAGCAAATGATTCATGTTTTCCTTTTCGGTGGTAAATTTACCCTTCTGAAGTATGTGTGGTCGAGGACGCTTCTTTACGCTTCTTTTCTCAGCGCAGCAAGGAACTCAAGGGCAAAGGCAAAGAAGATAACGAAAAAGCACTCTGATCACTGCTGCCTCAAACATATTTACCCTTCTGAAGCATGTGTAGGCGAGGACGCTTCTATACGCTTCTTTTCTCAGCGCAGCAAGGAACTCAAGGCCAAAGACAAAGAAGAAAAAGGAAAAACAAGTCCGCTATTACCCGCTCTCTTGAAAATGAATGAGTGGCCGATAGGGAGGTTAGTGTCGAAAGGAGAGATGTCTTGAATGAATGACCTGCTCTCTCGAAGATGAATGAGTAGCCAAAGGGAGGTCAGTGACGGAAGGAGAGGTGTCTTGACTGAATGAATGCAATGGAGGAGGGAGTCTTTCCTTCTCGTGTGTGTGAGCTGCGGCCCTGAACTGGATATGAAGCCATCGCGTCTCCTGAAAGACAAATTGGTTCACTTTTTTTTTACCTTCCACTTCCGCTTCTCCTCCTCAGCTTCCACCTTTCTTTCCACTTCCGGCCTTTTTAGTTTCTTTCCGCCCTAAATCCATTCCTTCCTTTCTCTTATTTTCTTCTTTCATATCTTTGCCTTCCATTTCCGTTCGATTGAGTGTTTTTCCCTTCTTTTATCCACTCTGATTCACATCCTTCGTTGACTTTATTTTCTTCTGATATTTTTTTATAACTTTCCACTTCCGCCCTCTTTGATTTTGCCCTGTTTTTCTTCTTCCACCCTGACTCACTTCCTTTACTTCTTTCTTCCTATTACCCTCTTTGATATTAATTTTTCTAACTTCTTTCTCTTCCGCTTCTCCTTTTCAGCTTGCACCTTTCTTTCCACTGTAGTGTATGCCCCCAACCCTTACCTTTAAATTTACCTTACCTTACCCTCCCTTCGTCTTACCCACGTGTGTTGTAGGTGACCTTTCCCCATGTCTTTCCCCTCCCTCCCCTATTCCTCCTCCCCTCTTCCCCTCTCACCCTCCCCGCCTTCTTACATCAAGTCCACAAATACCCCCAGACGGTTACCTTTCCTCTCCCCTTCCTTTCCCTCCCCTTCCCTTCCCTTACGTTCTCTCCCCTTCCCTTTACTTTAGCTTTTTTTCCCTTATTTTCCCTCCCTTCCCCTCCTCTCTTTTCCTCCTCTATACTTCTTTCCCATTCCCCTTCATCCTCTTTCCCTTAGTTCCCCTTCCCTCCCTTATTTTCCTCCCTTCTCCTCATCTCCCCTCTCTCTCATTTTTCCTGCTCCCCACACTTCCGTTTACCTATTCCCTTTTTCCCCCTAATCTCTTCCCCTCCTCATCTTTTCCCCTCCTCTCTCTCTCTTCCTCTTCTCTAAACTTCCTTCTTCCCCTCTCACTTCCGTTTACCTCCTCCTCCTCCCTTCCACAAACACTTCATCACTAATACTTTCTTTTTCCCCTTCCCCTTAAGTCTCCTCTTTTCCCCTTCTCTTTCCCCCTTCATCTTCTTTTTCCCCTCTTCTTTTCACCCTCCTGGAAGATATGTGACGTAGGTGTTATGGGAACCCCGGCCACACCCTTCCCTTCCTCCCCTCTCTACCCCCTCTTATCTTCTCTCTTCCCCTCTTTTTTCTCCTCATTTTTAGCTCTTCTTCTATACGCACGTCATATAGTATACCTTCCCCTCTTCCTCTTCTCCCTCTTCTTCTTCCTCTATTCTTCTTTCTTTCTTAGTCTTCTTGTTTCCTTATATAACTACCTCTCTCTCCATCTCTCCCTCCTCCTTCTCTTCCTCTTCTTTTTCCTTATTTTCTTCCTCCTTCCTCTTTTCGTAGCCACCATGTCTTCTTATATAACTACTTCTCTCTTCCTCTCTTCTTCCTCTTCTTCCTCCTCCTCTTCCTCCTCCTCTTCTCTCCCTCTCTAGTGCTATTATTCTTTTTTTCTGTTACCACTCTGTCTAATCTTTCTTTTCTCCCTCCCATTCTTTTTTTTTTCTCCTCTCAGCCTCTCTTTAGGGGGGGAGGGGGAGCTTAAGAGAACAGGCAGACGACCCTCTTCTCCCTTCTTCTCTCCCCTTCCTCTCTCCCTTCTCTCCCTTTCTCTCCCTCTCTCCCTCCCTCTACCTCCCCAATTCCTCGTTTATGTACATTTATTTCACATTAACATTCTTGTCTCCCTCTCTTTCCTCCCCTTCTTCCTGGTCCCTCCCTCCTCTCCTTCTCCTCCTCTTCTTCTTCTTCTTCTTCTTCTTTTTTCTCCTCCTCTACCTTTTCCCTTCTCAGTTCTCTCTTTCGTTGTCTTTCTCTTTCATTCTCTTTTGTTTCTCCTTCTTTTCCTCCTTATCTTTCCTTTCCTTCCCCCGTTTCTTCCTTCCCTCTCTCATACCTTCCTCCTCCTCCTCCTCCTCCTCCTCCTCCTTCCCTTCTTCTTCCTCGTCCCTTCTCTATTCTCTCTTTTGTTGTTTTTCTCTTTCATTCTTTTTTGTTCCTCCTTCTATTCCTCCTCATCTTCCCTTTCCTTCTTTCGCTTCTTTATTTCCTTTCTCATACTTTCATCCTCCTCCTCCTCTCCCTCTTCCTCCTTCTCTTAATCCTCATCTTCTTCCTCTTCCTCCTTCTCCGTCCCCTTCTATTTCTACTTTTCGTACTCCATATCCTCCTCCTCCTCCTCCTCCTCCTCTTCCTCCTAATCCTCATCTTCCTCCTCCTCATCCTTCTCCGTCCCCCTCTATTTCTACTTTTCGTACTCCATACCCTCGCCTCCTCCTCCTCCTCCTCCTCCTCCTCCTCTGTTCTTCGTGAGCGTCTCGTCGCCCCCCGTCGCGTCGCGGTCGCCCTCAATACCCGACAAAAAGCTTCCTCATGAGACGGATTCCTGTTGCCGTGGGGGGTATTTTGGGCGAGGCGGCGGTGGAGGTAGAGGTGGTGGAGGACGAGGCGGTGTCTTGCAGGGGCGCCTTGCAGGGAGGGCGTGTGGGTGTGACGCCGAATTTAGCGTCGTGCGTGCTGTGTTGTGCGACGCTCTTTTGTTTCAGGGACTTTTTTCGTGGTGAGCGCCTCGATATTTTGCTCCCGGCCTTTAGCAGTGTGTTTGGGGTTACTCTTAAGGGGGGCGAGTTAGTGTGTCTCGGTTGGTATTCTCAGTCACTTGTGTCTCTCATATCAATTACTTCCAAAAGTAAAAAAGAATATCAATCGGGTTCTCATGATTGTTTGGTAAGGTTCATAGTACAGAAGTAGGGTCAAACTACCACCAGGGTCATTATACTAGCCCTGGAAATGCCCGAAACTCCTACGAAAGCCTTGTCATATATGTACATTGGCGCCGAACTGTTTAAGAATGACCCCCGTGCCCTGCTGGTTTGTTTTTAAGGCAAGAACGCTTAAGAGAGATAAAGGGAGGAAGAGAGAGAGAGAGAGAGAGAGAGAGAGAGAGAGAGAGAGAGAGAGAGAGAGAGAGAGAGAGAGAGAGAGAGAGAGAGAGAGACAGGAGGGAAAGGAAGTCATCTCTAGTCTTCCCTGTTGTTTTGTGTGCAGTGACAGGATGGATATTTAAAGGAAGAGTAAACAGAAGAACAAGAAGGCAAGAGATAGAGGGAGAAAGGGAGACAGACATGAGAGAAAGGAAGTGATCTCTAGTCTTCCCTGTTGTTTTGTGTGCAGTGACAGGATGGATATTTAAAGGAAGAGTAAACAGAAGAACAAGAAGGCAAGAGATAGAATGAGAAAGGGAGAGACAGAAGGGAAAAAAGTGATCTCTAGTCTTCCCTATTGTTGTTGTGTGCAGTGATAGGATGCAGATTTAAAGGAAGAGTAAACAAGAAGGCAAGAGATACAGGGAGAAAGAGAGAGAGAGACAGGAGAGAAAAAAAAAGTCATCTCCAGGCTCCCCTATTGTTTTTGTGTGCAGTGATCCCAGGAAGAAAAATGAGAGGAAAGAGTAAGCAGTGGATAAGGGAATGGTTGATGAAGTAAGAAAAGCTATTGTGCGAGAAGATACTTAGTTACTTACAGAACTCAAAATTGAAAAGAGGAAAGAGGTAAAAAAAAAAAAGCCATTTCTCGACTGTGCTTTTGTTCTTTTTGTTGTTTTATTTTGTTTTTGTTTTAGGTAGGAACGTTCAGGGCCGAGAGAGAGAGAGAGAGAGAGAGAGAGAGAGAAAAAAAGCCATTTCTAGTCGGCCCTATCGGTGTTTTTGAGACCAGGAGCGTTTAGGGCTGAGAGAGAGGGAGCAAAAAAGAGCCATTTCTAGTCTAAACGCGACGGTTATGACGATAGTTGACTTGTTTACCTTCACGTGACAGACTTCTCTTCTTTTTTACCATTATTTTTAACACGTGGGTCGCGTAGGTTGACTCAGGATGGCAACGGAGCCCCAGACAGCCAGCCAAGGAGACGGTGAGGTAGCCTGGCTTAACCCTCTCAGTGCAGAAATGGAATATACTCGTTCAATACTTTTTTCGTTTCTTCTCATGCTTCATCAAATACCTCAATACCTACAAGAGACGGTGAAGTAGCCTGGCTTAACCCTCTCAGTCACCCTCGCAGTGCAGAAATGGAATATACTCGCTCAATATATGTATAGTCTTCATTTCTTAACATCCTTCATCAAATACCTCAAAACCTACAGGGCTAGAATCAGACTTTTAGTGGTAGATCTGACACACTTAGAGGATATTACAGAAGCGGGAAATATGAGTTCTAGATTTTGGGGGTGGATTTTAACATCACGACGGGTCTGACCATGAATTCTAATGACGCAATGAAAGGCTTAGGTCTATATCATACGTATCGGGCTCCAATTACGACTATTTTCAATGCCACAGAGAAGATCAACCGGGTGTTCTTAGGTGATTTTCTCGTTCATGGCGCAGAAGTAGGGTACAATTATCACTAGGATCAAGAAACAGTGTCCTTGAAATCACCAGGAACTTCTACGAGACGAACTGAGGAAGAAGAAGAAGGAAGAAAAGAAGAAGAAAGAGGAGGAGAAGAAGAAGAAGAAGCCGGGTACAACTATCACTAGGATCACAAAACAGTCCATGAAAACACCGGCAACTTCTACGGGAGGCTTTTAAAACAGGCGAATTGAGGTGCCCATACATTCTTCAGCTCCTCCTCGCCGCTGCCACGCCTCGAACACTGTAAAACTATCACTTGGATCAAATAATGGTCCATGAAAAACACCAGGAACTTCCACGAGAGGCTTCTTAATGAGGCGAACTGAAGTGCCGAGACGTTCTTCAGCTCCTCGGTCCGGCCAGGCCTCGAACATGCAACAGCCGGGAGCTATTTCTGCGAGGGGGTCCAGCGGCTCGGTTGATCCTCCTCCTCTGGTTCCTCCTCGTTGGCGGCTGATAACTAGCGTGCCTGAGGTGACGGGCGTGAGGAGTTATTGACCCGCGACGCTTTGAGGGTGCAAGACTGTGGGATTAAGGTTTAAGTAACGTGTATGGCGCCCGCTGACAGCCAAAGACGTGACGGAGTGTTAGTGGAGGTTGTTTGATCTGTGCTTTGCTTTCTGTGGTTCAAGTTTTTGTCCTCATTTTGTTTTGTAGCTTCCAAGGACGTGAGGGAGAGCGACTGTAGGTTACTTCATCTTTGTATCGCTTTTTTTCTTCTTCTCTCGACTTCGTGTTCTGGTTACGCTGCTTCTAAAGACGTGAGGGAACGCTATAGTGCTTAGGTTCTTTTGTCTTTGCTTTCATCTTCTAGTTTTTGTCCTTATTTTGTTTTGTAGCTAAAAGGCAAGAGGGAACGTCACTGTAGGTTATTTCATCTTTGTTTTGCTTTTTTCTTCCTCTCTCGACTTCGTGTTCTGGTTTTGTCACTTCCAAAGACGTGAGGGAACGCTATAGTGCTTCAGCTGTTTCGTCTTTGCTTTCATCTTCTCTAGTTTTTCTTCTCTTTTCCTTTGTTTTGTTGCTTCTGTCTTCCCGTTTTCTTACTTTTCCTTCTTTCATTTATGTTCTATGCTTTCCTTAGTACTTATTTCCATTATTTCCTTTGTTTGTTTGTAGTTTCGTTTCTTCACAGTATAGTTTCTCTCTTGTTCTTTTTCTTCTACTGTTTTGCTCTTCCTCCCTCTTTCATCTCCCCTTCCGTACTGCGTCAAATCCTTCCTCTCTCTCCTCTCCTCTCCCTTTCTGCATTGTTTATCCCTTCCCTTCTTCACCTCCCCTTCCCTTCTTGGTATCAGCATATACAAGAAGGTTGACTTTTCTGGCACCCTTTCTCCCTTTCTTTCCTTTTCCTTCCTACATTTTTCCTTTCCCTCCCTTCTTCCTTACCTTCCTTATCTTCTCCCTCCTTTATTTCCTTCCCTTTCTTCCCATTTTCTTCCCCTCATATCAGTACATGGAGGGTAACTTTCCTGCTTCCTTCCTTCCCTTTCTTTATCTTCTCCTTCCTGCATTTCTTTCCCTTCTTTTTCTCTTATATCAGCCAGTTTTGGGGAGATTTATGGGGTATCACTTTCTTCCCTGCCTTCTTTCCTTCCTTCCTTCCTTTCGTCCTATATCTTTTCCTTCCTGCACTTCTTTCCCTTCCTTTCCTTCTCCCTTTCCTCATATACCAGCACGTTTAGGGGGACGCACACGGGGGTATCACTTTCCCTGCCTCCCCTCTCCCTTCCCAAGACCACAGGACCGGCAGCGCCCTTGTGGTCAGCCTTACCGGAGGAAGTTGTGGCTGACTCTCGTTACCTCTTGCATCAGGTCTCGTAAGGCGATACCAGGACGCTGCCGCCGGTCACAAGTCGCCTCCTGGGATAGGCTCCGGGGCGCATTCTCAGACGCTCTTGGCTCTCACGATAAATAGTTCATAAGGCCACAAAGGAGATTGATCGGGGTGTCATGTTCGTTTTTTTCATGTTCACGTTGTAGAAACCTTGTCGAACTATCACCAGGGTCTTGAAACGACCAGTGAAAGTGCCCACAAGTACCTCAACGAAAGCTTTGACAAATATGAGTGTGTAAGGGTCATTCTTTTAATTATTTCAACACCTAGACACACGTATTTGACAAGGCTTTCATAGGAGTTACCACCCATGAAAGTCCCACAAGTACCTCAACGAAAGCCTCAACAAATATGAGTGTGTGAGATTCATTCTTTTAAACACTTCGACGTCTAGACACACATATTTAACAAGGCTTTCGTAGGAGTTTTTGGCATTTCCAGGGGTACTTTTCTGACCCCGGTGGTAGTTTAACACTTCTTCTGTACCATGAACCTAAGAACGCACCCATTAGAATCCGGTTGATCTCCACAAGTACCTCAACAAAAGCCTTAACAAATATGAGTGTGTGAGAGTCATTCTTTTTAACATTTCGACGCCTTAGCCCACATATTTGACAAGGCTTTCGTAGGAGTTTTTGGCATTTCCAGGGGTACTTTTCTGACCCCAATGGTAGTCTGACCCTTCTTCTGTACCATGAACCTAAGAACACACCCATTAGAACCCGGTTGATCTCCTTTTCGGCCTTTGGGAATAGATGATGTAAGAGACGGAGTGGAAGCTTCTGAGAACACCGATCTATTGGGGGGAGGTTAGTTCCTTCCTTCACTTCCTCCTCTTTGTCCCTTTTTCCTACGCCCCTCTTCTCCTTTATTTCTTCCCTCTTTTCCTTTTCTCACCTCCTCCCCTACGTCCCTCTTCCTCCTTTTGTCCTTTCTCTTCCTTCACTTCCTCCTTATAGTCATCCTCCCTCTCCTTTTAGTTCAATTTTCTTCTTCATCTTCTTCCTCCCGTCTCGCCTGATTCATACTCCCCCTGACCATCCATCGTCCCGTCAGGAGTGTCAGGCGGCGTAGGACAGCGCTGAGGGGGATTAGCTGACGCGGCTGACACACGCCTTCCTCCCCTCGCGAAAAAAAAGGAAAGAAAAATGCCTCGCCCTAACCTGACAAGGCTCGTTAGGGGAAAATTACTTAAGCCCGTATTTGGCAGCCTCGGAACTCACCTTATTTTCTTTCCATTTTCAGGTAAATTAGCAGAGCAAGGAGACGGCTGCCGTGAGTACCCCCAGAGAGAGAGAGAGAGAGAGAGAGAGAGAGAGAGAGAGAGAGAGAGAGTTTGTGTGTATGTGAATTTTTTTGTTTATATTTTCTCATTTTCTTTGCCTATACTATAAAATTTTCAACACTTCACGCTATGATAAGTAAAAAACAACATCCTTCCTTGACTAAACACTTCCTCCATTTGAACAGTTACGCAAAAACACCACAAAAACTTAAATAACTAAAGAAAGAAAAATCCAACCTTCATTTTATATCACAAGAACCTCAAACCACTATCTCAAGGAAGCTTTTTGTTATTTTTTTCCTTGATGGCTTGATTTTTGTATTCCTTTGTATACCATCGCTGTCTTTAACGTAATAAAACCAAGGATACCAAACAAAAAAATGAGACAAAAATAAGAAAACAAAAAATATAACATTCCAACCTTCATCTTAGACTATCAGAACCTCAAAACCACCACAGGGAAGCTTTTTTTTCGCTTACTTGATTTCGTGTGTTTCTTTTTGTTGCCTTTTACCACACAAAAAAAATAACCAAACGTAAAAAAAAAATATCACTCCAAACTTCAACCGCAAGAACCTCAAACCACCTCATCCAGAAACCTTTTAATTTGACTTAATTTTTTTTTTCATTTCTTTGTTATCTTGTCTCGTTATCACCTGTTATCACCCCATTACTGTTTGTTCTGTTTGTCCCGTCACTATTTTCCGTCTATTCCGTCCCGTTCACTTTCCCTCTTGCCGTCTTCTTGTCCCGTCCCCGCAGCGCCAGGTACAGGGAAGTATATTTCTTTTGTATTTCTTTATCTTACTGTCTCGTTTTCACCTGTAGTTTGTCCCATTACTCCTTGTTTTCTTTGTCCCGTCACTATTTTCCGTCCCTTCCGTCCCGTTCCGTTTCCCTTTTCCCGTCTTTTTGTCCCGTCACCGCAGCGCCAGGTAAAGGGAAGGATCGCCGCCTCTCCTCGGGACAGGCTCTCAGATTGCCCGCCCCGCCGCTCGTCCCTCCCCCTCGCTGCGTCCCTCCCTTCAGATACCCGCGGCCCCCACCACATCCTCGCCTCCATTAGCCTGATAGCATCCTCCCCCTCGTGTGTAGGGCAAAGCGGGCAAAGGACCTCGCCGCCTACCCATCACCTTGGTCTGCCTTTGCTGCCTCCTTCCTTTCTTCCTCCCTCCTCTTCTTTCTTCTCTGTACCTCTTCTTCTCTTCTGTATATTCCTCCTTCTGCTCCTGCATCTTCTTTAGTTCCTCTCTTTTGCCTCTTCTTTGTCTCCTGTTCGTTTCCTCTTTCCCTTTCTCTTCCTCTCCTCTCTTTTCCTCCTCTGTCTCCTCTCTGTTCCTTCTTCCCCTTTCTTCCCCTCCTCTCTTTTCCTCTTCGTTTCCTCTTTCCCTTTCTTCCTCTTCTCTCTTTTCCTCTTTTTCATCTCCTCTCCGTTCCTTCTTCCCCTTTCTCTTCCCCTCCTCTCTTTCCCACTTCTTCGTCTCCTCTTCGTTCCTACTTCCCCTTTCTTTCCCTCCTCTCTTTTCCTCTTCGTTTCCTCTTTCCCTTTCTTTTCCCCTCCTCTCTTTTCTTCTTATTCTTCTCCTCTTCGTTCTTCCTTCCCCTTTCTTCCCCTCCTCTCTTTTGCGTCCTCTTTGTTTCCTCTCTTTTCGTTTCTTCTTTCCCTTTCTCTCCCTCCGTTTCTGCGTCCACTGTTTCCGTACCTCCACCCATTTCCACTTTTCTTCCACTTAAGTTTACCTTCGTATCTCTCCACCTGTGTTCTATCATCACTTCCACTTATCCACTTCACTTCTACTTACGTTTATCGCATCCACTTTACCTGTTTCCACCTCTCCTCCATTTAGTCTCCACCTGTTTCCACTTCTCCAGCTATTTCCTCTTGTCTTCCTCCACTTCTCACCCGTGCTGCTAAATTATCGTACTCATCGCATTCATTTTCGTAGTTTCTGACCGATAACTAATGGAGAAAAGAGCGAAAGCCATCAATACTTAACAGTTTTTACGGTAACTTTAATTTTCGGTCGTTATTGATGTGGTCACGACGGTCTTGGAGCTTAAAGATGATAAATGCGATGTTCAAAGTACGACAATTTTGATGACACTGCACCTCACTCTCGTATCTTCCCACCTGACGTCCATTCTCGCTACTTCTTTTGTTTCCTTAAACCTATACATCTACCCACAGTTCCCATGCTTTCCCTTACCTGTCCCTCATCCAGTTGTGTTTCCCACCCTCACCTCGCCCCACCTGTCCTTCATCCTCACCACTTCTCCTTTTGTTTCCTTATATCTATACATTTACCTGCCGTTCCCATACTTTCCCTTACCTGTCCCTCATCCAGTTGTGTTTCCCACCCTCACCTCGTCCCCCACCTGTCCTTCATCCTCACCACTTCTTCACTTGCCTCCTTACACCTGTACAGTCACCTACCGTTTCCATGCTGTTTTCATTTTAGGCTATATACATATTTACCCAACGTTCCCATACTTTCCCTTACCTGTCTCTCATCCAGTTGTGTTTCCCACCCTCACCTTGCATCACACCTGTCTCCCTCACTACATCTTTTCATCGCCCGCTCTACATTCCTTCCCATTCTCCCACGAGGTCTTGTACGAGTGGCTGCATTTTTGTTGTTTTTGTGAGTCTCAGTTTTCAGTTTCAAGTGTGGTGTTGTTGATGGTCGTGTACGGTGTTATGTTTTCCTTGAACCTGCCAAAATGATCTTTCTATAGGCACTTTTTCTTTATTTTAGGTTAATCGTGTATGGTCTTATTGTTTGCCTTTCTTTCTCTCCTTTACGTTTCTTCCTTGCCTTTCCTGGTCCAGTTCCTGTTTCTCCTCCTCCTCTTCCTTCTCCATTGGCACTTTTTCCTTTATTTGAAGTTAGTCGTGTAGTATCTTATTGTTTTCCTTTCTTTCTCTCCTCTTACGTCTCTTTCTTGTCTTTCCTGCTGCATTTCCTTTTTCTCTCCTCCTCTTCCTTCTCATTAGACATTTTTTTCTTTAAATTAATCGCGTGTTGTTATTGTATTTCTTAACTTGCACAAAAAAACATCTTATAGGCATTTTTTCTTCTTTTATTTTCGTTGATAGTTCAGTAACGTTGCCATCAGTGCTACATTATGGCCAGGGTTCGAATCCAAGTCTCCTCTCAACTCCCTTACTTAAGTTCATATTTCCAAACAGGCATTATTTATTTTCATTTTCTTTGGGACCTCAGTAAAGTTGCCACCATTTAAACATTATGGCCCGGGTTCGAATCCTAGCCACCTCTCAATTCTCTTTCTTAAGTTCATAGGTCAAAACATTATACCACGCGTTCACAAGTCAATGATACGGAGATGAGCACCGCGGCAAAGCGTTCTGTTACGTGGATAGGGAGTAAGTGCATTCATTTGGGCACAGACAACTCCCTTACTTCAGTTCATAGGTCAAAACATTATACCACGCGTTCAAAAGTTCAATGATACGGAGATGAGCACCGCGGCCAAGCGTTCTGTTACGTGGATAGGGAGTAAGTGCATTCATTGGGGCACAGACAACTCCCTTACTTCAGTTCATAGGTCAAAAAACTATACCACGCGTTCAAAAGTTCAATGATACGGAGTTGAGCACCGCGGCAAAGCGTTCTGTTACGTGGATAGGGAGTAAGTGCATTCATTGGGGCACAGACAACTCCCTTACTTCAGTTCATAGGTTAAAAAACTATACCACGCGTTCAAAAGTTCAATGATACGGAGATGAGCACCGCGGCCAAGCGTCATGTAGCGCTGGTGGGGAGTAAGTGCATTCGCTGGTGCACAGACAATGGGTATTTTTAACCCCTTAAGTCACGCACTGCGCATCTTGGCACGCCTGTAGAATGTTCAACGTGAGGGACGTTTACATTGCCTTATAAACCTTCGCCTTCGCTGTAAGTCGCGTGGTGATAACATTCTAATTTTTACCATACTGTTCTTTTCCTTCTTTCCCTTTCTCTCTTTTGCCTCCCTAACTTGCTTTTCCTTTGCCCTAGCTCATTATTTTCCGTCCTTCGCCTTCAGTTCAAGTCGCGTGGTGATAACATTTTAATTTCTACCAGACTGTTCTTTTCCTTCTCCTTTCCCTTTCTCTCTCTTACCTCCCTAACTTGCTTTTCCTTTGCCCTAGCTCATTATTTTCCGTCCTTCGCCTTTAGTTCAGGTCGCGTGGTGATAACATTCTTATTTCTACCAGACTGTTCTTTTCCTTCCCTTCCTCGGCCCTTTTCACTCTTTTCCTCCCTCGTCTTCACTGTAAGTCTCGTGGTGATAACATTTTAATTTCTCTCATACCGTTGTTTTCCTTCTCCCTCTTTTCTTTTCACTCTCTCCTTCCCTCACTCTCTTTCTCTTCCCTTTTTCCCTTCTTCACTCATTTCCCTCTCTCGCCTTCGCTGCAAGTCTCGTGGTGATAACATTCTAATTTCTACCATACCGTTTTTTTTCCCTCCTTTTCTTTCCTTTTCACTTTTCCCTCCCTGGCTTTCTCTTCCTTTTCGCTCCCTTTCACGCGTCTTCCTTTCCTGTCCTCTTTCTTCCACTGTCAATCTCTTTCTCCTTCCTTCTTTTTTCTTAGTTTCCTTATCTGTCTCCTGTTCGTAGTGTTCAGCGAGTCGCACTAACTTAACGAACAACGATAAAAAAAACAGTGGACGTGGATATTCGAATGAGGAGATAATTCGTAATAATTTAGATTGCAGTAATGTCGTAGCTCGGAAATATATGGGGAATTAATTTATTTTGACGTTAATTATTACCGCCGTCACCGTCCCGACACCACGTCCTGGGGCAGCTCCCTTTGGTGCGTCCTCTCCATACACGAGAACACACGTAATAAATAGTCGTGTCTCCGAAATAAATGGAAAACATCGGTGGCGTGAAATTTTGTCACGACACTTTTTACTTTTTCGTTCCCGCGCGTCCTCGTGAGTTTGTTATTTGTGGTTATTTCGGGAAAGCTTCCGTCCATTCTTCTTGTTAATGGCCTGGAGACAAAAGACCTTTAAGCCGATCAGAAGGTACGTAACGTTAGTACTTTAGGCCTAGTGGGTATTGGTTTCCTGTCTGCTCCCTCCCCCTTCCCTCCCTCCCACCCCCCTTTTCCATCTCCCTTTCCCTTCCCTCCCCGCCCTTTCCCTCTTTTTCCCTCCTTCTGCTCCTCCCTACTCTCTCCTGCCTTCCCCTCTTCTTCCTTTTCTCCCGTCTTCCCTTCTCTCTCTCTCCTTCCATCTCCTCTCCCCTTCCCTCGTTTCTTCCATCTCTCTCCTTCCCTTCCCTCCCCTCTCTCCTCCTTGCCTCACTGCCGTCTCCCCCTTTCCTCCCCTCTCCCCTTCCCTTGCTCTCACCTCTCCCCTCTCCTTTCCCTTCCCTTACCCACCCTCTCTTCCCTCCCCCCTCTCCCTCTTTCCCTCCCTTCTGAAGACAATGAGAAACACGTTTTCACCTTTTTTTTTCATAACAGAGCGACAGGAAGTGAAGAAAGGAAGGAAAAAAGGTTGGAAGAAAATACGGATTAGCAGAAAGAGGGTTGAAAAAACAGTAAAAGGAAATATAGGAGGAAAAAAAACGAACGGAAGAAAGGAATAAAGGAAGTTAAACAGGAAAGAAGAGAGGAAGCAAACAAGGATATAAAAAGGAGGGTAGGAAAGAATAATTTAAAAGGAAACAGAAACAGAAGAAAGGAAATAAGGAAATACGATAAAAAAAGTAATTCAATAAAAACTTGAAAAAAATAGAATTGGAGAAGGGAAAGGAGTATAGACGAAGCCATTTAAATAACCGTAACCATAAAAACAAAGGAGGAAAAGGAGAAAGAGAACCAAGAGTAGGAGGAGGAGAAGCGTAATCAACCCCACGGCCGGCCAATAATATCAAGTGTCGACCCAATTCAGTGGCAGGAAGCAGTTCGACACCCAACGCCGGGAGGAGAGGGCGAGAGTGTGTGCCGCGGGGAGATGCGAGAGCGATACGGGGATCAGGGCGAAGGGAGAGGAAGGAAGGAGGAGGAAGAGGGAGAGGAAGATTGGTGGCGGAAGGAGGGTACAGGGCAAGGAAGGAAGAAGAGGAGAAAGGCTGGAAAAGGGAGATGATAAAGAAGGGAGATAAAGGCATGGAGTAAGAAAGGTTTAAAGGGAAAAAGAGGAGGAAAGAATTAATACAAGGAAATGAGAAGAGAAAGGGAGAGGGAGAAACGTAAGAAAAGTGAGGAAAAAGAAAGGAGGAGAAAGAGAAGGGCAGTAAAGGAGGAAGAATGAGATGGAAGAAGAGAAAGGCGGTAAAGAAAGAAGGGAGATAAATTATTGGAGGAAAAGGAGAGAGAAAGAAGGACTAGGAATAAAAATAGTAAGCTCGAAATTAGGAAAAAATAAAGAGGAAGGCAATGAAGGAGGAAGAATGAGATACGGGAAGAGAAAGGCGGTAAAGAAAGAAGGGAGAGAAATCATGGGAAGAAAAGGAGAGTGAGGAGAAGGAAAAAAGGACTAGGAATAAAAATAGCAAGCTCGAAATTAGGAAACAATAGAGAAAGTAAAGAAGTCAATAAAGGAGGAAGAGAAAGGCGGTAAATAAAGAAGGGAGATAAATTATTGAAGGAAAAGGAGAGTGAGAAGAAGGAAAGAAGGACTAGGAATAAAAAAAAGTTCGAAATTAGGAAAAAAATGAAGAGAAAGTAAAGGAAGGAAGGAGTGACCCATCTCGCGCCTCAGGAAATGCTTCTCCCCACACCTGAATACTAATGAGACTATTCCGGATCAACACCAGGTAAAGGAAGGCTTGCAGTGACGTCAGGTGTGTGGGAGGGAGAAGGACGAGGTCATAGGTGGGTCTCATATATAAGGTCACGTGTGGAGTTGGGTAAGATCAGGTGTTATATAGACTTGTCTGAGATCACGTGTGGACTGGGGCATGGCCAGGTACAGACAGGTAAGATCAGGTGTGGACTAGGGTTAGGTCAGGTATAGACAGGTAAGACCATGTGTGGAGTCATGTAAGAGCAGGTTTGGACTAGGTAAGGTCATGCTTGGAGACGTGTATGAGGTCAGGTTTAGAATCAAGTAAGGTCAGGTCATAATATAATAAGGTCATAAAGTCGTGCATAAGGTCAGGTTTGGAGTCGTGTATGAGCTCAGGTTTGGAGTCGTGCTAGGTCAGGTTTGGACAAGATAAGGTCAAGTTTGGATGTGGACAAGATTGATCATATGTAGAAGGGGTTAAGACCTTTCCATATGAGTAGCGGGCCTTTTTTTTTTTTTTTTTTTTTTTTTTTTTGAACTGTTTCCTCTGTTGTAAAAAAAATGATCACCTTTAGACTAAGATTACGTCATGTGTGTACCTATTACCTTGTGTGGTGGCAGGCGAAGTCAGGTGTGTCGTTCTCAGGTATAGCTTAGTCTGCGTGACGTCAGGTGTTGATCCGGCGACAGTTCAGGTGTGTGGGAGGGACAGGTGTGACAGCATATCAAGTGACTTTCTCCCCTAAACCCATTTGCATAACCTTGAATAAAATTGTAGGGGCTCGATTTTCGTTTGCTTTATTTTTTTCTTTTTCTCTTTTTTATTTTTTGTTCTCGATTTTCGTTTTCTTTATTTTTTTCTTTCTTCTTTTTTTGTTTCTAGTCTCCGCGTCCCTTCATCCTAATACCCAGACCTTGTTTTCTGGATTTATTTATACATTTATTTATTGCATCAGATTGAGTGAAGTTTTAGAGATTCAATTTTCGTTTCTATTTTATTTTTTTATTTTGGTTTACTTTATTTTAGTCTCCCTTTCCCTTCATCCTAATACTCAGACCCTTGTTTTGTGTATTTATTTATACATTTATTTATTGCATCAGATTGAATAAAGTTTTAGAGGTTTAGTTTTCTTTCTTTTTTTTCCCATTCCCTTCACTCTAATACCCAGACGCCGTTTTCTTTACTTTTCTTTATATTTTCTTCATCTGTTGCTTAAGACTGAATAAGACTAAGGGGGTCAATTTTCCCTTTTTTTATTTGTTATAGTTTCCCTTCGTCTTATATTACCCGGACGCCGTTCTCTTCTTCTGTTTATATATTTACTTATTTATTTATCCATCTGTCTGTGTATTCCAAAAGATTAAATAAATTTGTAGGAGTTCAATTTCCTTTTTTTCCTTTTTTTGTCTTCGTTTCCCTTCAACAACCTGTTACCCAGACCCGTTTTCTTCATCTTTATTTATTTATTTATTTCATACATCGTATAAGACTGAATTCCAAAAAAGTGTAGAGGTTCAATTTGCTTTCCAGTCATTCTTTTCTTTTTTCTTTTCCTTTTTTTCAGTCTCCCTTTCGCTTCATCCTATTACCCAGACGTCATTTTTTCTCCCTCTCTCTATTTATCTATATTTTTACCAAAGGGGCGGCGTCGTAAGGGCGAGGCGCAGGTTCGTGTACGCGGTAAAAAACGACCGTAAAGTGGCGGCCTTGGATACACTGATGTCACCCCTGAAGCCTGTATTTGTGTGCCTGGTTTAAAATATTAGTTTCCCCTTCACTTCCCATTTTTTTTTCTCATGTCTCGGTTACCCATATTTTGCCTCTTTCCTTTCCTTTCCTTTCCTCCCACATGTTTATTTCCCTTCCTGTCTCATTACCTCCCTTTCCCTTTCTCTTTCCTCATCTTGTTTCCCTCTCCCCCTTTCTCTTCCTTTCTCCTGTCTGTTGCTCGGTTACCCATATTTTGCCTCTTTCCTTTCCTTTCCTTCCTTGTCCTTTCTCCCTCATGTTTATTTCCCTTCCTGTCTCATTACCTCCCTTTCCCTTTCTTTTTCCTCATCTTGTTTCCCTCTCCCCCTTCCTCTCCCTTTCTCCTGTCATTTCTCACTTCTTCCCTCCCCTTTTTTCTTGTCTTCCTCCTTTCCTTTATCTTTCTCTCCTCATTTTCCACATTCTTCCCTCCCTTTCTATCATCTTTGTCCTTTCCCCTCTCGTCTTCTCTTCCTTTCCCTTTCTCTCTTCATACTTCTCCTCCTCCTCCTCTTCCCTTATACATTTGTCGTCTCAAAGTTCTGTTATCTATTCCTTCCATCCATTCATCTTTATTTATATCGCCCCTTTCTCTTCCTCCTCCACCCCCTCCTCCTTCTTCTGTGGCTTCCCTAAGAGGAGGAGAAATTCACGGTTGTTTTCCTCATTAAGGGCAAGAGCAGAGGACGCGGTCACAACAACAACCCGCCGCTGACCATTCTCTCGAGGCGACACACTTAGCGGCCTTTTAACTTATGTGTGTTTGTAGGGGGAAGGGGGAAGGGAAAGGAGGGGGAGTGTGTGTGTGTGTGTGTGTGTTAATGAAGGGACCGTTTAATGCAAGGATAGATGCATGAATAGATTTTCTTCTTATTTTTTCGACATATTCTGTTTGTTTCTTGTTTTATTTTCTTCTGTGAATGTAAAGAGTTGATTTTTTCTTCTTTTCCTCGTATTTTTTTAAGGGTTGTTGTTTTCCTTTCCTTCTCGTGTAAAATAGTTGTTTGTTTTCTTTTTTATATCTGTTGTTGTTTTTTATTTCCTTCACACATGTTAGGTAACTGAGTTTTTTATTCTTTTTTATATTCATTTCTATATTTCGTCTCATTTTTCGCATGTAAGGTAATTGAGTCTTTTTCTTTTCTTTTTCATTCTTTTTATATTCATTTTTTTTTCTATTTGATTTACTTCTTCATATGTAAGGTAATTGAGGTTATTTTTTCGTCCTTTATGCCCTTTTTTTTGTTGTTTGTTTGTTTTTCCGTATAATTTAGTTTCTCCTCTTCCTCTTCCTCCATGTTCTCTTCCCGCTCTTTTCTCGTCTATAATAATCTCTCAGCCTCTCCATCATCTTGTTAGTTTTCCTCTCCTATTTTCCTTTTTCATTTCTCAAGGTTAGTTTATCGACCCTTCTCTTCCTCCTCTTCCTCCATGTTCTCTTCCCGCTCTTTTCTCGTCTCTAATAATCTCTGTCTCTCCATCATCTTGTTAGTTTTCCTCTCCTACTTTCCTTTTCATTTCTCAAGGTTAGTTTATCGACCCTTCTCTTCCTCCTTTTCCTCTTCCTCCATGTTCTCTTCTCGTTCTTTTCTCGTCTATAATAATCTCTGATCCTCTCTACCATCCTGTTAATTTATTTTCTTTTCCTACTTTCCTTTTTCCATTCCTCAAGGTTAGTTTATCGACCCTCGTTTTTACTTTCCTCGTATATTTTCCTTCTTTTTATTAGGATTATCTATCTGGGTTAGGCCTTTTAAATGTGTGTGTGTGTGTGTGTGCGTGTGTGTGTGTGTGTGTGTGTGTGTGTGTGTGTGAGAGAGAGAGAGAGAGAGAGAGCATCTGCATATTTCACTTTCACGTCGTTTGCTCTGTTTACACTTTCTCTTTCACTCTCACTCTTTTTCCTCCCCTCCTCTCCCTCCCTCTCTCCACCCCACACACATATGCATAAACTCCCTTCACGGTCCATCTCTCTCTCTCTCTCTCTCTCTCTCTCTCTCTCTCTCTCTCTCTCTCTCTCTCTCTCTCTCTCTCTCTCTCTCTCTCTCTCTCTCTCTCTCTCTCTTCCACCCCACAACCTAGTGTATTCCTAACCCATTAATTTCCATTCGTACGCCATTCACACTTCACCAGCGTCCATTCCCTCCCCTTTCCCACCCTCCCTTCCCTTCCCTTCCCCTCCCTTCCCTCCCCTCCCCTCCCCTCCGTTCCCTTCCTTCCCTTCCCTTCCCTCCTAGCCCTTCTCTTTCCCTCCCTTCTCTTCCCCTCCCTTCCCTTCCCTTCCCCTCCCTTTTTAACTAAACCATCGCCCATTGATCGAAATTTTGTCTCCTCTCCCCTCTGTTTCCCCTCCTCTTCCTCCTCCTCCTCTTCCATCTTTTTTCTCCTCTCTTGTGTCTGTCTCCCTCTCCTCCTCTCTTTCCCCTCGCTTTCTCCTGTTTCCCTTCTCCTTTTTCTTCCTTTCCTCCTTCTTTCTCTTTTCCCCTCTCGTTCTCGTGTTTCTCCTCTCCTTCTCCTGTTTCCCTTCTCTCTTCTCTCTCTTCTCCTCTGCTTCCCTCCTCCTCTATTTCCCCTCGCTCTCCTATTTCCCCTCTTCGTGAGTTCAAGGAAAAAGCGAAAGTGAGAAGGAGAGGGAGAGGGAGAGAGAGGAGTCACGTTAGCTCCGTATGTGCAAATCGAGGGAAAGAGGAGAAGAGAGAGAAGAGGAGAGGGAGAGGAGGAGGAGAGGGAGAGATAGGGAGGTAAAAACTAAACACTGAGGAGGGACTGGATCGGAGGAAAGTGAGGAAACGTGTCAAGGCTGGAGGGAAAGGATTATAGGGAGAGAAAAAAAAGAGTAATGTGTGTTTAGGAGAGAGAGAGAGAGAGAGAGAGAGAGAGAGAGAACCGGTTTGCATATTGATTAAGAACCTTTTCATACCAACTGGTTTTGTGTGTGTGTGTGTGTGTGTGTGTGTGTGTGTGTGTGTGTGTGTGGAGGAAGAGAAGAAGGAAAAGGGATAAAGTAGGGAGATAGACGAGGTGAGAGAGAGAGAGAGAGAGAGAGAGAGAGAGAGAGAGAGAGAGAGAGAGAGAGAGAGAGAGAGAGAGAGAGAGAGAGAGAGAGAGAGAGAGAGCATGTTACCTGAAGCGACAAGAGGAAATAGCGACGAAATTGGTTACATACTGGAACGTGCTTCTCCCTCCTCTCTCTCTCTCTCTCTCTCTCTCTCTCTCTCTCTCTCTCACACACACACCCACTCAAAACACTTCTAAAACAACAACAAAAAACGATTACAAACAAAAAAAAACAAAAAACAAAAGCTAGAAAAAAAGAAGAAGAAAAGGAGAAAGGAAGGAAGCTGATGATGAAAGGAACAAGAACAAAGAACAAAGATAAGATAATGAAGAGGAGGAGGAAGAGGAGGAGGAGGAGGAGGAGATAAGAACAACACAAAAAATTAAAAAAAATAAAAACATGAATATTGAACGAAGAAGCGAAGCGAAGGAGAACCGGAGAGAGAGAGAGTGAGGGACAAGAAGTGTGTGTGTGTGTGTGTGTGTGTGTGTGTGTGGAGAGTGAGTCATAAGGAAGTGTGGGAAGTGTGGAAGTGTGACGTAGCTATAGGTGAGGATGTGGGTGGGTGTGGGTGTTAGTGTGACGTGGATATCAGTGTGGGTGTGACTGGGAGTGTGGCTTGGGTATGGGTGAGTGTCTGCAGGGGTGGGTGTGAGACTAACGTGTATGGTATAAAGAAATGGTGTTGGTATACGTGTGGATGACGTGTATCCATCAGTATACGTATAAGTGTTTCTGTGGGTGTGTTTACGTGTGGGTGTGGTCAACGTAGTGTGAATTGTGTGGATATACGCGCAACATGACGTGTCTATCAGCATGTGTTTTCGTGTTAGCTGGACTGTGAATATGTTTGCGTGTGGGCGTGGGTGAGGGCGTGGGTAAGGTCGTGGGTGTGGGTGTGGGTCTGAATCTAACATGGTGTAAATTGTCTTGTTAAACGTGTAATGTAACGTGTCTATCAGCATGTGTTTTCGTGTTAGCTGGACTGTGAATATGTTTGCGTGTGGGCGTGGGTGAGGGCGTGGGTAAGGTCGTGGGTGTGGGTCTGAATCTAACGTGGTGTAAATGGTCTTGATAAACGTGTAATGTAACGTGTCTATCAGCATAAGTGTTCCTGTTAGTTGGGCTGTGAATATGTTTGCGTGTGGGCGTGGGTGAGGGCGTGGGTAAGGGCGTGGGTGTGGGTGTGGGTCTGAATCTAACGTGGTGTAAATGGTCTTGATAAACGTGTAATGTAACGTGTCTATCAGCATAAGTGTTCCTGTTAGTTGGGCTGTGAATATGTTTGCGTGTGGGCGTGGGTGAGGGCGTGGGTAAGGTCGTGGGCGTGGGTGTGGGTCTGAATCTAACATGGTGTAAATTGTCTTGATATTTGTGTAATGTAACGTGTCTATCATCGTAAGTGTTCCTGTTAGTTGGGCTGTGAATATGTTTGCGTGTGGGCGTGGGTGTGACGTGGATATATGGGCGTGGGTGTGGGCGTGGTGGGGTTCGGGCATCCGGTTCCAAGCACAGCCCAAGGAGACGTGATGGGGGTTGAGATGGAGGCTTCGTCACTCCCTCACTTCGGCCCCTCACTTATCATCTTTCAACCCGTCATTATCTCCTTAGCGTTTGAGTTGATGGGAGTTGATTAGGGTTAAGTTAGTGGATTAAGGTGTTTTCTTTACCATCATCATCACCATCATCACCATCGGCTCACTATTCTTGTCCTCGGCTGTTGAGGTGTTGCTTTCATCCCTCGACCTTGAGACCGGTATGTTAGGTGCCTGGTGGTGGCGCCTGGGTGGATGGGTGCCTCTCAGCGTGGCACTACCCCCCCCCCACACACACACCCTCCCCAGACTCCCCCACCGTTCACCTTCCCTTCCCCACCCTTCCCTACCCTTCCCCAGCCTTCCCCACCAACCGTCATTCCTCCACCACGTCTCCTGCCTCCCCGAACATCCCCCTCCTCTTCTCCCACGTCCCATCTTCCCTCCTTCCCTTCCCCCTCCTTCCCCTCTCTTCCCTACCAACCACCTTGCCTTCCCCCACCATCCCCCTGCTTCTCTTCCTTATGCTCTCGCCTTCCACACCTTTGCTGTTTTTTCTCTCTCCCTACAGTTTCATATTTTCATCTCTTGTTCTTTTCTTTCCACTTTCTTTATTCTTTGCCTCTCCTGTTTGTCTCTCTCCCAACTGTTCATTTCTTTCGCCTCTTTAATTCCTTCCCTCCTTCCATCTTTATTTTTATCTTCCCTGTTTCTTTTTCTCTCCTTACCGTCTCTTTCTTCCATCCTCTTCTGTTCTTTTCCTCTCACTTTTCTCTTCCCATTCTTTACATCTTGCACCTTTCCCTTTCCTTTCTATCCTTACCATCTCTTTATTCATTCCTTTTGTCCCTCACCTTCTATCTTTATCTTCATCCCTTATCGATACTGTCTTTCCTTTAATCTTATTCCTCCCTTTACCCTTTCTGCCCTTCATATCTCCCTTTGCTCTCCATTATAACCATCCCTTCCCTCCTAATAATCCCTGCTGTCCCCTTCCCTTCCATTCCCTCCCTTTTTACACGTCAATGGCCCTTCCTTCCCTCCTCCCCGTCCATCACTCCGACCCTTCTCTCCCCTTCTGCCCACCATTCTCCCTCCCTTCCCTCCCTTCCTCCTTCTTCTCTCTCTAACATTCCCGACCTGCTGACGCCACCTGAGCCTTTCCTGCTGACGTGGTGTTGTGCCTTGTTGCTGCCTGGCTTAGTAGTAGTAGTAGTAGTAGTGGTAGTAGTAGTAGTGGTAGTAGTGGTGGTGGTGGTGGTGGTGGAACTCAATCTTTGTCTCTCTCTCTCTTTGCTTTTTTAATGTGGTGGTTTTTATGTTTTTTTCTTCTTTTTTTCTTTCCTCTTCTTCTCTTTCTTTATTCCTCCTCCTCCTCCTTCCTCTTATTTCTTCTCTTCCTCTCGTCTGTCTCCTTCTTCCTCCTCGTTTCTTCTCTTATTCTCTTCCTATTCTAAGTGTTTTATCTCCTTCCTCTCCTCTTCTCCTCAAATCCTCCTCATCCTCCTCATCCTCTTCTTCTACCCCTCTTATTTCTTCTTTTGTCTGCCTCTTCTTCCTCTTCTCCTCCTCCTCCTCCTTCTCCTCCTTTAGTTTTCCTCTCCTCCAGACCCTCTCATCTCTTCTCTCCCATGTCTGCCTCTTTCTCTCTCTTCTCCTTCCTCCTCCTCCTCCTCCTCCTCCTCCTCCTTATGTTTCCCAGAATATCAAACCCGGAAAATTATCACTCTTTCCTCTTTCCCCTTTCCCTTTCCTCTTTCCCCTTCTTTCGTCATCCATTCCCTTCCTTGCATCATCCATTCATTCCCCTCACCCATACCCTCCCCTTCCCCCCTTCCTCCCTTCCCCATCCCAGCCCACGTTGTCAAGGGCACTACTCCCCCTTCCTAAGCCCCCCCCTTCCTCTCCCCCCTTTCAAGTTAGTGCACGTTGTAGCTTGTAGAAGGGGGTGAAGGGAGGGGGGTTGAAGGGGGGAGGGGCGGTATGAGTGTGTTCGTTCATCCCACGTTCTCTTATCTTCCTTGTTCTTGATCTTGTTTTTTGTTGTTGTTTTTTTCCTCCGCGCTCTGTCTCATTCTCCGTCAGATTTATATTTATTCTTTCCTTCCTGAGTTTTTTGTGTGGAGGGTTTTTTTTTCCTCTGTCTTTTTTTTTTTTTCCTTTTCTCCTTCCTCCTCCTCTTTCCTCTCTTCCTTTCTTTCTTCCTCTCTTCCTTCCTTTCTTCCTCTCTCCCTTCCTTTCTTCCTCTCTTCCTTCCTTTCTTCCTCTCTTCCTTCCGTCTGCTCCATTTTTTCATTCTCTGTATCTTTTATTCTTCCTCCTTTCTTCCTCTCTTCCTTTCTTCGTCCTCCTCCCGTCTGCTCCACTTTTTTTCCCCTCCTTCTGTCTCTCTTTTTTTTTTACCTTTTTTTTCCTCCAGTCTTCCTTCCTTCCTTCCTCTTCCTCCCGTCTGCTCCACTTTTTTATCCTTCTTTCTCCACATCCGGGATCTATAAACTCCCTCTTTTTTTCCTCATTTTTTTCATCATCTTAGAATTCACACCTACAATTATTTTTATCTGTCTACTACTACTACTACTTCTACTACTACTACTACTACTACTACTACTACTACTACTACTACTATTACTACTTCTACTACTACTTCTACAGGCATTTTCAGGGGTAGTTTCATGACCCTGGTGTTGATTAAAAAGGAAAGGAAATCAAATAACCAAATAAACTCAGAATATAATCATGTACGTGGGAGTTCAGGTGGGCGAGTGCCATATAGCGGGCCACCTCACCACGTCACCGCGTCACCTGTTCCCTGGTTCAGGTGATGCAAGGTTCCGCGCTCACTGACGTCCCCTTACCTTAACTGTCCTTCGCTGGCCCACCTGACTCATTCACCCGCGCGACGCCTGGGAGTGTGGCCGCGTCTCCGTCTGTGTCTTCGCGCGCGGTGTTGGAACCCTTTTGTGACTCCTTGGTTTAGTGTTGGATCCCATATATTGTGGTGTTTGAATCTACTTGAGTGGTGTTGGAACCTTTGTGTGTCCTCGGTTGTGGTGTTGGATCCTCTCTACTGCGGTTATAGTGTGGTTTATCTTTGGTTATGGTGTTGGATCCTCTATACTTCTGTGTTTGAATCTACTTGAATGGTGTTGGAACCTATATTCTTGGTGTTTATGTGCCTTGAAAGTTGGCATTACTGAAACGTCGTATATGGTGACAGAATAAGCAGTGTTGAGTTATCTATCACGTGGAGTTGAAACCTAATCTCTGGAGTTTCCCTGACGGCACTTTTCCTACTTAAGAGTCGTCAGTTGCCTCTAAGTGAGTGATACTGGAGACGAAAGGGAATTGAATACGACAGCGACGGTCTGATCGGTGCCTGTTTCGTGGTATTTCTCCCTTCGTCAATGGGTGTTGGCTGCTCTAACTAATGGTCGTGGAGGTGCCCAGCGAAGACCAGGAAGCGTTCTTGTGTCGCCTGCGTGTTCTGGGGGAATCCTACGACTACGGAGACATGGAGGAGGACAGCGGTGAGTGATAAGTGCCCTCGATTTGCTTTTGTTTCAGTTAGTTTGTAGTCAGTTAATGCGTTCGTGGTCTGACCAACAGGAAACACACGTGGCCTGACATTCATATTAGCGAAGTTAGTAATTCTTTATAGTTTCGGGGGTCTTACGTCTGAATAACAAGAAATTCACTCAGCCTAACTTTCATATTAGCGAAGTTAGCAATTCTTTATAGTTTCGGGGGTCTTACGTCTGAATAACAAGAAGTTCACTCAGCCTAACTTTCATATTAGCGAAGTTAGTAATTCTTTATAGTTTCGGGGGTCTTACGTCTGAATAACAAGAAATTCACTCAGCCTAACTTTCATATGAGCGAAGTTAGTAATTCTTTATAGTTTCGGGGGTCTTACGTCTGAATAACAAGAAATTCACGCAGCCTAACTTTCATATGAGCGAAGTTAAGAAGTTTTAATATTTTTTTAGATGAATACGTTTGAATGACAGGTAGATTAACTTTCATTTTAGCGAAGTTTTTCAGTTTTGATCGTTCCTGAGGGGCAAATATCTGAGCAAAGGGTAGCTTAACTTTTATATTAGCGAAGTTGTTCAGTATTAATAGTTTTTTGGGGGGATTGTATATGTATAAGGAAGCAAATATATACGTGGTGTAACTTTATCTATGTGCAATACGTATGGCCCTTAAGGTTAGGTTAGGTTAGGTTAGATAAGGTTATGTTAGTTAAGGTTAGGCTAAGTAGTTGAATGCCTAGCCCAGTTTTGGTTAGGTTAACGTTGTCTTTAATGATTTTTGGGGGGAGGTTGTATATGTCAAAAAACAGGTGTACATATATGCGTGGTGTAACCTAATCTCTGTGCAATACGTAGGATGTGGCCCTTAACGTTGTCCTTAATGATTTTTTTTATGAGTCAAAAAACAGGTGTATATACGTGGTGTAATTATCTATGCTCAATGCCCCTTAACGTTGTGCCTTAATGTTTTCTGGGGGTTGTATAAGTCTAAACAACAAGTATATACGTATTGTAACCTAATCTCTGTGCAATACGTACGCCCTTAACATTCTGCTTATCTTCGTATGAGCCGCGCCTTTGTCTCGCTGCGGGGTGCTCGGCGAGGCTGCTTAAAACGCTCTCTTGGGCCGAGTCTCGTTCATTTGTTGCTCGTTGGCGGCACCACTTCACCGCCTCTTACCTTGCCCACGGCCCTCAGCCCTGACGTCACGCTGGCCGGGCTGAGGGCGTTGCTTTTAGGCGGGGGAAGAGCTGCCAGGGTTCGCATGCTTAAACGTATCGGCTCATCAGTTCGGCCGTTTGAAAAGCCTCTCGTACGAGTTCATATTAGCTTTCAAGAGGAGGGTATCAGGACACCTCTCTTCCCGAAATTGACCTATCTTTTGGCCACTCCTCTTAACTCTTTTGTAGGGGCAGTGAGTAACGGGCTTTTTATTTATTTATTTATTTATTTATTTTTTTTTTATTTATTTATTATTTTTTTTTTTTTTACTGTTTCCTCTACTGTAAAAAAAAGTGTTGGGGTTTTCATGGACTGTTTTGTAACCCCAGTGATTGTTTTACACGACTTCTGGATCTTGGACATGAAAATCACCATGAAAACCCGGTTAATCTTCTCTGTGGCCTTGGATAATAGCTCTAATGGGAGCCCGATGGGTTGAAAAATGTTCACCCTGGGTTAGTATTACCACAAGATTAGACGCGTTCTCATGACTCCTTTTCACATCCACGGTGCAGAAGCGTTGTCACATTATCACTAAGCTTATAAAACTACCCATGGAAACACTGACACAACCTCTACGAAAGCCTTATCGTACGTGGGTGTTTAAGATCTGAAATGTTTAAGGATTTTGGAGTCCTGGCTTTCTGCATGACGGGACGAGGAGTGGAGGAGGTCCTATTTTGGGGAGTGGGTGAGTGGGGGCGGGGAGCCTTGCGTGGGACGGCTGAGAGGGGAAGTGGGCAGTGTGCGTGGCTGCGGTGGAGAGTTTGAAGTGGAGTGCGGGTGGTGGAGTGCCGTGGAGGCGGAGAAGAGGGAAGAAGAGGAGGGAATAAGAGGGAGAGTAAAGAGTTCCGCCTCGGTCCGGTACTGGCGCCGTCTCTTGATAGTAATTTGCGTTTTACTTCCTGACTCTGCATCTCCTTCGCTTGTTGGGGCTCAGAGATGCTGTTGTGGCCCATGGAAAGACAAGCAACACCGGGGACGTCTGTAGCAAGAAGGTCCGCCTTGGTACGATTCTGGCGCCGTCTCTTGATAGTAATTTGCGTTTTACTTCCTGACCCTGCATTTCTTTCGCTTGTTGGGGCTCAGAGATGCTGTTGTGGCCCAGGGGAAGACTAGCAACCCCGGGGACGTCCGTATAGCAAGGTCCCCCTGGGTACGATTCTGGCGCCGTCTCTTGATACTAATTTGGGTTTTGCTTCCTGACTGCATTTAAATTCGCTTGTCGGGGCTCGAACGTGGTGTTGTGGCCCAGAGAAATGTTAGACTACCCTGAAAACCAGCAACCAGGTCCACCTTGGTACGATTCTGGCGCCGTCTTTTGATACTAATTTGTGTTTTGCTTCCTGATTCTGCATTTTCATTCTCTTGTTGGGGCTCGAACGTGCTGTTGTGGCCCAAGGGAAGGTTAGACTACCCTGAAAACCAGCAACCAGGTCCGCCTTGGTACGATTCTGGCGCCGTCTCTTGATAATAATTTGCGTTTTACTTCCTGACTCTGCATTTTTGCCGCTTGTTGGGGTTCGAACGTGGTGCTGTGGCCCGAGGGAAGAAGATTATGCAGCCCTTCCTCCTTGGTAGTTCGTTACTGGCGCCGTTTCTTGACACTAATTTGCGTTTTCCTTCCTGACTTTGCATTTTCCTTCGCTTGTTGGGGTTCGAACGTGGTGTTATGGCTCAGGGGAAGAAGGTACGACTCCACCGAAGGCTTGGCACTGCTGGGGACGTCCGTAGCCTCGTAGCCCTAGCCAGAGGTGGACAAGGGCCGCGTCGCCATGCCCGGGCCTCTTCAAACACGCCTCGCTGTTTTGCAAGGCCTTAAAAGGAGCATACGGGCCTTTGTGGCGACGAGCAGCGCGCACAATGGACGTGTCGCGGCTTACGGAGGGTGACGGCGAGGTGGTGGCTTGCAAAGGACCCCCACCCACCCCCAACCCCTAGATCCCCCCACCCCCACCCAGGGCTCCACCCACCCCCAACCCTTAGACTCTACCCCCCCCAACCCCTAGACCCTACCCCCCCCACCCAGGACCCCCTCCCACCCCCAACCCCTAGACCCTACCCCCCCACCTCACCTGGCCTTTGTTATCCAGGTGATCGACCAATGAGAAGCGTCTTAGTGTATCAGCAGCATCGCCCGGTGTTCGGCTTTGTGTCCAGTGCAGTGATGGTGGTGGTTGTGTCGTATTATGAGGCGTTTCGTCGTCCAAAACCTTATATTTGACAAGGCTTTCATAGGAGTTTTAAGCATTTCCAGTAGTAGTTTTATGTCCCTGGTGGTAGTGCGACCCTTCCTCTGAACCGTGAACCTGAAGAAACACTCATTAGAACCCACTTGACCCCCTCTTTGACCTTTAGAAATGGCTGATGTGAGAACCCAAAGTGTCTTATAATACCAATATGTGTCGCCACGGACGTGTATCTGCATAATTTTCCTCACTGATTCGAGTCGTCTGTAATTACTTCCAAGATGACGTTGAGGTTTTCCCAAGGACCTCTAAAGCAAGCTGGGTATTGTTATTGACCAAGCAAGTCTTATTACATGTATAAACTAAGGAGCTTCGAGGCTGAGTACTGTTATTGACCAAGCAAGCCATATAGTAACACGTGAAACCAAGGAACACGGAGCAAGCTGGGTACTGTAATTGACCAAGTCCTATGATGTAAGCTTCTATTCTGGTTCCCACGCCCGTAAGGAAAGAATGAACAAATCTGCATCTCTTCCCATTGATTCGAGTCGTCAGTAATTACCAGATGACCGTCAGCTTCTTCCAAGGTTATCAGAAGCAAGCTGGGTACTGTAATTGACCAAGCAAGTCCTATAATGTCAGCGTCTATTCTGGTTTCCACGCCCGTAAGGAAAAACAAAGAAACAACCAGCATCTTTTCCCACTGGTTCGAGTCGTCAGTAATTACCAGATGACGTTCAGCTTCTTCCAAGGCTATCAGAAGCAAGCTGGGTACTGTTATCGCCCGAACAAGCCTTATGATGTCAGCGTCTATTCTGGTTTCCACGCCCCGCCAAGAAAAAAAGCAAATATCAGCATCTTCAAGGCGAGGCAGTGGTGGTGGTGGTGTCTGTGTTTGTTTGGTCTCGCGGGCGAACGAACCCTCACCGCCGGACGCCCCTCGAACTACACACACTTCATGACCTCCTTGAGCCTCCAACGCCGCCGCACCGAGACCCACCTGCATATAGACCCCGGAAAAGACTCAAGAACCAGCGGGAGTAGCGAGATAGACGAGGGAGGTGATAGGGGAAGCGGGGAAGCCATGTCCGTGGAGCAAGGAAGCGGACGGTGCCTCAGCCTCCCACGCTGCCCCGAAGAGTGACTCCGCCCTGCACCTGCCGCATCCAGCCAGCCCCGGCCAGCCAGCTAGTCGCCATGGGTCTGCCTGTCTGCACACTCACTGTACCTTATGCAACGCTTGTGTAGCTAATCCATGAACCCTGATTGTGAATATTGACTTTATCCTATTACCGACAGCTTGAAGTGCTTGGAAGACGTGAGAAGGTGATATCGATGCTAGTTTTTCTTCGTTCTTATCTGTCTGCACACGCTTATATAGCTAATCCATAAGCCTTGATTGTGAACATTGACTTGATCTTATTATTGACACCTCTTGAAGCGCTTGGAAGACGCCGGAGGGTGATACTGATGCCAGTCTTTCTTCTTTCGTTCTTTGGCATGTTCTTAAGCTGTCTGCACACTTAATGTACCTTATACAATGCTTATATAGCTAATCCATAAAGCCTGAATGTGAATATTGACTTTGATCCCATTACTGACACCTCTTGAAGCGCTTGGAAGACGTCAAAGGGTGATGTCAATGTCACTTTTTCTTCTTTCGTTCTTTGCCGTCACCATGGAAGTCACGGTACCTTAATCAACGCTCTTATAGCTAATCCATAGACCTTGCTTGCGAATACTGACTTAACAACTTTTCCTGCCTTTGCAACTGACCACTCACATGTGTCTGAGGCTCCGGGCGGCACCAGGAAGGAAAGGGAAGGCTTAAAACATTAATCCCATTATTTACACCTCTTTTAGCGATTCGAAGCCTTACAAGCGGGTGAGATCGATGCAGGTTATTCTTTCTTTCGTTCTTCGCCGTGTTCCTGAGAGCCTGACCTTCACTTAGTGCCTCAATCATGTCGGAAGAGCCTCCAAGAACAGGTGTCCCGCGCGCTGCTGCCTCTCCCTCCCACACGCATGACGTGGCCAATCCCAAAAGGGGCGGCAGGTAAATTGGGAGGTGAAGACTCGGGTTAATTAGTAATGGGGTGCTTCCCTGGTTTATGCGCCCCGTATTTCTTGATCGTTTTCACTTTAGCACCCCAAGATTTCTGCCCCAAAGCAACCAAGGATAATCAGGAAGACCACGTAACGAAGGAGGGAAGAAGGGAGGAGGAAAGGGGAGGGAGGTGGAGAGAACGAGGTGGATAGGGCAACCAAGACTTCTACCTCAGCGAAACCCCAAAAGAACCAAAGAATAACAGAGACGTGAAGGAGAGAAGGAAAGAAAAGAGGAAGAAGGAGAAGAAGAAAGGAAGGAAGGTTAGATGAGAACTTTAGAATCGAGATAAAAACATGGAAAAGCAGGAAGAACACACAACGAAGGAGAAGAGAAGACGGAAAGAGGACGAGGTAGGTTACATGAAAGACATCGAAAAGCAGAAAGAACACGCAATAAAGGAAGGAAAAGAGAAAAATTGAAGGGATGTTTCAGGATCTTCAGTGTCGAGAGAGAAAGAAAGAAGGAAACGGATACAAACACATAACGAAGAAGAGGAGAAGAAAGGAGGAAGAAGACGAAGGAAGGGAGGTTACAGAAACTTATGAATGGAAAGAGAGAAACGAATACAAACACATAACGAAGAAGAGGAGAAGAAGGGAGGAAGAAGAAGAAGGAAGGGAGGTTACAGAATCTTATGTATGGAAAGAGAGAAAGAAACAAAGAGAGAAACGAATACAAACACATAACGAAGAAGAGGAGAAGAAGGGAGGAAGAAGAAGAAGAAGGAAGAGAGGTTACAGAAACTTGTGGAGCGAAAGAGAGAAACAGATACAAACAGCGTCTTAACATCCTGGTCCTAGAAATGCAGTCAGCCAGTCCTTACTTGCATCGGGGTCCTCCAGCAACTCGCCTCTTTTTGCCGCTGTAACAAATATCCTGCCGGGGACCCTCATTACCTGCAGCTCTGTAATCAAGGCAG
Source organism: Eriocheir sinensis (assembly GCF_024679095.1). Lineage (NCBI taxonomy): Eukaryota > Metazoa > Arthropoda > Malacostraca > Decapoda > Varunidae > Eriocheir > Eriocheir sinensis. The sequence continues at coordinate 12,529,490 of NC_066526.1, forward strand.
ACCCAGACAGAATTAATTTGGACAACGCCTCCGCACCTGTCCGCCACAACGACCTCCGCTACTCCGCCGCGGGGCTCGAACCTGGGTACCTCACTTGACTTTTCCCGACTCTACCCTTGGGCTGTTTTTTCCTGTTTTCCGTGGACGTTGGTGTGTGTGTGTGTGTGTGTGTGTGTGTGTGTGTGTGTGTGTGTGTTGGTTCTCCCGTCCACAAGGTCACAGAGAGAGAGAGAGAGAGAGAGAGAGAGAGAGAGAACGAACTCGTTGCCATCAAGAAATTCCTGTTTATTGTATGTTTAAGAGATTGGATGGAGATCTGTACGAGTTTATTCTCTCTCTCTCTCTCTCTCTCTCTCTCTCTCTCTCTCTCTCTCTCTCTCTCTCTCTCTCTCTCTCGTATGTAGGGGTCAATGCGCTTTCTTTTGTTTTAATTAATGGCATTCAGTTCTTCTTTGTCTCCCTAACTAAACGACGTAGATGTTGCTAAAACCAGTTTGTTGGTCAGTCATTAATATACGATGACCCTTTTTCATTATGGCGTTTTATCATTCATTACTGTATTTATCAACGTTCATATTATTCGCATTAATAATAAAACACACACACACACACACACACACACATTCTTTCTATCCCTATATCTTTTTTTTTTTCAACCTTTCTATATCTATGTCAATCTACCTTTCTTTATTTCCTTCTATCCATCTAATCAAATATTTATCTAACTATATCTCTATCTATGTCTATCTCCATCTTTCTAGCTATTTCTCTCTATCTATATCTATCTATGTCTTCCTCCTCTTCCTTCGTAATATATGCATTCAGCTATTCACATGTTTATGGCCGCGGCGGGAGTAGTCAGGCTGGTAGGCAGGTTAGAGAATGCACTACGCAGACGACCAAGAGAACCACTGCAGCCTCACCTCAGCCTCTGGTAACTTCATCCCGCGGTGGTGCAGGTAGCCGGGTAGCCGCGCCCCGCCACGCTGCCACAAATGATAGGCTAGCGGCGCAGTGCCCTCCAGTACCTGATTTATCGTCCGGGGCAGCTGGGCGAGGAGTGTGTGGGCGCTGGGGCAGGCAAGGAATGGGCGCTGGAGGGTGAGCGTGGGCGTGGGGATGGAGAGGAATGAGAAAGGAAAGAGAATAGAGAGAAACAAGGGGTAAGGAAGGTAGGGAAAGAAGGAACAGGGGTAGGGAAGGACAGTTAAAAGGAAAATGGGAATGAGGAAATGATAAAAGGAAGGAAGTATTCGCAGAGAGCTCGCAGGCTATGGGCGGCGATGGGCGTGACGAGGGAAACGCTGGGAGGCTATACGTTGTGAGTGGGCGCTGTGGGCAAGCAGGCGTGGGCGTGGGGGCGTAGATAAGGCACTCAGGGTACGGTATAGGGGTCCAAGGGGCGTGGGGAGGGTACTAAACACTGTACTTGTAGGGCGAGAGTGCCTGAGGGTGTGAACGAGACTCGCTTCTCCGGCAGGCAAGGACCGACTCCCCGTTAGAAGGGCGGGTGGCGCAGGTGTTGCACCCTTCACCCTGCTATCCGGTGAGCCACTCCTCGCCCTGTTCGACTCCCGATGGTGTCCGATACAGGTTTTGAGGTGAATAATAGTGATGAATGGCGGCTAATAGAGAGAGAGAGAGAGAGAGAGAGAGAGAGAGAGAGACTTATTTGCGCCTCGCTGTTGAATGCAAATCTTGTGTACGAGAATTTGAATGTTAATGTTTTCTCACCTTTTTTTTCCTCCTCCTCCTGAGAGAGAGAGAGAGAGAGAGAGAGAGAGAGAGAGAGAGAGACTTATTTGCGTCTCGCTGTTGAATGCAAATCTTGTGTACGAGAATTTGAATGTTAATGTTTCACTTTTTTTTTCCTCCTCCTGAGAGAGAGAGAGAGAGAGAGAGAGAGAGAGAGAGAACGGAAAAGGAAAAAAAAAACATCATGCAAACCCGTCTTCATGTTGTTGACGTTGCCGTAAACATCAGACTGACGCCCCGCTCCGTAAGCTCCCACGTGAATTAACAAGTCCCCCCTCTTACCCCTACCAGCGTTACCATATTATCGTACGCCAAACATCACATTCATCGGTTCCAGGGCCCAAAACTCTCATAGCCACACAGATAACGCGATTCCAGTTAAAATTATCGTTAAAACCGTTAGTTGTTGATGTTTGTTTACGATAGCTGAGTCAGAAACCGAAGAATACAATGTGCTTAGTAGGTGAGTGCGATAATTTGGTAACGCTGCAGTCTTACCCTCTCTGTCGCCTCCCCCCCTCTTCCCTTGCCATCGTTACCATATTACCGTACTCAACACATCACATTCATCAGTTCCAGGGCCCAAAACTCTCGTACCAACACAGATAACGCGATTCCAGTTAAAATTATCGTTAAAACCGTTACTTGTTGATGTTTGTTTACGATAGCTGAGTCAGAAACCGAAGCATACGGTGTCCGGAGTGGCTGAGTACGATAACTTGGTGACGCTGCCCCCTACCTCCCCTCCCCTTGACCCCTCTCTCACTTGCTTGAAATCACCTGCTTCATCTAATTTTCTTTCCCTCACACACCTGCCCAGCATCGAGTTACTTGCCCTGACCTGTTGCTACCTGATCCTCTGCTTGTATATCTCAAGTCCGCTTCCAGTTGCTTTACATACCTGCGGCTGAATAACTTACCTGCTCGTTGACTCCTTTCTGCTTGCCTGCTTATCGTCTGCTGGAGTCTGCTGGGCCATCGACTTGGTTTGGGACGTGTTTTTAAAGGTATCAGATTCCCATTGCCTGCTTAACGTCTGCTTGCGTCTGCTGGGCCATTGACTTGGTTAGGGACGTATTTTTAAAGGTATCAGATTCCCATTGCCTGCTTATCGTCTGCTGGAGTCTGCTGGGCCATCGACTTGGTTAGGGACGTATTTTTAAGGTCTCAGGCTCCCTTTACGACTGTTTTCCAAGGCCACAGAGAAGATTAGCCGGGTTTTCATGGGTGCTTTTCCCTTTCAAGATGCAGAAGTCGTGTCAAACTCTCACTTAGATCACAAAACAGTCCATTGAAATCTATCGGGCTCCCTTTACGACTGTTTCCCAAGGCCACAGAGTAGGTTAGCCGGGTTTTCTTGGGTGCTTTTTCCCTTTCAAGATGCAGAAGTCGGGTTAAACTATCACCAGGATCACAAAACAGTCCATTGAAATCTATCGGGCTCTAATTACGACTGTTCTCCAAGGCCACACCGGGTTTTCATGGATCCTTTCCCTGTTCAAAATGCAGAAGTCGGGTAAAACTATCACCAGGATCACATAACAGTCCATTGAAATCCCAGAAACTTACAAGAATTATCACCAGGAACTATCACCAAGGAACCAGGAACTATCACCAGGAACCAACCAGGAACTATCACCAAGAAACTATCATCAGGATCACAAAACAGTCCATTGAAATCCCAGAAACTCACAAGAACGGCTGTCACTCTCGCTTGATATACCCACAAGAACTCCTACGAAAGCTTTATTAAATGTGTGTAAGTCCCGAATTGTTTTAAAATATAACTCTTACTTCTCCCTCCCTTCTACTGTTTAAATGTATCCTCCCTGCTTACAAGAATGCTGTCCCTGCTAGATATGCCTACAACAACTCCTACGAAAGCCTGTCAAATGTTTGTAAGCCCTGAATTGTTTAAGATTGTAACCCGTATATTCTCTCTCCCTCCTTCCTACTGTGTTTACATGCCTCTCTGCTTACAAGAACTGCTTTTAGATATGCCCACAAGAACTCCTACGAGAGCCTTGTCAAATGTTTGTAAGCCCTGAATTGTTTAATATTGTAACCTGTATATTCTCTCTCCCTCCCTCCTACTGTGTTTACATGCCTCTCTGCTTACAAGAACTGCTTTTAGATATGCCCACAAGAACTCGTACGAAAGCCTTGTCAAATGTCTCCTACGAAACCCTTTGGCAAATGCGTCTGCTTGAGCGGCGAAATGGATGGGAATATGTCCCTTGGTACTTCTCCCTCCCTTCTGCTGTTTAAATATCCCTTCCCTGCTACAAGACCTGCTGTCACTACTTCATATGCCTCCACCCCCTCCTCCAGGCGTTAGGCGGGGGACAGCACGGTGCTTCAACCTGTATGAGCCGTGAGGTAAGCCAGCCCCGGGCCCTGACAAGCCACCAGGCAGGCAAGACAAGACTTCGTGTTCATATATGGCAAGGCAGGCAGGGACTCAGGCATCAGGCAGTCATGTTTTCCCCTCGTCATCGTACATCTGGCAGCCTCGTACCCCTCGTTAAAACTATCGTACTGGTGTTGCTCTTCTGCTCTTCATAAACATAAAAACCTTCGCTGCCGTTGAAGTAATTACCGCCAGAGATTATAATAACGTATAATAACTCGTTTTTTTAGGTTTTTGGGGGTAATTATCCAATATTCTGATGCTGGGAGATGCGTTGTGGTTATGGTGGTGTGTGTGTTGGTGGTGGTGATGGTGGTGATGGTGGTGGTGATGGTGGTGGTGGTGGTGGTGATGGTGGTGGTGGTGGTGGTGGTGATTGCCCTGTGTAATGACCGTGGTGGTGGTGGTGGTGATGGTGGTGAACCGCGGACACTTGTGAGAGATGAGAGGAGGAGGAGGAGGAGGGGAGAGAGAGGAGAGAGGAGGAGAATTCAGGTACTTGAGTGTATCAGCTCTCTCTCTCTCTCTCTCTCTCTCTCTCTCTCTCTCTCTCTTAAACCACACAAAACTAACTAATTTTCTTCAGTTTATTATTTTCTTCTTTAATTTTCTTTTATATTCAGCTTCCTCTTATATTTTTCTTCTTTTTTTCTTCTCTTCATTGTCTTTTTTAACGTTTATTCTTTCTTACTTTCTTTCTCTTTACGATGATGAGTATAATGCATTTTCGTATATTTTTCTTTCTTATATTATTCCTAACTTTTCTTTCTCTGCCTCGTGCATGTATCAACCGTCTTTGTATACTTATGTTTCTTTGTATACTTTTTTATTATTTGTATTATTATTTTTATTATGAATACCGTGCAATTTTTTTATATATTTTTCTTCTTTTAATTATTATTCGTGTATTCTTTTCTGTCCCTGACTCTTGTTTTTCTTCTTATTCTTTTTATACTTCTTCTTTGTCTTATTATTTGCACTTTTCTCTGTCTCGTCTGTTCTATTCATTATTATACTTCTTTAAATTTACACCTCACGTCTTCTCTTTCTCTTTTTTACTTAAGTTCTCCCTCAAGTTCAGTCGCTAACCTCTTCTTCTTCTTCTTCTTCTTCTTCTTCTTCTTCGTCTTCTCTGGGTTGACAAATTCACTCAAACAAACTCGAATGTCTTGAGAGAGAGAGAGAGAGAGAGAGAGAGGAATTGGTGACTCGTAACTTATCCAGGTGTATGGTTTCCTGTGTGTGTGTGTGTGTGTGTGTGTGTGTGTGTGTGTGCGTGCGTGCAGAAATCACAGTGGTCAGCGGTGATGGTCGATAGCCGTAGCAATGGTGATGATTGTGGTGGTGGGGTGGTGGTAGTGATGGTGGTGGAGGTGGTGGAGGTGGAGAGGGCGGTTCCTTACCCCATCCACCTTATGCGTCTTGATTTATTTGTTCTCTCTCTCTCTCTCTCTCTCTCTCTCTCTCTCTCTCTCTCTCTCTCTCTCCGTTTCTTCCGCTGCGTTTTCCTCCTCCCTCCTTCCCTCCCTCCTTCCTACCTTCTTTCTCTCCCACGCACTCCTCCACACGCATACCTCTCTTTCCGCTTCGTAGTACTCTCTCTCTCTCTCTCTCTCTCTCTCTCTCTCTCTCTCTCTCTCTCTCTCTCACACACACACACACGTCTAGGACCAGTATTTCACGTGTTACGCTTCCGTTTCCTCTACAACCGGAACCTCTTATTGATTACTACGTTTATTTTTCTCTACATTTCCTCCTCTCTCTCCCTCTTTCTCTCCATCTCTCCCTCCCTTTCTCTCAGCATCACGTCTTTACCTCCAGCTGCTCAACTCTCCTCACTTCTCCTCCTCCTTCACTTACCTTCTTCCCCTTAATTAAAACGGTATTACCTCCATTTCTCACACCTGCATTACCTGGTTCTGCCCTTTCAATCATCTTTTCTCCTCTCTCTCTCTCTCTCTCTCTCTCTCTCTCTCTCTCTCTCTCTCTCTCTCTCTCTCTCTGTACCTACCGCCTTCTCTCCATTCCCTCTCTCTCTCTCTCTCTCTCTCTCTCTCTCTCTCTCTCTCTCTCTCTCTCTCTCTCTCTCTCTCTCTCTCTCTCTCCATCTTGACATCCGTAAATTGTGAGAGTTCCCCATTATTGAAAACACGCACAATATATATATATATTTTTTTTTTTTTTTTTTTTTTTTTTTTTAGCCTTCGTCCCCTCCAAGAGTTTTAGTTCTTTTCAATTGGCAGTTTTGTTTTCTTTTATTTGTCTTTGTTATGCGTATTGTACTTTATTTCTTCAAGGTACAGGCGGTGGGTTTCTTATTTTGAGCTTTGTTATTTCTTATGGCATAGTTTTAAGTTAATTCCAAGGGGCGATCATTTTATTAGCTTTATTTCTTATCAAGTGCTTTTATTTGTGTATTTATTTATTTTATTTTGTGCTTTAACAAGGGGATGATAATACTTTTTGGTGTGCGTGAACTTTTTTGGGAGGGGAAGGAAAAGGGAAAAAATAAAAAGGAAATTCAGGGAAAAAATGGAAGAAATAAAGGGAAATAAAGGAAAATCAGGGGAAAAGAGGGGAAATAAAGGGAAAAGGGGGAAATAAAGGGAAAATCAGGGGGAAAAAAGGGAAAATCAGGAAAAGGGAAAATAAAGGTAAAATCAGGGAAAATCAGAAAAAAAAGGGAAGAAAGGAAAAAAAAGGAAAATCAGGCCCCGGTACCTTTCATCACAGTCACTTTTTCCCGAGCGGCATTTTTCTTGACCTTATTTGGCCAATCACGATCCGGGCAGCAAATGAAGGTCACGGAGTCCGAGGATCGCCGTGATGACCTTAAGAGCGGTTTTTCACACTCCTTGGACGGGACTCTCGACCTTACTGGCGCTTGTGGGTTGGCACGTTCATGACCTCGCCTTCGTCGCTGGTCGGGGTCATCTGCTGTCCAATCGAGGTCATCAGTGTTGCCAATTTGTTGATGTATTTATAGCGAGAGGTCAAATTAGTTAACTGTTATTATTATTTTTATTATTGTTGTTGATGTTAGTGCGGTTATATATGTGTCTGTTTTTCTTTTCTTTCTTCTTCTTTTTTCTTCTATGTCTTTCTTCTTTTTCTTCTTTCTTACTATTATTATTATCTTTATTTATATTTTTATCATTGTTGTTGCTGTTGTCTTCATTGCGGTTATATTCAAGTCTTCCTTTTTTTCTTTTTTTTCTCATTTTCTTTTTATTTCTTCTTTCTTTCTTACTTGTCTATTATTGTTATTATCATCGTTGTTGTTATTATTATTATTTGCAAATGTTTAGTTTCCTTTTTTTTTTCCTTGGTTCTTTTTCTCTTTTTTTCCTTTTCTTCTCTTCCTCTGTATTTTTTTTTTCTCTTTTGCCAAACACGTAACTCATTTCCTGTCTTCCATCCTTTCTTCCTTTCTTTCGTTCTATCTTTCCTCCCTTCTATTTCAACCTCTTCCTTCCTTCCTATTTTCCTTTCCTTCGGTCATCATTCTCCCCTTCTATTTCAACCTCTTCCCGTTCTCCCATCCTTCCTTCCTTTCTTTCGTTCATCGTTCTTCCCTTCTATTTCAACCTCTTCCCTTCCTTCCATCCATCCTTCCTTCCTTCCTTCCTTCCATCTTTCCTTTCGTCCTTTCTTTCTCTCGTTCCATCTTTCTTCCCCTCTATTTCATCCCTTCCCGTCCTTCCATGCATCGTTCGACTCCTTCAATCCCACTCGTCACTTTTTACGCCCATGATTCATCGAGATTGGCGTCCTGTAAGTGCATGTAAGTCTGAGATTAGAAAAAAACGCGAACGAACGGACGAACGCAGCGAGGATAATACCCGGGTCAGGAACACTTGCCATGACTCACCGCGCCTTCGAACCCTCGGCCTCGGCACTGACTTCGCGTTCCCTTCGTCTGTGCCTTCGTCTGTGCCTCTGTCTTCCTCGTTGACTGTGCCTTCGTTATCGTTTTCGTGTTCGTCTTGCTCACTAACTTCGTCTTTGCCTTCTTCTTCGCCTTCGTTTTCGTCTTCTTTTTCGTCTCCGTCTTCGTTTTCGCCTTCTTCGTCTTTATCTTTACCTTCGTTGTCCTCTTCGTCTTTCTCCTCCTCTTCGTCTTCGCCTTCATTTTCGTCTTTGCCTTCTTCGTCTTCCTCCTCCTCCCCTGCAACACGAGCCTCATAAACAGTGTGATTAGTATCTGTACGTGACTCTCCTCTAAACAACTAACTAATGTCTTCCTCAACGGGCTCACATTAACGTCAGGAAATGTTAGTGGTCTGCGTCTGGCTTCGTCCTGTGAGAATCGGACGTCGCCTCAGCTTCAGTGGCAGGTGCCCCGAGGAGACGCAATCTTCTTTAGCACGACAGGTGAATGGAAAGGCATTAAGGAGAGGGAAAAAATACGATGCCAACAGGTTCTTTGTGCGCCGGAGGTAGTGATAGGTGATAGGAAAGCGTTGTGTCACTTCGACGGGGCAGCAGCAGGAGAGTCGGCGTTCGTCATTTGTTGGACCCGAATGCGTGTGTGTGTATGTGTGTGTATCTTAATGTTGAGTGGTTCATGGGTTCGTTTTGGTTCTTGGGCCGCGGGTTCGAGCCCTCCCCGCCCCCTTCCTTCCTTCCCTTCTTTTGTTGGACTGTCATTCTTTTATTGTCATGCGTTCGAGATCTCTATTCCTCCCTTCCTTCCTTCATTCATCTCTCTTGCTTGAGTTCCACTTTTGTCTATGGTCACAAGTTCGAGCCCTCTCCTCCTGCTCCTTTCCGCTCCCTTGCTGGACTTCAAATCTTGTCTATAGTCATGCGTTCAAGATCTCCTACTCCTCCTCCTCCCTTCCTTCCCCTTCTTGCTGGTCTTCCACTCTTGGCTAAAGTCACCGCACATTATGATGGTCCAGAAACATCGCCCTCTCCTTCACATTCCACGGCACCATTGACTCCTAACTCCTTGACTCTAAGCTCCTTTCATCCTACCACTCAGCTCCCGTCGCCTTGATAGAGGGCGAGGGGGCTTCTGGACCGACTTACTGCGTGGCAACTCTAGTTCAGGTCATCGCATTTGGATCTACGTGGAAAAACGGGCTCATTCCACCGGGAGCCACGATGGATGCGAGTAGGGATCGCTCGGACCCTGAGCGTTAGGAGAGTCGCAGTGGGAGCCCGATTACGAATAAGGACCACAATGTTTTGCTTGCCTGGAAGGAACATTCCATGGAGAAAAGAAATTAAGACACGATCAAGAGCCTCCTGCGACTGAGGCGTCATGTGCAGGGCCGCCGGGGGTCGTTACTCAGCCGGGGAATGCTTGGCTGCTTCCAAAGGCAAAGCCACATGAAAGGGAGGCGCTGGGGCGAGGCGGAACGGCCCGACGCTCAGCCCATCATCACTCCCAGGAGCAGCCGCCACTCAGGGTCCGGGCAATCCTAGCACGCACATCCATCGTGGCTGTCGGTGGAATGAGCCCGTTTCTCCACGTATATCCAAAGGCGATGACCCGAGCAAAACAGTTCATGAAAATCCCAGCAGTTTCTATGACGAGAGGCTTTCCAAACAGGCGAACTGTGGGGCCGATACACTTAAGAATAGTCTCATTTTCCTTCTCCTTCTCCTTCTCCTCCATCTCCTCTTCCTTTTCATCCCCTTCACTATTCATTTATCCTTTGTTCTAGCACCTTTTGTTCATCGGGAGTCCCTTGGTCTGCGTAAGTGGATACATCTCTATTACTTTTTTTTCGCACATTTTTTTTCCTCTTTGTTCCTCGTATCGGCGTTCTGTGAGGGGAGTGTATCTTTTCTCCCTCTACAGCTGTTTCTAAGGCAGCAAGACACGGTAGCCTGCCATGGGTGGGGAGCAGGCCGGGGAGGAGGACCATTTGCGTGCAGGTCATGCCTCTAGGTGGGTGTGTGGCGCTGATCAGCCTGCATCGGTAATGTTGGGTCGTGGTGAGTCGTGGCAGGGTAACCAGCAGCCGCCATGATGACTCTGATACACGCACTGCGATTCTTGTTATGGTACAGTGACTATCAGCATCTTCTCGGTTGTCCTCTGAAGAAGTGATCACCTGCTCTCTCTCTCTCTCTCTCTCTCTCTCTCTCTCTCTCTCTCTCTCTCTCTCTCTCTCTCTCTCTCTCTCCCAATCACTGCCAATCTGAAAGTACACGCGGAACAAGTTTACTTACGATGATGGGAGGATGGCAAAGGCTTGGAACCGATGTACGATGGAGACAAGACCTTATATTTTCCCTTCCCTTTGATGAGTCTGGTTGTAGCTGTGGATATGCGCCATTAAGTATATCAAGTACAGTGCGGCTTGATGGCTTGACCCTCTCCGCCTGCTGCTGCCTATCCCAGACCCTCCCTCTCCCGTCCCTGCTTTTAACTGCTTGATATTCAGGCGGGCTGACCATCGGCATCCATTATAGGCGGCGACGCAAGACAGACGGACACTCTCGGACACTCGGACCAAACCTGAACGCTGAGAGAGGAACGCTAAAGCAAGTCCGCTGATGTGATTATAGTTTGAAGGAAGGGTCTGTCTGTCCGGGACCTTCTTCGCGCGCTCTCTGTCTCGCTCTATCGCCCTCTCTCTATCTCTCTTCTTTGTCGTCGGTGTCCAGTGTCGTTTTTTTTCAAGTGGTCGGCGCCATAAACGTTCGCTCGTCGTGCCGTGTCGCCTGTCGTCAAGAGTTTGTCCCGCCTCGTCGCTGTGTTGATTTATTCCCCGCCGTTGTCTTTCATATCTATAATTCACATCCCTTGCTATTCATGGTCCTTGCCCCCCCCCCTCCTCCTTCTCTCCTCTCTTCATCATCACCACGTTCCTATCTTCTCTTCCTCCTCCTCTCCTCCCATCTCTCCTCCTCTTCCACCACCTCCTTGTCCCTCTCACTGCCTTCAACGGGGTAGCAAAGCCACTTCTACGACTCCTGCGTCAATATCGAGTACAAGGCTTCGATACCCACAAGAGCATGGCTTTCGTGCTTCGAGAGAATAGTTCGTGTAAGCCTCCTTCTCTTCAGTAACTTGTAATGAGTCCTTTAAAATCCCTCTCACTCTCTCCAACGGGGTAACAAAACCACGCCATCGCTAGACCTACGTAAACATTGACTCCCAAGCGCTTAACATGGCTTTCGTGCTTCTTCTTTAGAGTGATTTGTTGTGCGGCCGTAAACGTCACTCTCCCGCATTCGAGCCTCAGTGTTTATCCCTCGGCGTCGCCACAACCCTCCCATCCACAGCACCGCGGAATCCGAGACAAAGCCGCCGCGCTGTCGCCAGATAAGAGTGATCAAAGCGAGTATTCCCGGGCTGACGTTCGCCGGGGAGACAGTAAACAGGACGTAAGTAAAATTCCAAGACACGGCTGCTTCACTGCAATTAATGGCGCCTGTTTTGACTGTGGCATCCGCGATAGATTTTTAAATGTCTCCTCCTCCTTATCCTCCTTTTCTTCTCTTCCTTCTCCTCCTTCTCTTTCGCCTCCTTTTCTGTCTCATTCTCCACCTTTCTCTTAATCTCTTCTTCTTCGCCTCCTTCTCTGTCTCAGTCTTGTCCTCCTCCTCCTCCTTCTCATTTTTCTTCTCTTCCTCCTCCTACCTTTTTCATTTTCTCTTTTTCCTTCTCCTTCGCCTCCTTCTCTCATTCTCCTCCTCCTCCTTCTCCTCCTCCTTCATCTCTCCTCCTCCTTTTCATCCCCTTTATTGTTCACTTTATTCCTTTGTTCTAGCGCCTTTTGTTCATCGGGAATCCCTTGGTCTGCGTAAGTGGATACATCTCTATTACTTTTTTCTTGCACACTTTTTTTCCCTTTTTGTTCCTTGTATCGTCCTCTTGCATCGACGCCGCGCCCACAGGAGGCTGATTAGCGCCCTGACTCAACGATATTTTGCCCGTGAAGTGTTGGTCCTTATTCTTAAACGTATCGGACTCCCTTTACGACTGTTTTCCAAAGCCACAGGGAAGATTAACCGGGTATTCATGGGTGATTTCCTCGTTCAGTGTGTGGAAGCATGATAAAACTAACACTGGGGTCACGAAACAGTCCTTGAAAACTCCAGGAGGTTCTACGAGAGGCTTTTTAATCGGATGAACTGAGGAAGACGAAGAAAAACAATAGGAAAAAGTAGAGGTAGGATAGGAGATAGACGAAAGGGGAAGAGGAAGAAGAAGAAGAAGAAGAAGTCAGGTAAAACTATCACTAGGATCACCGAAAACAGTCCATGAAACAAACTTCTACGTTACGAGAGGCTTTTTCAAACGGGCGAAGGTATACTATAAAAAAAAAACTATACTATACTATAACTTGAGTCTGAGTCTTTGAGATCACCGCTCGGGCACAACAATGGCACGGCCTTGAAGAGGAAGCGCGTAGGTGTTGGTGGGGATTGGGGACAAGTTGGGGAGGGGAAGGATGGGGAGGAAGGGAGGGAGATAAGGAGGGGGGGAAAGCTCCGTTGGTCATTGCGTGGGGTAGGGAAGGAAGGGGAAGGGGCGGCGAGGCTTTGTATGAACGTGGGGAGGGAAGGAAGGAAGGGGAGGAGGGCGTCTGGCGGTGGTCAGCGTGGGCGTACAAGGTCCTAGCGTGGGTTGGGATAAGATGCATGTTTTTCCTCCTCCTCCTCCTCCTCCTCCTCCTCCTTTCTTTACAGTCTTCGCTTTACGATTCTTCTTCTTCGCCTCCCGGACCTTCGCTAGTGTCGCCGAGGGTGGAGTCGCAGAGAGAGAGTCAGTGTTCAGTTGTTCACCCTTGTCCTCGACCTTGGTGTGGAGGAGGAGGGAAAGGAGGAGGAGGAGGAGATAGAGGAGGAGGATCATTGCTTGGAGGAGCGATCAAGTCCCCACCGCACTGTCTCACACACATATACACACACAAAAAAAACAAAAAAAATAATAATAATAATAATAATAAGGCTCATGAGTTTCGCTTCGTTTTTATATCTCATTATTCTGTCTATCTTTTTTTTATTGCTCGAATAGTACAGTCATCCCTCCTAGCTAGATCAGACGGTTACTTCAATGGCTACAACTCCTTTCACTGTATTTCCACTTGTTTTTCTTTATTTCCTCCTCCTCTGTCAAATGAGAACGCCGTTACTTCTCACAACACAACCCCAACAACTTGTATCACCGCCTTTTCCTTTGTTTACCTCTTCTTCCTTTCCTTTCCTTTCATCTCAGTCCTGACCTTCCCCCGTCCACCACTCCCTCCCTTAACTGAAACACGCGATTACTTCAATGGCTACAACTTCTATCGCAATATTTACACGGTTATTCAATGGCTACAACTTCTATCGCAATATTTACACGGTTATTCAATGGCTACAACTTCTATCGCAATATTTACACGGTTATTCAATGGCTACAACTTCTATCGCAATATTTACACGGTTACTTCAATTGCTACACCTTTTATCGCAGTCTTTTCTCTTGTCTTCTTCCTCCGTTCTTCTTTGATATACGAGTTTTTACGTTTCACTCGACTGACTAACCTACTGACTGACTGACTTACTAACAATGGCTACAACTTTATCACCGTCCTTCCATTTGTTTTTCTTCATCTCCTTCGTTTCCTTTGATCTCTGAGTCCTGACCTTCCCTCGTCCTCCCTCTCTTAGCTAAAACACGCAGTTACTTCAATGGCTGTAACCTCTTCCAACGTCTTTCCACTTGTTTTCCTCTTCCTTCGTTTCATTTGTTCTCTGAGTCCTGACCTTCCCCCGTCCTCCCTCTCTTAGCTAGAACACGCAGTTACTTCAATGGCTACAACTCCTATCAACGTCTTTCACTTGTTTTCCTTTTCCTTCGTTTCCTTTGATCTCTGTGCCTGACCTTCCGCCGCCCACCACTCCCTGGCGCGGCCCTGGACAGCCATACTCGGACGATGACTGTCTCCTCTCTCTGGTCCGTCCTGGAGGAGCTTGAACTTCCTTTTGCGGCTGGAGAGAAACGTCCTCGAGACCTGGAGAGAAGGAGGGAGAGTGTGGGAGAGACTAAAGGCTTCAATGGGACGCTCACCTCTTGGCTCTTACCTCTTGAAGACCTTGAGAGCCTCTGGACGTTGCTGCTGCTGCTGATGATGATGATATTGAGTTCGAAATGCATTTGGCGTCACCCGAATCCTCTTTTTCGGCCTCTCGTTCCATTTTCTATACCGGATCGGCGCCTATATAGCGGACTTCTTTTGTTTTTGTGATGTGTTTCGACCCTTTGAGCTGCCTCCTTTGCCGTCAAAAAAAAAAAGATAGATAATAATTAAAGGTGGCTATTAGGACACCACCTGGGGCATAATTAAGGTAACGAAGAACGGTAATTAGATGAGGTAAAAGGTGGAGTAGAGAGTTTATTAGTGGATTCTGTAATGGAGGTATTGATGAAGGGAAGTGAGGAGGAGGAGGAGGAGGAGGAGGAGGAGGAGGAGGAGGAGGAGAAAGGTATGGCTGGAGGCTCGTCAGGTAAATTGCAAGGTGTGGCGGATGTTGAAAAAGGTGAAGGGAAGGTTGTTCTTTTTTTGTTTTTTTTTTTTATCGCCTCGACAAAAAAAACAAAAGACTGTCGTGTAGTGAAAAGGAAGTGATGGATGCCTCGTAACTTCCCGCCCCTTCAGTAGTAATAGTAGTAGTAGTAGTAGTAGTAGGAGGAGGAGGAGGAGGAGGAACGGTACTTCATCTCAATTCCTCTTCGTCACATAACTTGCCCGAAGACAGTTTTGCGTTCCTGTCTCTCTCTCTCTCTCTCTCTCTCTCTCTCTCTCTCTCTCTCTCTCTCTCTCTCTCTCTCTCTCTCTCTCTCTCTCTTTTCTTTCTATGGCCTGTCTTTCTCTTTTTTCTCATTTTTATCGTCTGTCTTTCTATCTTTCTTTTCTATTCCCTCCCTTTCTCTTTTTTCCCATCGCCTGTCTGTCTCTCTTTCTCTTTTTTTCTATCCCCTTTCTTTCTCTTTTCTCTATATCTCCTTTCTTTCTCTTTCTTTTCTATCGCATGTCTTTCTCTTTCTCTTTTTTTTTCTCTCCCCATGTCCTTTTCTCTCTCTCTTTCAATTTCTATCACTCGCTGCTCCTCCTTCGTCGTGGTCTCCTCCCTCATAGATCACACAGAAGGCAGGGAGGGAAGCGTCGCCCAACCCTTGCTTTCCCGGCATCGCTCAGGCGGGGAAGGACAGAAAGGAGTTGCCCGTAAGCTCTCTCGTGTGGGTATACTTTCTCCTGACCCGATGTCCCTCAGGTTGGGATTCTGAGGTTGTTTGGTTTGAGTGATGGGGGAGTTGTGGGAGTAGTAGTAGTAGTAGTAGTAGTAGTAGTAGTGATAGTAGTAGTGGTTATAGGGGTGAAGTTAAGCCTAAATGTAGTCCAAATTCTCTTATCTAAAATATTCGTTAAGCTATTTGGTCCTTCTTCCTTTCCTTCGTATCCCTCTTTCTTCCGTCTTTCCTTCCTTCCTGCCTTCCTTCTTTTCTTCCCTTCCATGCTTCCCTTATTCCTTCATCTCTTTTTTATCCATCTCTCTCTATCTCTTCGCTTCTCTGTTCATGTTTCTCCTTTATTTATCAAACGTCAAACTTTTTTTCATGTTTCGTCTTTCAAAACTCAAGGCACGAATCAATTCCAACGACTAACAATACAAAGAAGTCAGTATAATGGGGTTCGATCCTCCTTTCGCTTGTATCTACGTGGGATTGGATCTTCCTCAGCCTCAGACGTAGCTGGAGGGGAGAAGGAAGGATGTGGAGAGGAGGAGGAAATTATAGACCCATGAACCTCCTCCCCCGCGGCCTGACCAACTCCTCCCTGTTAAAGATCATGTCCGTCCCTTCTTCGCGGTTCTTCGTCTCTATACACTCGGCCCTTGGTCTTGATTCCTTGCTAGTGGGTTTTGATTCAATGTTTGTGTGATTCTCTTTTCTTCCCTCCTGCCTGTACCTCCTCCTCCTCTCTCCTGTTTGTGTCATTCTCTTCTCACTCTCGTCTGTACCTCCTCTTTATCCGTTTGTGTAATTCCCTTTTTCTCTTCTCCCTCCACTTTGTCCCTCCTCTTCGTTCCTGCTTGTCATTGTCTCCTCCTTCTCTTCTTCTCCCTTCAGTCTCTACCTCCTCCTCCTCCTCCTCCTCCTCGTCTTTCTCCGGCCTTGGATCATGCATGCCAGTCTGGATCACCCCTACTTTCAACATTCCCGAGGTGACCTGACTCGTAAACAGAGGCTGGTCACTGGTCAGGTCTCGATGGCGTGACGTCAGACGCGGGGCATGTGACTCAAGCTCCCCTCCCTCGGTCAGACTCCCGTGGAATGTAAATGAAACGAAGAGACGTGATTTAGAGAGTATGGAATGGTGTGCGATATATATGTTGCCTATTGCTTTTCTGGCTTATATTCGTTCTTTTTTCGACCTTTACATCACTTGGTA
The DNA here is from genome assembly GCF_024679095.1 of Eriocheir sinensis. NCBI lineage: Eukaryota > Metazoa > Arthropoda > Malacostraca > Decapoda > Varunidae > Eriocheir > Eriocheir sinensis. The sequence goes on from NC_066526.1 coordinate 12,546,059, forward strand.
TAACGCACAAAGACATACACATTGATTTAAGGAGACAAGAGGCTGTATGGTACACGTATAAGCTCTGTTGAAACTCCTTTGTCAGGTTGAGCGCTACGTCCATTTCCGATTACTCTCCTGCCTTATCTCTGTTTTTTTTCCCCCGTCTAATCAGTTCATGTACCGTACTTGTGCTTAATTGAAACTCCTTTGTCATGTTGAGCGATACATTCATTTCCTATTACTTTTCTTCCTTATCTCTGTTCTTTTTCCGCCGTCTAATCACTTCATGTACCGTACTTGTGCTTAATTGAAACTCCTTTGTTACGAGAAGCGATACATTCACTTCCTATTACTTCTCTTCCTTATCTTTCTGCTCTTATCGCTCTTTCATCGCTTCCGCCTCTCATATCAACTATTCCCAAAGACCAAAAAGGAGATCACTCGGGTTCTCATGAGTTTTTAGGTTCATGGTACAGAGGAAGAAGGGTCACACTACCACCAGGGCGATTGAGCCACCCCTGGAAATGCCCACAACGCCTACGAAAACCGCGTCAAATCCATGTTCTTGAGCGTCGAATTGTTTAGGAATATGCTCCCTGGACTGTGAAAACCCACATCAGTTATTCTCAAAGACCAAAAAGGAGATCACTCGGGTTCTCATGAGTTTTTAGGTTTATGGTACAGAGAAAGGGTCAGACTACCACCAGGGCCATCAAACTACACCTGGAAAGCCCCGAAACTCATAGGAAAACCGTGTCAAATATGTGTGCTTGGGCGCCGGAGCTGTAAACACTGGCAATGACTGGGCGTGGCGCGGCGAGCTTGTTTTCGCCCTTCCAGCCCACTTGTCACTCCCTCCGCCCGTGTTTACGTATGCCGGCCACGTCGCCCGCGCGGAGCATTCGGCCGCGACCCAGCTCGGCCCCGTGACCACAGAATACTGATTAGGTTAGGTCGGGCCGTATTGTAATAGTAACTTCGGCTGCAATGTTAAATGAAAGGGAAATAGTAGTGGTGTGTTTTTTGTGTGTGGGGTGGGGGGATGTGAGCGTCCAGCAGTTGCTAAATATAACGTGTTGTAACTTTAGCGCAATGGAAAATAAATGAAAAAAAGTTGTTGTTTTTATTGTTGATGTCGAAGAGAAGTTAAACAGAACGTGAAAATAGGAAATGTAAAAAGTTCCCGTCCTGATGTTTTTCCACAGAGACAGATGACGTGTTTTTTAATATATTTTTGAAAGGAGAAAGAAAAAGATAAAATAATAAAGAGAAATCTGGTGTTTTATTGTTTATGTCTACTAGTAACTAAACCAAAATGTAAAAATTAATAAAAAAATAAATTCAATCCTGATGTTTTCCACAGAGAGAGAGAGAGAGAGAGAGAGAGAGAGAGAGAGAGAGACGCTTTATAATACTGAAAAGAGAACGAAAAATAAAAACAAAAGCGAGTCTAATTAGATTTCTGATGATACTGCTGAGCGAGTCTGAAGGCGAGAAGAGACTGGTTCCGCCGCGTCATAGATCCTGGAAACGATAGAGATAGAGGTTCTGATCCTTCTTTTGTTCTCGTATATGTACCTGTAACCTGTGTGTGTGTGTGTGTGTGTGTGTGTGTGTGTGTGTGAAGCACCAATACCATATGCCCCCTGTGTTCCCCTCTACCCCTCCTCCTCCTCCTCCTCCCCCTTGAACCCCATACTAAACATTCCCCCCTACAGACATACATGCCAAGCTCCAATACCGTATGCCCCCTTCTTTTTTTCCCCCTTTACCTCTCCTCCTCCTCCTCCTCTCTAACTCTACCCCCTTCAACCCCCCACTAAGCCAGGTCTCTTCCCCCCTACAGACATCTACGCCAAGCTCCGGGAGGGCGGGATCTGCCCCAACTGCAGGATGCCGTTCGACAAGGGCAAGAAGAGGAAGCTGATCGACCAGTGTGGACACGAGAGGTGCTACTCCTGCCTCTTCAAATCCGAGACGTGTCCCATCTGCGCCCTGCAAGGTGAGAGTCCTGTGCTGTTTCTGTTTGCCTTGTTTGTCTTGGGCCATCTTCGTAAAGGGTATGTTTCTGTTTTTCCTTCCATTCACTCTCTCTCTCTCTCTCTCTCTCTCTCTCTCTCTCTCTCTCTCTCTCTCTCTCTCTCTCTCTCTCAATTTGTCTTTCTCTGTCTTTTCTATTTTCTCTATCTATTTTCTCTCCTGTTTGTCTTTCTATCTCCTCTCTATCTGTCTATCATCTCTTCCATCTCTCTAGTTTTCCTCTCTATCCTTCTATCTGTCTTTCTATTCTATCTATCTTCTCTCTTACGTATTAACTTAAGCAGTATAGTTTCAATCATTGCTCGAAGGATATGCCAACCAGCCCTGAGATTAGCGAGTTGTTTTAAGCTATTTCAAGTTGGTGTGCTCAGACGCTTCCGCCGTCCACATCACATTGGCGAGAGCGTCATACCAACTCATTACGTACCATACATGTTTTGCTACGTATCAGGGTCTTACGAACTGATGGTAACTCCTCTCTCTCTCTCTCTCTCTCTCTCTCTCTCTCTCTCTCAGCCCTTTGTCTCCTCCTCCTCCCCCCTTTACGCTTCCCCCTCCACTTTCTCATTACCCTTTGTTCCCTCCCCTTCTGGCTGGTTCTCTCTCTCTCTCTCTCTCTCTCTCTCTCTCTCTCTCTGATGCTCTCCCGACACGCTGCGACCTCTTCCAAACTTCACAACGTATACGAAGTCGCTATCGGGCGCCTCGTGGCTGCTGACGGCGGTGGGGAAGATAAAAGATAACAAGGAGCGATAACATAAATTGCTTCCTGTTCTTGTTCTTGGAGCGAGGGAGAGAGACGGGAAGGAGAGGAAGGGAGAGGAGGAGGGAGCGTCGTGAGAAAGAAGAGAAGGAAGGGGAGAAGGAGGTTGATAGTGAATTATTTGGTAACGTGAGTGAAAAAGAGTGAGGGAATATACTATGTGAGATGTAGAGATGTGTATGTATATGTATCTGTGTATGTATAAAGAACTAAGTGATAAGGGTAAAGATCTGTATGTGAGACGTATAGATATGTACGTATATAGTCCCTGTGTATGTGTGAAGGAGTTAAAACACCCTTCAGGAACCCGAGCAGGATATCACAGGACGTAGAAGGAGGAAGGGGCGACGGTATCCTTAGTCACTCACCCATCAAGTCAGTACGGAAGAGAGGAGATAGATAAAATTGAAACAGATGGAAAGATAGAGAGGAGAACTAGAGACACGGAAGAGAGATGATAGATAGAGAGAAGATAGAAAGACAAACAAGAAAGAGAGAATATTGAGATAGAGAAAATAGAAGACAGAAAGACAAATTGAAGGAGAGGAAGGAATACCAGAAACAGGAAGGATTGAAGACTCTTAAACCCGAATTCTTAAACGTTCGCCCGTTTGAAAAGCTTCTCTTAGACTGTTTTGTGATTCTGGTGATAGTTTTAACTCGACTTCTGCGCCATGAACGGAAAAAATCACCTATGAAAATCCAATTAATCTCCTTTGTCACCAATGAAAACTCTGTTATTCTTTCATCTATGAAGTCCCGGTTAATGTCACCTATGAAAACCCGGTTAACTTTCTGTCACCAATAAAAACCCGGTTATTCTTCTGTCATTTATGAAGTCCCGGTTAATCTTCTCTATCACCTATGAAAACCCGGTTAACTTTCTCTGTGGCCTTTGGAAATAGACGTGAAACCCGGTTAAACCTCTCTGTCACTTATGAAAACCCAACTAATCATCTCTGTGGCCCTGGGAAACAGTCGTAATGTGCGCCCGATACGTTTAAAAATATGGCCCTTGTATGAGTTTCTGGTGCAAATGAGAGTCTTTGTCAGGCAGATCCGTGAAGCCAATTCCCCGACGCCTCTCCACACACCACGCTGCCCTCCCCTTAGGCTTTGTGATCGACAGTTACGGCAATCGATATAAAGTGTTCCTTAACCCCGTCTGAGCGACTCTGATTGGCGAGTATCGATTTTTCACGGCACCGCTATTACCCGCGCGATAGAGGCGATAAACGGCTCGTGTCTGGGCGCGCCGAGTGGCCGTCAAGGGGGATTACGAACGCCTCCAGATATCGAAGTGAAGATAGCCATTAGGAGCTACGTAATAGAGTTAATAGACACATTCCAGACGCCTTTGGATGCTAACGCCATTTCTGCGCCTTGTCCTACCATGATCTAATTTCCCACAATGATAGAGAGTGAATCAGTAATATTTTTTGTTATTGTTACGAACGCCTCCAGTTATGATCTATTTTTATATCTATCTAGTATCTATCTATCTTCTCTTTCTCTATATTTATCTATGTATCTATCTTACATACACACACACACACACACACACATATACACACACACACACACTCCACCTGGCCCTCCTATCGCCCTCTAACACACGTGGACATATACTTGCTGCAGCTCGCCTGATAACCCGAGATAGTGCCGCGATAAGGCACATTCGGCGCCTGATGGCCAGCCCTCCTGCGACAGACTGGCGCCTTCGGTCAGCGTGTGGGCGAGGGCGTGGCAGACGATACAGTTTTGGGCCCTTTTTCCTAGATAGAGAGAACCATAGTCTCCTTGGGGCGAATTTGGGTTAAAGGCTTCGTGTTTACTTACTGAAGACGCAAAGGAGACGCCGAAGTGATCCCTGCATGGTTCCCCTTCACTGTCTGGCTTTAAGGAAGGAAGGCGATACGGTTTTTGGCACTTTTTACGTGATGCAATAAACTTAGATGAACTTAGATTGTTGTTTACTTACTGAAGACGCTAAAGAGACGCCGAAGTGATTCCTGAATGACTCCACTGGCTCTGAGGAAGGAAAAAAAGATAGAGTTTTTGGTTCTTTTTACGAGATACAGCGAACTTAGATGAACTTAGATTGCTGTTTACTTACTGAAGACGCAAGGAAGACGCCGAAGTAACCCTTGAATGGATATCCTTCACTATGTTGCCTTGAGAGAGGAAGAATATACAGTTTTTTTAGCTCTTTTACGCAATCGAGCGGACAAAGATTAAAAAGCCGTTTACTTAAGACGCAAAATAGATCGAAGTAACACTTGAATGACTCCCCTTCACCGTGTTGCGTTGAAGGAGAAAGAACTTGGCGTAAGTAAGTTTAGATTGAAGCTGATCTATATGCTGAACTCACTTACATAAGCCGTAATCTCAGGAGGAGAGACTCGAAGTAACCGCATGAATGAATGGGTCCAGTTGCTTCTTCGGCCTTCAGGTAAAATGAGTAAGGGTTTCATTAGGGTTCGTTTAGGTTAGGTTAGGTTAGAGCTGCTTTATATTATAGATGCTAAGGGTCCGGAGAGGAAAGTTCTTTGTAATACCATGAATGAATAGGTCAGTGTGGCCTTGAGGGAGGAAGAGCTAGGGTTAGTTAGGTTAGGTTAGGTTAGAGTTGCTTTATACTATGCAAGCCAAGGGTCCGGAGAGGAAAGTTCTTTGTAATACCATGAATGAATAGGTCAGTGTGGCCTTGAGGGAGGAAGAGTTAGGGTTAGTTAGGTTAGGTTAGGATAGAGTTGCTTTATACTATGCAAGCCAAGGGTCCGGAGAGGAAAATTCTTTGTAATACCATGAATGAATAGGTCAGTATGGCTTTGAGGGAGGAAGAGTTAGGGTTAGTTAGGTTAGGTTAGGATAGAGTTTGTTATGCAAGCTGAGAGTCCGTTGCGTTAACTCCATCGTAACCCAGTGAATGAAGTCTCCAAGTCCGTTCATTGAAAAGTCTTGAGAGGAGAAAGAACTTGCTGGGTTTCGTTAGGGTTAGGTAGGTTAAGTTAGAATAGAGTTTATGTTATGCAAGCTAAGAGTCCGTTGCGTTAATTCCATCGTAACCCAGTGAATGAAGTCTCAAGCTCGTTCTGTGAGTGGTCTTGAGAGAGGAAAAAGCTTGCTGGGTTTCGTTAGGGTTAGATAGGTTAGCATAGTTTATGTCATGCAAGCTAAGGGTCCGTTGGGTAAAGCCTGTCGTAATCCCGTGAATGAAGTCAATAAGTCCGTTCGTCGAGTGTCCTTGGCGGGGGAAAGAGCTTGCTGGGGTTCGTAAGGGCTAGTTAGGTTAGGTTAGGATAGAGTTTATGTTATGCAAGCTTAGAGTCCGTTGGGTAAAGCCTGTCGTAATCCCGTGAATGAAGCCAACAAGTCCGTTCGTCGAGTGTCCTTGGCGGGGGAAAGAGCTTGCTGGGGTTCGTAAGGGTTAGTTAGGTTAGGTTAGGATAGAGTTTATGTTCTGCAAGCTTAGAGTCCGTTGGGTAAAGCCTGTCGTAATCCCGTGAACGAAGCCAACAAGTCCGTTCGTCGAGTGTCCTTGGCGGGGGAAAGAGCTGGCTGGGTCCGTCCGCAGCTTCCCCCGTTTGGTCACACTCGCCTTATACGTGCTGCAGAGAAATGCCGCCTGTCCTCCGCTAACTCAGTGTGTCCGTCTCCGTCAAACGTATTGATGGGTCGGGTTCGAAGTGGTTTAAACAACACTGCGGGGCGGGTTCCATAGCCAGTCAGCCTTTTAAGATTTGAGTCTCTGTGAGGAAATACATTATACTGATGTTCTCTTTTGTTCTGCGTTACTATACAGGAAAATCGACAGACTCATAATACCAATGCCAATGTTCGTGCTAAATACAAGTAGAAACCCATATTTATAAAGTACAAGTAGAAATCCATATATCTAGTGTAAGTAGTAGTATAAATCCACAGTTAGAGTACAAGTAATAGTAGAAACCTTTATATATAGTGAAAGTAGAAGTAGAAACCCGTATTCATATTGTAAGTAGAAGTAGAAACCCGTATTCATATTGCAAGAAGTAGAAACCCGTATTCATATTGTAAGTAGAAGTAGAAACCCGTATTCATATTGCAAGAAGTAGAAACCCGTATTCATATTGCAAGAAGTAGAAACCCGTATTCATATTGCAAGAAGTAGAAACCCGTATTCATATTGTAAGTAGAAGTAGAAACCCGTATTCATATTGCAAGAAGTAGAAACCCGTATTCATATTGCAAGAAGTAGAAACCCGTATTCATATTGCAAGAAGTAGAAACCCGTATTCATATTGCAAGAAGTAGAAACCCGTATTCATATTGTAAGTAGAAGTGGAAACCGGACTTATTTTATTGTTTCATTATTTGTGTTCCCTTTGAGTTGCTTCCTTTGCTGTTTTAAAGACATTTGTAGTGTAAAAAAAAAGCATCGAGAGACCCATATTTGTAGTGAAAGCACAAACAAAAGCCCACATCCATAGTGTAAACCTAACCTACTTGAGCCTCCCACGAGTGACACATTTCCGCCGAACGAGAGCACGAGGGATCAGGAAGCATCGGCAGTGGGAGAGGGCGGCGGGATCAGAGGCCGGCGCATACCTGTTAGGCGATAGAGCAGCCGTGTCGCGTGTGATAAAACCCGGCTCTTATCAGGCGCCGTGGAGGAACGCCGCTCATTCAGGGGTTCTGAGGGAGCGCGAGGGAGGGAGGGATGGGGACGGGACTGGAGGGAGTGAAAGGGAGGGTGTGTTAGGGGGGAAGGGAGGGCATGGGAAGTAGGGAGGGCGGAAGGGTTGCGAGGGAGGGTAGGTGATGAGGAGGATGTGGTAGGAAGGGAGAGAGGGAGACAGGGTTAAAGGGAGGGCGTAATAAGGAGGAAGGGAGGAAAGGTGTGATATTAAGGGAGAATGGAAGGGCGACGGGGAGGGATTGCAAAGTAGACAGGGAGGAAGGGAGGGCAGGAGGGTTGAATAAGAGAGAGGCAGGGTGGGAGGGTGTGCCAGGAAGGGTGGGGGAAGGGGAGGGTTTGATAAGGCGCCATTCATCCCACGCCGACACTCGCCCGCGAACGAGGAAGTCCCCGCCTGTCACCTTGACGTAAGGGTTGAGGTAGACATTCCTGTTTTGACGTGTGGCGTGTGATTTATAATGAGGTTAGAAGGTTCTCTCTATCTATATTCTTATCTAGCTATTTATTTACCCATCTAGCTATTTGTTTTTCTCTTCTCGTTCTCCTCTTCCTCTTCTTATATCTATCTCTTCTCCTCTTTCTACTTTTCTTATTTTTTCTTATATTCCCTTTTTTTTCTTTTTTCTTCCTCTTCTCTTCTTCTATTGCTTCTTTCTTTTCTTATTTTCTCACACAAATTGTTCATTCATGTCCACCTATTATGTTTAACTACTACTACTACTACTACTACTACTACTACTACTACTACTACTACAATCACCTTCGTCTCGCCACCTTACCTAACCACGTCCTCTCTTCCTCCTCAGCTCCGCCCAAGAAGCTGCAACACTCCCAGTCTCGGCCGTCCCTGTCGCCCCCTCCAGCGGGTACCCTCGCAGGAGCCGGCCCCGGGCGCTCCAAACTGATCACCAATGGTACGTGAATGATGGGCTTCTCTAGGTCTTGTGTCCCATCCCTGTACGTCGCTTAATGTAACGTAACTAATGTAATGTGAGATTTTTACTAGTTTTGGTTGTTATTTTGAGTTTTGTTGTGTAATATCTACTTTGTATTGTAATGAGAGTTGATGTTGTTATTTAATCTTTTAGTGTGCTCAAGCATGCTGCCATTATTGCTTTATTTTGTTTTATTAGAATGAATTAGTGTTATTTAACGTATGGCAGACACAAGGAATCCATTTCTCCGTCATTTATTTCCTCTATCCCCTTTTCGTCCCTCAATTTTCCCTTTGGCATGTCGATTTGCTGTCTTTTTTTTTATAATTTGAAAGAAAAACTTGTTGCATGCCCCGTTCCCATCTCATAACCTCTCCTCAAGTGCCGAGGCTGTCATTGAGGGCTTTACTCTTGACAGGAAACATACGGGAGTCAGACAGGACGGGTCATTTTCACGTTGAGATCCCTATCTTAAATTGGTTCCACTTGTCCCCTCGACGCCTTCCCTCGAGCCATCAGTCGCCATTTAAGGCTTCCCCAGAATTTATAACCCTCCTTTGTCCTTCGCTGCCCCGCCCTAGAGAAACGACTCCCTGCTCCATATTGTTAAACTTATCAGGCTCCTAATATAACTATTTCCCAATGCCACAGAGAAGATTAACCGGGTGTTCATGGCTTATCAGCGAGGACTGGCGTGTCTCTTAAAAGCAATGATTCATATGTCTCCCATCAAGATACAGCGCCTCACATAGCTAGAATCTCGTTTGCCCATATTTCCACCTTAGTCCACTTCCCCGTTCAAGGTGCAGAAGTCCGGTAAAACTATAACTGGGATCTCAAATTGGTCCATGAAAACCCCAGTAACTTCGACGAGGGACTTTTAAAACTGGCTAACTGAGGCCCTTGTGTTTGCCTGTATGTTGTGTTATGAGGTAATAAGCCAGATTTTTCAAACTTCTTGTTAGTATTTATGAAGTTAGTGCCTATAAAAAAAATAGTTTGACATTTCCGTTTTGGGGGACGGAGTTAAAAGTGTTAGATTTCCACATTGTTAAGTCTACATATCATAAATTCTGTCATAAAAAGTCATATACAACAAAATTCATCCAAATCCAGCTTACCACGCCTTGAAAAACGGGTTAAGAGAGAAAAATCACCCACGATGGTTCAAACAAATACAACGATAATAAAATCAAGTCTTAAACACTGGAATCACCATGTAAAACTAGCCACATAACTCACTATAAAATTACTAATACGACATTTGAAGAATCTGGCAATGGTGTTACGTTGTGAAGTGGACTGACATCTCTACGCCCCAAGCATGTCTTCCCTATCCTCTCTATCCTCCCTATCCTCCTCGGTGTTGTAGGTACCTTCAGCTCATACTTCAAGGGTGGTGGGGCGGACCCTGGGCTGCCTCCTGAACGCCCCTCCCCTTCCCGCTCCGTGTCCCCTCGCCGTATCCCCCATGCCCCCAACGCCCATATCCTCAGTCCTCTCTACGCCTCCTCCTCCTCCTGCTCTCCAATGGGTTACGGGACACCCACGCCCACTCTCGCCTATCCTCCTCCTCCCGCGACGGTGGCAGGACGGGAGGCTGTCTACTCTCGCCTCGCCCCTTGGCCTGTTGCACCGAAAAGTAAGTTCCTGTACCCTAATCAGCAAGTTCCTTATTTTAACTTTCCAGTGTGTCCCCTTAACTGTGCCATTAAAGGGGTGCACAGTAAAGTAAGTTCCTGTACCCTAATCAGCAAGTTCCTTTGTTTTAACGCCTCACAGGGCTTTACAGTGTGACCCCATAACTGCCTTTAACGGGGTGAGCAGTGCAGTCTGGGGGTCATTGTTTAACATCTTCGTGGAGACTTGTTTTAGCTTATTCATTAATCATTATATACTTTTTGTCTCGTCCGCTTGGCTCACTCTGGGGCTGTGATGACCAGTGGTGGATAACCTGTGTGTGTCTCATGGGTTGGCTTCCCTTTATTTGCTGTAATGATGGACGAGTTTGAGCTTCAGCTTTGGGTTTTTTGCATTGACAAGTCTTCTGAGTGCTGTGGGCTGAACGCCAGGCCCACGGAAACCCCAAGAACAGGTGTAGCTCTGCCTGTATATACCGAACACCGGTCTCAAAATCAGTTTCACGGTCTCAAAATCAGTCTAAGGTTCTCTAAATCAATTTTACTGTCTAAAACGTCACTCAAAGTCAATCTAAAGTTCTCTAAATCAATCTTACTGTTTAAAACGTCACTCAAAGTCAGTCTAAAGTTCTCTAAATCAATCTTACTGTCTAAAACGTCACTCAAAGTCAGTCTAAAGTTCTCTAAATCAATTTTACTGTCTAAAACGACACTCAAAGTCAGTCTAAAGTTCTCTAAATCAATCTTACTGTCTAAAACGTCACTCAAAGTCAGTCTAAAGTTCTCTAAATTAATCTTACTGTCTAAAACGTCTCTCAAAGTCAGTCTAAAGTTCTCTAAATCAATCTTACTGTCTAAAACGTCACTCAAAGTCAGTCTAAAGTTCTCTAAATCAATCTTACTGTCTAAAACGTCTCTCAAAGTCAGTCTAAAGTTCTCTAAATTAATCTTACTGTCTAAAACGTCACACAAAAGCAGTCTAAAGTTCTCTGAATCAATCTTGCTGTCAAAAACATCACTCAAAATCAGTCTCAAAGTCTCTAGCGTTTGGAGGCACTTCGAGACTGAGCTCACCCATCAGTTAACCCAGTGACCAACCTCATGGGGAAGAAAAACACCAGAATCACACCCATACAATCAGTAAAAAAGACCAATCAGTAATCAAAACCACACACCCATAACCCAACCCCGGCCATGCTAAGCCACAATTCAGCCTCTAGGATATAATGGAGGTGCCTGGCGCTGCCTAACACTGCTTCATTGCTTCATGGTTGGTGCTTCAGGTCTCGGCGGTACCCCAGCTAGTGCCCGGCGCAGGGGGGGCGTGGCCGGTGCCCGAGTGCCCCCCCTCTCCCCCTGGTCACGTCGAGCGGCCAGACCTAACACCGTCAACGTGGACTCTGCTCATCACCTCACAGGTAGACAGGTGTAATTGACCCCTAATGACCCCCCCCCCTGACCTACTTTCCCCCAGGTGTTAGGTGTCTCCCCCCTTTCCTCTTTACCCCCTCCCCTTCCCCCCCAAGTGTTAACCTCCTCCCCCCTTTACTTCCCTTCCTTCACTTTTACCATATCTTCCTCTCCCTCAGTGTTACCACCCCTAAGCACTCCCTAGTGAGTCCCCTTCTCCCCATATGTTTAGGTTTTAGTCACCCTCCCCCTCCCCCATCACCTACGCCCCCCCTCCCCCTTCCCCCCAGTAATATAAGGCCCCCAGTCACCCAGTAATATGTTCTCCAGTTCCCCAGCAATATCAGTCCTTCAGTCCTCTATTCTATAAGTCCCCCAGTCCCCCCCATTAATATAAGTCCCCCCTTCACCAGGCCCATAGACAGACAAGGCTTGGGTGAGTGCAGTGTCCCGGCTTGTGATAACACTTGGGCTACACTCAGCTACTATAACCGCAATAATAATAATAATAATAATAATAATAATAATAATAATAATAACCTCATCACAACCATCACGTCAACATTCCCTCACCACCACCATCACTTCCATACCTTCACTCTTTCCATCCTCCCTCCCACAATCCTTGACGTTATGGATCACTTGTTAAAGAATAGCATCATTTCCATTAATTAAGATTCCCACTACAAGTTCTTTCCTCTCATACTTCTCCACCAATACCGATGATCCTGTTATTTCCTCTTTCATATTGCTTGATCACATAGTCTTATTCAGTTTAAATTTATCACATTATCAAACACTCAACTTAGTTCTTTACGTGAATTTGATGAAGCAGATCCAAGCGGAGTTTACTTACTGAAAACACAGCTGATGTAATTCATTGACCTATCACTAAACAGTACAGAAAACCATTTAGTGATGCAAAGGTTGAATTTTACAGTCTGCCTCATTTGTCATTCACTAAAGTCTTCCAAATGCTAAATTACTTACTGTACATTATTCACCCCTCTTACGGGTGCTGATATGAACACAAGCCTTCATATGCTTACAAGTCTAACCAGTGTCTCTAGAGTGTTTTAATGCTAACCCTTCAACTGCAGCATTCTAGGTAACACATGTGATGACCAAGGAAAAGTGTCACCACTCAGACACCACAACTAAAAGTGATGCATGCAAACTCTTAAAGATCACCGCTTCATCATTTCATCTGCAACTTACACTGTTAAATCATTATACTTAAACAAGATCAAAAAGTATCCTAAATCATTATATTTCAACATGACTAATTTTTGTCTGCCAATCCCTGAAAACCACAATTAACAAAAAATGAACAAATCAGTCATTCACTATCATATATATCTCAAGTCCATAACATAACTTCAAAGATAAAGCCTTATAACAAATAAAACATTGCTTAAGCATGAAATACTCTGATAATGTCCACTGGTACACAAGATTAACCATTTCTCAGAGTCAGATCTTAGTGTATATACATAGAATTTACTGTTCTAAATTTCTACTTCTTGGAATAACAATTGTATTAGTTCTTATGGGTGTTCATCTTTGTGTGTGCCATTCTTAACAAGGCCTGGATGGTATATAGGCATGTCGGGAAGTAACACTCACGATACTTATTATAAGATCTGTGGAAGAGTAATTTGGTCTAACATAACATTATTTTACTTTATTCAATAGTTCTGTATCATTTATATGGAAAGGTACAATATGAAAGTAGTGTATATACTCTCTTAGTAGCTGTTAATTAGGGATGTCTTACATATATACAGGTTGTCCTACACTGTGTAAGGTGAAGGTAGATGTTGTTTACTAATAGGGTGAAGAACTATTATAGAGAGTCCTGAACAACTGACTAACACCTGATCACTTCCGTCCTGTAGCGCTCCTCTCACCGGCTGAAAAGAAGAGTTCCAAAAATAAAAGTCTTGCCCGCAGGATAAAGTCCCTTTGGAGTATAGGTACAGAAGTAGTGCATGAAGCTGTTGCACGCTGGTTCTTAGCACCTGTATAGCCTTGTAGCCTTGTAGCTTGGTTGGTGTGCCTCTCGTTGCAATACACGCGGCGGGGATGGTGTGGCCACTTGGGGCTTTGCTTGGGTTGGGTCACCTCTTGCCTGCTCTCAGCGATGGAATGCAAACTCAAGTTGTTTTGTTCATGTAGCACAACTGATTTTTCCATGTAATTGTACTATGCTTTGAAACTATGGCATAAAATGAATGATACTCCTATTTATGCTAGTGTATATTTGCTGTTGATTTGATATATTTCCAAATGATTTCTACTACTAATCACTGTCCTTGCTATTGTGTTCAGACCTCATCTTTTATCAATTGAAGGACACAGTGGTTGATGTGATTCACTCATGACTAACTGCTTTATTTGCTTTGATAAAAATACACATTCACTCATTATCTTCATACCTTATCTGGAAAGTCTACCAACATATTTTTGTTCTACAGATAACAAATATATTTTTACTAATCCAGAGTGCAGTATCCATAAGCAGTAAAGCATTCAAGTACATTTTCATTACAATTCCATGGAAAATTTCACCAGGATGCCAAGAATATTTCATCAGAATTGTAGTATAGTTCCTCTCTTCCATAACCTAATCAGTGATATAAGCTTTTAGAATCGTAGTATAATTTCCTTTCCTCTGTAAGCTAAGCAGTGGTAGGTATAAGCTATTAGAATCATAGTTAAGTTTCCTCTCCTCCATAAGCTGTGGTATTCTAATAGTTTTTGTCTTGTCATAAATTCCGGCATGTAAGTATATCATCCCAGACTAGAGTTAGCACCGTGCCCTATTTCCTTTATGACTGGTATAGTAGATGTAGTGTTGGTCATTGTTGTGAATTGGCTTCCATATTCGACATAGAGACCATTCAAAATATAGATCATTCTCATCGCATTGTATTCTTAGTGGGAGAAAGAAAGTATCCCAGGACTGAGACACCTTTTCATCATGTCATCAGCACTTTATAATTTGCTTTACTTTTTTTTAATGAGTGTTGTTTGGAGTATTAATTTGTTTGATGATCACCAAGCACACACTCTGTTTAGCTTTGCATGATCACCACCACAAGGAATGTTCTCTGGTGCACATATACTTTAATCTGCAACAATGAATTATAAAATGACTATTGTTGTAATCACACTTTTGAACCCATACAAGAGCACAGTGCACATATAAATGCAGTTCAGTCTTAACATAATGGTATAATATTTTAAAACTCAGCCGTTCCAGACTCTACAACTCTCAATTTCCGCTCAGATGACGAGTGTGACGCAGACAACGAGGCCGGCAGTGGAGGCAGCGGCGAGGGAGGGGAGGGCGGCCACAAGGATGGTGAGGACCTGTACATGCGTCTAGAGCTGCTGCTGGGGGAAGGCGCCGCACCTCCCACCTCCACCACCAGACCCTCCAGGGCAGCCTCCTCCCACACCTCCTTCAGCTCCCTCTCAGCCTCCTCGGAAGTCAACACCACAGCTTCCAACAACACAAGCCCGGTTTCGACTCTAAATGGTGAATTTCTCAACACTCCGAGCATGATAACAGAAATCATACTCATAACTTTGTCGTTTTCATCAGTTTTTTGCGTTGGTGAAAGAAATACCGTGAGCCATATGTTTATTCCCCTCCCTCACTGTGGTAGGTTCCTCAGAGGTGGAGTTGCGGATGCCCGGCGCCCGAGATGCCTCAATGGAGAGCATGAACTCCTTCCTGTCCCACGGTGCCTCCTCTTCCAACGCCTCCGCCTCCCCCACCACCACCCCCCGCAGGCACTCAGTCACCAGTGAGTGCCGCTAGTCTCCGTAGTGTTGTAGTGGGTTGACTCAAGTTCTGCATGTCCTAGTGGCACCCTCAGTAATGCCTTGGTTCAGTGCCCTGCTTTTTGCAACTGAAAGCGAGAGAAAACGTTGCCTTGTGGAGTGCTTTTAAGATTGAGTGAAGTAGAATTACATCCCTTATTATATATTTTTGTAGATTCTCATTCACAAGCGCTGCCAGTGTAAGTCTTGTGAGAAATGTGTGAACTCGAATTGCATAACATAATATCTGTCTGTTCATTTGTTCTGGTATCTGCAGCTTAGAAGTCTCACCAGATAATGCACATAGTAAAGTCTTCATTCCCTCCCAGTCATACACTTAGTCTGTCCACACCCAAGTCCTCCCATTCTTCAAACTCTCCCTTTACTGAGATTTTCTGATACTTGGCCCTCTGTTTTGAAAAGCATAATCACCTCATAGTTTGAATAATACTCCATAAATCCTAATCTTGTTTTCCTTTGGTCAAATTCTACATCTGGAGCTATCATTGCATATTTGTGACATATAGAGATAACAATACAAGATGAGTTCCATGTGTTATATCTGTAGGTTAAAGAGTTTTCATTGAATCAGTATTTGCTGTCTAGGAAATATAAATCAAGTACCAATGTCATCAGTTATCTCAGAAATACTCATTAGGATGCACAATAATAATATGAGCATGTTGTTGATCAATTACAACAGATACATCATTTGAAAGTGCATGTAGTTGACATTAACAGCTCAAGTGACGAGGACGATGCTTTGTGTCTGTGTGTGTTGTGATTGATAACTAACCCGAGCATGTTGTGTTGTGTCGCAGCGTCACAACCCGGCCAGGTGGAGGAGCTGAGTCTCTTTGGCAGGCGAAGATCCTCCGTCCGGCGCTCAGCAAGAAATGCCCCGGTGAAGGGCCCGCTAGACCCCAAAGGTTAGTCCCCAGCTCATGCACTCCTTCCATGTCCTGCACTAAAGACTTCCTGCAACATTGACGGTTGATGCATTCAGGTATATGATTGTTGGGCTTTCTTATCATTACAAAGTTTTATGCTTAATATGTATAAGAGAAATTGTTAGGAGAAATTCGTCTAACTCCATAAGGGAAAATAAGGACATTAAACAAAAAGAAGAGAAGAAAAGAAGAAGAATATGTATAGGGGAAATTCATCCAACCCAATAACAAAAATGACAAAAACAAAAATAGAAGAAAATAAGAAGAATATGTACCAAGAGAAATTCATCCAGCCTCATTAGGGACAATAAGGACATTGAATAAAAAAAGAGAAGAAAAGAAGAGTATGTTTAAGAGAATATATCTTTTAAAACCCAAACCATGGCTGAGTAATACTTATCATTCCCTTCCCACAGTGCGATTCGCCAGTTACCGCGGAGCACAGCTGAGCCTGAGGCCGTTGTTCTTTGAGGTGCCGCAGCAGGACCCAGACCCCCTCTTCACGGGGCGGGCCTGGCTCTTCCACGAGATGAAGGTGCAGCTCACCAGCGACACGCCCACCAACCGCGGCATCATCCTTTCCGGCAATGTGGGCGCCGGCAAGACCGCAGCCATCCTGCAGCTGGTGGAGTACAGCTGCTTCGGCCGCAAGAGGGACGAGTCAATATACCAAGGTTTGTGCTAATGACCAAAATGTTTTCTTTAACCCGTCCGCTGCAATTGGCATGGATTTGGCCTTCACTAGTAGCCTAGTAACACATACTCCCAGGTCTTTCTCTGCCTCTGTGGTGGATAGTGGAGTGTTTCCCATGTGGTATTGGTATGCTGGATATCCTTTCACTGGTAGTCTGGTAACATATGTTCCCAGGTCTTTCTCTGCCTCCGTGGTGGATAGTGGAGTGTTTCCCATGTGGTATTGGTATGCTGGATTTTCCCTCCCAAGGTTCATGACTTTACATTTTTCTTCATTGAATTGTAGCAGCCACTTTTTGTTCCATTCCTGTAGCTTGGTGATGTCTTCTTGTAGGAAACCTGCAGTCAAGTGCTTAAACCAAATGTCTTCTCTATGTCTTTTGTCTTTTCTTCTGCTTGGTGTTTTTTTTTTTCTTGTTTTTTTTCCCCTTGAGCTGCTTCCTTTACTGTGATAAAATATATATGTGTGTCCATTGTTTGAATAGTAATCTTTGTTCAATATGGCAATACCTCTTCTTATAGTACTATTTAGAATGAACATCAAATTTTCTCTATTGTTTAACTTCAGCATGCATTTATTAGTTTCCTATTGTTGGTTTCAATAAATCAGATAATGTTAGTGAGAATAAGTACTGTGTTACCTGTTCCATGAAGACTTCAAGTAGTTATTTATTCCATGTTAATTACTAGACCACTCAAGTACTCCCATCAGATAACTAAAATATCAACTGTATTCACCTCAGATCCGTACAGCAAAGGAGGCAGCCTGGTCTCAGAGGGGGTGAAGACCTTAGCCTCAAGACTTGTCGCCTACCACTTCTGTCAGGCCGAAAACTCCACCACCTGTTTGGTTCCCGACTTTGTGCACTCCATCGCTGCCCAGCTGTGCCAGGCCCCGCAGCTCCACGCCTACCGGGACCTCCTATTGGCCGAGCCGCAGACACAGGCACTCCTGGCCCTTCCCGCGTGCATAAGTGACCCGTCAACAGCGCTGGTCAAGGGCATTCTGGAGCCGCTGCACAATCTGCGTCGGCTGGGCAAAGTCGGAGCTGACCCGCTGATCATCGTGGTGGACGGGCTGTGCGAGGCTGAGTACCACCGCCCAGACCACGCCGACACCCTCGCCTCCTTCCTCGCACGCTACTCCGTCAAGCTCCCGGCCTTCATCAAGCTCATCGTAAGCGTGCGCACCCAGCTGGTTGACCTCACCCGCCTGCTGCCCTTCCACCGAATCTCACTCGACCCTGACCACCGGGCCGACCCAACCACCGACCTCGCTGCCCGGGATCTTTCGGATTACATCAGTTTCCGGTGCATGCACTCGCCCAGCATCAGGTCCAACATCACGGTCACACAGGGCAAGATGGAGGGAGGCTCGGCCCAGCACCGCTTCACACACTACGTCGTGGCACAGAGTCGCGGCTCAATGCTGTACATCAAGCTCATCCTGGACCTGGTGGAGCGAGGCCACCTGGTCATGAAGTCCGGCTCATTCAAGGTTCTTCCCCAGACTCTGAGTGAAATCTTCCTCCTGTTCTTCAACCTTAGGTTTCCAAGTGTCAGAAGCTTCGAGAAGGTTCAGCCAATTCTCAATGTGGTGCTGGCATCCCTCAACCCTCTCTCCCTTCCTGAGATTTACCATTCAGTCAACGCTGGGCTCCTGTTCAAGTTCCTGTCTTGGGATGAGTTCCTCAACTGCTTTAGAATACTGAATTCCTTCCTGGTCAAGCGGCTGGACGACACCTACATGCTCTTCCACCCTGCTCTGCGGGAGTGGCTGGCCAGGCGGTCCGAGGGAGAGTCGCCCAAGTTTGTGTGTGACCCGAGAGCTGGCCATGCTAACCTGGCCCTTCGTATGTCACGCCTTGAATGGCCCCTTGACCCCGAGGCCTCCCTGGAGCTGGGCCACCACATCCTGAAGGCCCACGTGTACAAGAACATGGCCCGGGGTCTTCCACTGTCTCCAAGAGATCTGCAGGCACTCTGGCTGGCCCAGTCCTCACACAATGTCTCCCAGGCACTCGCTTGCACAAGAAACCTGTACAGTCCTAACACAAAGGTAAGCAGGAGAAACAAAATTTTTGTTATTGCTGTAAAGGTTTTTTGGCAAGAACTTTGAGAATATGATTGCTTACTTCTAGCAGCATTCTTTAAAACATCAAAACTATATCTGCTTCTAATTCCTGCAAATGTCCACTCTTTCAGGTTTCCAGACTGTTACTTCTTGCTGGTGCCTCACCGGACTACCCCAGCGAACACCTCCACAATGCTCCCATCCTGGGCGTGTGTGCCCACCAGGGACACACGGAGATGGTGGCTCTTTTCATAGAATTTGGTGCTGATGTCAACCTGGCAAACAGCGAGGGAGTCACGGCCCTGGGCATGGCATCAGCCCAGGGCCACTGTGATGTGGTCAGGCTCCTGGTGCAGGCCGGCGCATCCCTCACCTCCAAGGACAAGCAGAACAACACCCCCATAGTGCAGGCTGCAGCGGCAGGCCACCTCAACGTGGTGGGCTACCTGCTGTCCTGTGACTGGCCCGGACCCAGCGACCTCCTCAGGAACCAGTCCCACCAGGCCCTCGTGGCCGCAGCATCCAACGGACACATCAATGTAAGGATAACTGATTAATATTCATTGATGATTACAGTAACATTTTTATTGCAGAAAAGTCATAGCTTGGGTAGAGAATATATATATACATATATACAATTACATATCACAGTGATCAAGTATGGTGAACAGCAGTTTATAAATGCATAATATTGTGTGTTTGCAGGTGGTGGAGTTTTTGTTGGACATGGCTGAGGTGAGTGTAGACGGTGAGGACACAGTGACCGGGGAGACGGCCCTCACCATGGCCGCCGGGGCCGGCCACACCGCCATGGTGGCCGCCCTGCTGCGGGCCGGCGCATGCATAACCAAAGGCAACTCTCGAGGCACGGCACCGCTCACCTGTGCCGTGCGCAACGGCCACTACGAGGTGGCCAAGCTGTTACTCAGCCAAGGCGTGGCGGTGGAGACTCCAGACTCCGGCGGCCGAACCCCTCTGATGGTGGCCGCCGCGGAGGGCCATCTTGGTCTCATGGAGCTGCTAATATCCCGCGGGGCGTCCATCAGCCGCACCGACCGCGAGGGGCTGTCCGCGCTGGGCTGGGCCTGCCTGCGCGGCCATGTCCACGCCGTGCAGTACCTGGCGGACTGCAACGCCGACCTGAACCATGCGGACAAGACCGGCCGCACCCCCCTGGACCTGGCCGCCTACCAGGGCGACCCCATCGTGGTACAGTTTCTGCTGGACCGCGGGGCGCTGATAGAGCACGTGGACATCAATGGCATGAGGCCGCTGGACCGTGCAATCAGCGCCCGCAACGCCGCAGCCGTGCAGTGCTTCCTGCGACGCGGCGCCAAGCTGGGGCCGGCAACCTGGGCCATGGCCGCGGGGAAACCCAACATCCTGTGAGTATAAGTGTAGCTGACTCATCAAAGCACACGAATAATTGATCTAACACTTGATGGAGGACAAATAATCTTTTAACAAGTTCCCGTGTCCAGGAGTCACACCCATGTTGTGCCACATGGCAGAAAGAGGCATAAGGAGCATTGCTATAATGCTGCACCAAATATTGAGGTGGATTTTGCAGCTACATAGTCCATTATATCTGAATTTCCTCCCCATTTCTAGTTTATTTTTTGTGTGCATAGATTTTCACTGAAGTTCCTCCTCTAAGTATTTGTTGTTAGCACCCAGACCTAAACCACAGAAGTATTTTTCTTCCTTATTGACTGAAGGAAATGCTTTCAGGGTGATGCTTCTGAACAAGCTTCAGGAAGACGGCGTGGCTCTGTGCCGTAAGGGGCGGCTCAAGGAGGCCGCCCACCGCTTCTCCTACGCCCTGCGCAAGCTTCCCGTGGGTGACCAGGGCGAGCACTCTGCCACCTTCACCCACCTCCGCCTTCACCTCACCCTGAACCTCTCACGGTGTAAAAGAAAAATGAACGTAAGTAAAATTCAATCTTTTCAACATATATCGGCGCCTTCATATACAAACTGCCTGTCAAATTTTTTACATAAGTTTATAGACTCATGTTACCTGCCAATGCTTTTTACTTATGCTATGCTGGTTTTTTTTTATTTTAGTGCTTTCAGTATTGCTTCTCCTTTAAGTATTATTTTTTTAACTTATTTTTTCCTTTAATTATTTTTTTTTTTACTTATTTCTTCACTTTAAGCATTTTTTCTCATAACCTTACAGACTCATATCACAAGCCAGTGCTTTTTACTTATGCTTTGCTGTTTTATTTCTTCATTTAGTGCTTTCAGTATTATTTCTTCACCTTAATGTATTATCTTCAATTTACTTCTTCACTTCAACTATTACTTCTTCATCTCTAAGTATTATCTCTCCATTTATTTCTTCACTAAGTATTATTTCTTCCCCTTCACAGGAGATTGAGGAGGCCATCCACTTGGCTAACACTGCCCTCACCATCAAGAGTGACTCCTACGAGGCCTACTACGCCCGGGCACGTGCGAAGCGAGAGGCAAAGTGAGTGTGTGACAGCGACTCTTTGACTGTAATTTAAGTATTGTTTTGTTTGTTTCCCCTCCTCTTATATTCTTCTAACTTTACTGTCACTCTTGTAGTTTTCATATCCAGGTCTGCTCATCAAGGGGACTTTTTGGGTCTATATCATTGCCCTTTCATAGATCTTAACCCGTCCGCTGCGATTGGCACGGATTTGGCCTTCACTGGTAGCCTGGTAACATACACTCCCAGGTCTCTGCCTCTGTGGTGGATAGTGGAGTGTTTCCCATGTGGTATTGGTATGCTGGATATCCCTTCACTGGTAGCCTGGTAACATACACTCCCAGGTCTCTGCTTCTGTGGTGGATAGTGGAGTGTTTCCCATGTGGTATTGGTGTGCTGGATATCCCTTCACTGGTAGCCTGGTAACATACACTCCCAGGTCTCTGCCTCTGTGGTGGATAGTGGAGTGTTTCCCATGTGGTATTGGTATGCTGGATATCCCCTCCCAAGGTGCAGGACTTTACATTTTCCTTCATTGAATTGTAGCAGCCACTTTTTGTTCCATTCCTGTAGCTTGGTGATGTCTTCTTGTTGGAAATCTGCAGTCAAGGAGTTAATAATAATAATGATAATAATTTTCCCACAGACAACTGAAGGAGGCCCTGGAGGACGTGAAGGAGGCCGTGAGACTCGCGCCGCCCACCCGTGATGTGCGTCGCGTCCTCATTAAGATTCAGGACGAGATGCAGTGCGAGCTCGACTCCTGCTCCTCCATCGACCTGGCCCAACTCCGCCAGCTGGCAGCCTCCGTGGACACCCTATCCGAGGCTGACCTCCCCATGACCTCCAGCATCCTCTCAGAGTCTGGGTACTCCTCCAACATTTAAATTATTCCTTGCTGCCATACTCCGCTGCCAATTGGTGTTCTCATTAGGTATAGTTAAAAGGTATTGATCAGGCGTTTAACATCACCGAAATTCATGGTCTCATTCGCTCATCTGTTGGAAAATTTTATAAGCAGTGTTGTCAGTATAAAATTCGTATATACTAGGATGTTACTCCACTTCTAAGGATAAGCCGTTACCCCACTACAAGCCCATGTATTCAGCGTATACCGAGACGCGCTGTAATAAGCTGTTGATCGCGGTGCTTCATTTGGAGATGCAGGTTCACTCATATAATTCCATATCAAGAATTCCACTAACTTTGAGACATACCTTAAAAGTACGCACCATGAGCCTTTTGAGAAGTCGTCGTTTCGTCCGTCTTCTGTATTTCTGTGTCGTATTCCGTGCTGTGTTATCCGTAGATCCCTGTAAGACATTGATTTAACCTTTACTACCGACTAAATTCACTTGTAATGCTTGATAGTCACCTCTCGAAAGGCTCATGCAAGGGAATACTTCCTATCCGAAATACATATGACTGACCGTATATCCACACTAATGGTTCTCGACACAATTTCCACCATACTGATTAAACCACGGAGACTCGCCGCGCCACGCCGGCTGAGACTCAACTGATTTCGACGCCTTGATCCGGACACACACTCACAAAACAGCTTGGGTGACTTGAACCTTCCATTTGTAAAGTTTTCCCAGTTTTTCGGTTTTGCTTCCCTGGCAGTCAAAGGAAGGTTAGTTTTGGCCACAAGTCAGCTTTCTAAAGATAACTTGACCTGAGAACTGCCAGGACAGAGCCACTGGTGCCACCCTATACCTGGCACCTGGGTCACTATAGCAGGGAGAGAGTGGGAGTCTAACCTTGAATCCTTGATGGGGGTCTTAGCCAATCTTGCAACCATCAGCCAACAGCAATCCCATCAGTCCCTCCCACATCACTCTAAATTTAATGGCAATAATCGTAAACCAAATTAACTCGTTTAAAGTCGTGTATTCGTAGTCTTAAAATCACATTCGCTCTAACTGAATTTATCCTTATTTTTTGTCTTTGCTAGCACTGCGCTCTCTCCCTCGCCAACCCCACGGCTCTGAGAATATCTATAGTGTTTACATTTCTCGTTTAGTCACCAGCTAAAAGTCAGTAATTGTTATATCAAATACTAAAAATGCAAATAAAAAACGTGTGGTTATACCTAAATCAGCATGAAGCGGAATACATGAGGGAATGCATGTGCGTGTTTTGTGTATGAGCAGATCAAGGTGGATGCAGCGAGTGGATGGAATGTACCTGGTGACTGTGATAGGTTAAGGTCCACAATGCCTATACATACCTCGTGGCATCACAGAAACACTCCTCTTAACTGTTTCTGTGATACCATGACGAGGTTTTATCGGAAGGAGGCTAAACACACCCTACTGAAAGACATCTTCACCTTCTCGTATACTCTTCACCCATTCTGTTCATATTGATTCAGTTGTTTGTTGTGTTTGCAAAATTGTTACGGCTTTCCTGGACTTTTCGTGCTTTGTGTGTAGACATTGCCCTCGCCCCTGTGTTGTGCCTCCTTCCTGTTCCCCCCTCGGAATGTTCCCAGTGAGTGCCGCAGGGCCAGGCTGGAGTCTAAGGTCCATGGGAGTGCAGGAGGTGCTCGACCCTGCCCGGCCGACCCCCTGACCCCAGCCTGGCACCTCTGACCTGTCCAGCAGCAAGGAATTGGCCTCCCCAATTGGCTCCCACAATGCAATAGTTAGTCAGGTGCCCCACAGCGTCATGACCCCCAGCATCACAAAAACACAGGTAAACCTCTTTTGTTTGCAAAGAGAACTTACCGCGGCATACACACACCTCTCCTATATGGCGATATATAGGAACAATAGGTTAGCAATGCAGATTTACACAAGTCCTGTGTAAGGAGATGATGGGTTTTGTGTTCTGGGGGTCAGGATCTGTGTGGTGCCAAAATTTGAGAACAGGAGTTAAAGAATTGTTTAAAAATCTACATTATTATTTAAAATGATTGTTGCCCAAGGCAGAATTTGCTAGTCATTTTTATAAAGATAGTGATGGTGATGAGAGGCGCGTAGCCAAGTGCAAGATTGTATGATCCTTGTACAGTGTACAGTCCTGTAGCGTTACGGGCGTGCGTTCATGTTTTCTACCAATGCAGAGCGGTGGGCGGCCGCGTGCCGCCCGCCGCGAGGTGAGGCGGTGTGCTGTACTCTTAAGACTTACGTAATGCTGTCCTGGGTTATGTTATGTCAGTGTTAACCCAAGAGTTTCAATAATGGCTCGCTGATCACTTGTAATCTCTATGATCTCTTTATAATCAACTGTTCAGTTAGTTAAGCTGCCAAATTTTATACTCTAGTATTTACAATATATATATGTTAATAAATATACCTGAATGTAGAGAGTGTTTCCTTGCATATCAACCTGTGATGTCCATTATACAGAGAAGGACTGGTCTGGGTGATTCTCTCTCTCTCTCTCTCTCTCTCTCTCTCTCTCTCTCTGTTAGCTTAAGTGCCTATTATATCACTTCCTTGTATCTCAGATTTCCTATTTTTTCATCACAAAACATCTAAATAGCCTCCACAATATTTCCATAGCCAACATTAACTCCTATGACTTCCACTCCCTGCACTTAAATTACATAAAAAGGTTTCGAGTCAACTATTAATAACTTGTTGCTGGTTTCCTCTCAATCACATATCGAGGCACCTTTACCTTGTCGTCTAAGAGTTGAACTTCGGATTCTGAGTATATAAAAGACATAGTTATTGGCCATTCAGGATCACATGGCCTAGAATGAGGAAATGCATAAACTTGAAACATTCCACTATATTTCTAGATTAACTTTCATAAATCCCTGAAAACCATATGAATCTCGTAGCTTATCTTTCAATGCTTCACGTCTTTAGAACACTGCTTAACGATGCCGAACTTTGCGAGCTCGAAACTGCTTCAATGCGTTTCGACTCACTTATCACCAGCCACGTAGATCAGTCGGCTTCCTCCTGCCAGCGTGTGTGGTGTGAGGCGCTGCGTGCTCCTATATCTCTTCTCGCTGCGGTCTACTATAAACCCCCTTTGGCAATACGCTTAGATCCCACCATTTGGTCTAAGTTACCTACAGTGAGGATGTGGAGATGCGGTGAGTAGTCTATTACCGTGAAAAAAAGTGGAGTAATCCTTCGCGCAAGCCGCTGAGTCTGCCCTACAGTTAACTAGAATCATATTACAAGGTAAAGATTCGTATTAGGTCCGTGCCAGTATCTCATAATCTACTTTACGAAACATCAGTATCTCTTCATATATCTTTTCTACAAACCTTTAACAGTCATGGAAACGCTTTGAAAATCCAATTCAAGGACTTTTTTTTTTACTCTTGAAAATAGGGGATAAGGTTAAGATTCGTTTTAGGTCCGTGCCAGTATCTCATTACCTACGTTATGAAACATCAGTATCTCTTCATATATCTTTTCTACAAACCTTCAACAGTCATGGAAACGCTTTGCAAATCCAATTCAAGGACTTTTTTTTTACTCTTGAAAATAGGTGATAATGTTTATGAAAGCGCGTCGCCTCCTCTGGCGACGGCCGCGGCGACGCTGTAGCCGGTGTTGCGAGAAATACCTCCTCGCTGAAATAAGTTACACATACATGTTGGGGGGGGGGGGTCCAGGGGGGGGGTGTAGCCCCCCCTGGTTAGAGTTCGGTTGGAGTAGTTTAAATATGCCCCCGACCCTAAACCCTCTGCGAGTTATTTTACGGCTGCGGTGGCTGCAGCGTCGCCGCGGCCGCCGCCAGAGGAGGCGACGCGCTTTCGTAAACATTATCCCCTAATTACAGGAGTAAAAAAAAAGTCCTTGAATTTGATTTTCAAAGCGTTTCCAGGACTGTTGAAGGTTTGTAGAAAAGATATATGAAGAGATACTGATGTTTCATAAAGTAGATTATGAGATACTGGCACGGACCTAACCTTAAGGAGTGTAGAAGATTGAATAGTTTGATTCGGGCGATTACAAAGGCACTGTGGAGTCGGTTTTGAATGAGGGGATGAACTTGCAAGCGACGGCCATTTAGCGGCGCAATGAAATCCCCATATTCGCTCGTCAAGATTTGGGAGGGAGGGAGGAGGGGGAGGGGAAGGAAGAGGAGAGATAAGGGGAGGGAAAGGGATGTGAAGGGAGGGAAGGGGAGGAGATGAGGGTGGAAAGGGGTGAGGGATCGAAGGAAATGGAAAGAATGGGGAAGGAGGAAGATATTAACACTGGCGCTCGACGGGAAACATACCATACTAATTACCTAACAGTCAAAAGGCTCAAAGGAACAATTACTATCCAATAAATCAAGACACCGGGGCCTCGAGCCCCAAGTCGATCTCCACCCGAAATTGACCTCTATTTCGTCTACACTTTACTTTTGTCTATTATGAGAGCGGTGAGTAGCGTTTTTTTCACTTTCTATTGCCCTTGAGCCGTCTCCTTTGATCAATCAATGTAAAAAAAAAGTTTGCAAGAGCGCGCGGCGAGAGATGGCCTAAAGATGGCGTCCAAATGACAGGCTGTCAGTGGTCGTAGTCGCTCTATCGCGTGCCTCCATGGCGGGGCAGCAGCAGGGAGGAGGAGGAGGACAAGTGTTTACTCCTCGGAAATTGCGTTAATGGGTGCAGGCCTCCATTAACTCACCGCTACGTCATCACGGCAGCGCGATGGTGGCCGGGTGAGAACATCTGATGGTTCAGTAACGATAGATATTTTTTTTTCTCGAGTCCAAAGTGTCCGTGACCCGCCTGGCTTTCCTCCTCACCTTGAACCAAATTTGTGTGTGTGAAGGCCGGGCGGGGCAGGCCACGGGACCACCACAGCCAGGCCGTCACCGGGAGTACAGGCAGCCACAGCCCCGCAGCGTATGTACACCAGGCCGTGTCCGTCGCGGGGTCACGGGGCAAGGCGGTCACGTCCCCAAGTCGCGTCACGCACCCCCCCGGGGCGTGACGCGCTGGCCGTGACGGCCGCCGCCCCGGGGTGTGCCCAGCCCCGGGTGTTCAGGCCCCGGAAGTACAGCCGTCAGCTGACAAGTTTGTCCTGAGTGATCGTAACGTGATGATCGTCACTGGTAACGGTGTCTTTCAGAGTGCAGTGTTTTATCTAGTGTTACACCCGTCGCACCACAGTGTCAGACTACTCAGCTGTTGTGTGACCATTGCCTGCAGAAATGGCCTTAGGGTTAGAGTAGGGAGCAAAGCTCACCCTTTTTTCATGTTTGGCCCATAACACCAGTAGGCATTCTTCACAGGGCCTGCTGGTCAGCACCAGCCCATCAGGGGCACAGACAAGTGTTTTATAGAGGCACTATTTTTGCTTGGCTCGTGCTGCCCCCCTGGAGCTCCACTCGATCCTTTCTGGAGTTTCACTAAGAAAATGGCTTGGCAGACTGTCACCAGGGCACCAGGTGGGTGGTCTTGGGCCACTCAGCAATGGCTGAAATTGTCAGCTTGCACGGTAGTGGTGGTGGAACATGTCAATGTATTTGGGAGGAATAGCTACTAGTATTAGTTCCAATGCCCTAATGTCTTATGAATCACTCTGATAATTGTCTTTTTCATATGTTTTAAAGAGCAAGGTTTAAAAATGTCAAGGTGATGCTATTCATTAAAAATCTTATCTTTCTTATCGCAGGAGTGCAAGATTTTTAGTGCCCCTGAGGTAGTGCAACACACCAACACTCGGAGCCATGGGGGACCTGGAGCAGTTTGAAGATTTGTTGCTGAGAAGCGCACGGAACGGAGACGTGAAGACGGTAGAGGAAATCATCAAGGCCAAAAATGACGGGAAGGTGGACCTCGACATTAACTGTAAAGGTTTGTCTGGTGCATACCATGTCCTGGATGTATGCTTATCTGCTGATAAGGCCAGTGAAGTTGTAAATATGCAACTTTTACCCATATGATTTATAGGAGGAAATTAAAATGGATGCATAATTAAAATTAATTTTAAAACTTAATTTTATTCATGTTGTTCCGGGTAAAGACCTCTCCATCCCATCCTAACACACAGCAAGTACCTCATTCAATTTATTTTCACTGTGCACAGTCATGATTGCTGTTCAACACTTCAGCTTTATGCCTGTGGTGCATAACTGATATACATTACAATAGTCTACATACACTAAACTGATCCAGAAGCCCCACCCCTTCCTTCATAGTCATGGGAGGTGAGTGTTTGGATAAAAGGAGGTTGGAGTTAGGAGTCTGTGTTACCTTGAGGGGAGGGTGAGGCAGGGGCGGGGCCTCTGGACTAATTTGCCTTACGGTGAATGTAGTAGTTCCGGACTTGCAATGCCATGCGGCCCATGACTACATACTCCAATAAATCAATATACACAACTATTTCTTATTTGTTCTTGGGCACAGGCAAGACCAAGAGTAACCAGGGCTGGACGCCGCTGCACCTGGCCAGCTACTTTGGGCACAGAGATGTGGCCGAGGTGCTGCTTCAGAACGGAGCGTCGCTGGACGAGCTCAACGATGCGGGGGACACGCCGCTGCACAAAGCTGCGCTCACCAACAGAGAGGTAGCAGGAAATCCTGGAAGCATATCAATGTTGCTCTTTTGTCCTTAACCCCCATGGCGTCGGAACATTTCCCACCCGTGACCCCCCCCAGCGTCGGCACTTTTCAAATTTTTTTTTTCTCCCATTATGTCAGAAATGCTGAAAAAACATAGGTTTAAGTCATGAAAAGTGTCAAAAATGACATCTGAGTCACGGTGTGTGTCGTAAATTGTCGCGTCGTATATGTACGACGCCGACGCTGGGAAGGTGACTCAGCCTATGTAGTACATGTACGACGCCGACGCTGTGAGGGTTAATCAAAAAACATTTTATATTATATCAATTAAGTAAAGATGAAGGAAGGAACTTAACAACTCTTTATAATAAGAAGCAGGGAGTAATATTATAATTAAGATCAAATTTTGCTAGAAAAAACTTTTTGGCCAAAAAGAAAGAAATTAAGAAAACTTTTCAAAGTTTTTGTGCTTGAAAGTTTAGTATCAGTGGAAGGAGTGAAAAATAATTTGATTAATGAGAAAACTTGCTTCCCTCCCCCCAGGATGTTGTGTTGCTGCTGCTGGAGCATGGCGCCAGTGTGTCCACCATCAACGGGGAAGGTCTGCGGCCGGGGAACCTGCCCCGGGACACTCAGGTAGGCCAGGACACCAGGGAGATTCTCATTGGTTCTTCATATCCAATTCATCAGATCATCTCGATTGGTCATGCTCAACCTGAGCTGTTATGAGAACACAATTCAATTTCCAAAAACATGAAATGGAGGAGACTTCAAGGAAAAAATGGCAACCACTTATAGCTTATGGAAGATATCAATTAAGAAAGAGCAGGACATGTATGCTTATTGAGGTTTCATTGACAGTGTGTCATATACTTGTTATTCTGCTCCTTCAGGTGATGAAGCTGATTGATGCTGCCGAGAGAACCGAGCAACGAAGGAAGGAGGAGAAACTTTTACACTATGCAAGGGAGGGGAAGGCTGAGGAGGTCACCAAACTTGTAAGGCTTCCAGGGTCTAGTTAGTGTAATATTATAGGTCTCAGGGGCATTACTGCTATAATAACTACTGTCAGGGTAGGAATTTTAAACACAAAGATGGTATGAGGCTTATGATGAGGATGTCATTGTCTATTAGAAGAGTAACAGATGAAGTTTGAGAATCTAAAGTATAGCTGAATTTTCCTTGAATGATGAAGGTGAGCGAGTGTGCCAATGCTTTCCCTGCCTCACAGCTGCGGGAGCCCGGCGCCCCCAACGTGAACTGTGTGGATGCCCTCGGCAACACCAGCCTGCACTGTGCCTCCTACCGGGGACACATTGACGTGGCGGTGGTGCTGCTACAGAATGGCTGTGACCCTTCCATCAAGAACCACAACAGTAAGTGAATACACAAAGATAATATATTTTCTATATTCCTCAGCTACCCACACTTCCTGCAACATAAGATGGGACAACATAAATACTATATTATTGCATACACCTAAGTTGAATTTATAATGTAATGTATGTAGTATAATGTTACAACCAACCATAGTGTTACATAAAAAGCCTGTTACTCTTTTTACTAATTTGTCTTGCTGTCTATACTTCAACCCCTATGGTATAAGTCATTAGATCCATGTGACTTACTGTTTTCAATCATTTATGTGACACCTCTCCTACTACTGCTACTAATACTAATACTACTAGCAATAATAACAGTAAGCAGTAATAATATCGTAATGATGAAAGTCAGTATTTGAAAGCTAAGCATCAGTTGTTGCATGCATAGATCAAACAGTCTGAGTTGATAATAGAAATAAGAATAACAGTAACAAATAATAATGATGAAAGTCCTGGTGTGGAAGCTAAGTGTCCAGTGTTCCCTGTACAGACCAGACCGCATGTGAGTTGGGTCAGACTCAGCAGATGCAGCAGGTGTTGAAGGTGCAGCCGGTGCGCAGCTTCCACCACAGCGTCACCAGGTTCGAGGGGCCGCTGCTACGACAGATGCGCATCCTGGGCTGGAGGATGGTCTGGGTGAGGTGCAGTGCTGTTCTGTTGTTGGGATGCCTATTATTGTTTCTTTTTTTTTGTTTTGTTTTTGCCCTTTAGCTGTTTCCCTTGGTGTAAAAAAGACAAAATAAAAACAAAACTACTGACCCTAATACGACCTGCCGCAGGGAGTGCTGGAGCGTGGGGTGCTGACCTTCTTCAACAGCCGCGCGGACGCCAGCTCTGGGGTGCGGCGGCGAGACTACAAGTACCTGGACAACTGCAAGGTGGTGCCCATGATCGGCGGCGACGGGGCAATGTTCATCATCCAGTACAACGACGGCACGTGCCACCGCCTGGCCGCCACGCCCGACCCCCTGCACCCTGCCTCCATAAACAGACAGGTGGGCGGGTTAGGCTCGGCTGGCTTTGTTTAGGTTTTTAATGGTTTATGCAACTGGGGGGTTTGTAAAAGGATTCATCATGTATCTGTTGTGAGGAGGAGGTTAACATAGGGTTGTAAAATTCCTGGGCATTTTGAACTGGGAAACTCAATGGGAATTTTTGGGAACTTTGAGAATTGGGAAACATTTACAAGTTTGTCTATGGTGCCTTTGTGCTTTTATTTTGAGGTTTAGGTTATTGTTGCCTCTTTTTCACTTTAGTTTTAAAGGGTTGTTAGTGAATGTCCCTTAGCCCATTGGTTGCGCAGGCAGAATTGTTTAAGTGACGCCTATTGAGGCTTGTTCCACTCCCCAGTTAACCTAACCTAACAAAACCCCACACATTACTATAGGTCATACACACATCACTATAGGTCATGACTCAGAATATTCATATATGCCTCCTTACTAATGAGACTTTCTATACAACAAGGTGAGGTCATTCTTTGTTGATTTATACCATAAGTTGCTGGCTATCATGCTATTGAAGCACATGTTGGTTTGTGGATGACCGTCTAACCTCTCAAGGGATTATAGGAAAGCCTGACATTAACCCGGTTGCAGCAACGGGCCAAATTTGTGGCTTTACCGTGTACCAGCGACGGGCCAAATTTTTGCCATGATATAAACCCCAAAAAATAGATGATGCATAAAATGATCACAAATGCATTGATATATATTATGAAATGGTTTATGTGAGAGATGATTTTTTCTCATTTTTCTCACCTAGAGGGAGGGGCCTTTAAGAAACATGATCCCCGCAGCTACCAGGTTAAACAGATGATGATGAGGATGAACATAATGAGTCTTGGTAAGCAAATATAGCACAACACATTTTTGGTCTTCCACAGAAATGGGTGGCGATGCTGAACAACCACATCCGCTTCTCCACCCACTACGTGCAGCATGGCCTCTGCATCGATGACGAGGACGATGACGGACTTGACCGCACCATGAAACCGCTCGGCTGCATGTCTGTATGTGCCAGGTTTGTCACATGTCCTAGCCAGGCAGGTCAGGAATAGCTGTGTAGACGCTTCATGTGCTTAAACGTAGACAATTACTCTCTTTTCTTCTCTACCTCTCTCCTTCATTTATCATCCTCTATTTTCACTTCCTCAACTCCTTTCCCTCCTTTTCTTCCTTAGACACAAAATTACTCTCTCTTTTCTTCTCTACCTCTCACCTTCATTTATCATCCTCTATTTTCACTCCCTCAACTCCTTTCCCTCCTTTTCTTCCTTAGACACAAAATTACTTCCATCCTTCACATCGAGTTAGTGTCTTCTTACCCTCAAGTTACCGTCCTTCATGTCACTGTACCCCCCAGAACCCCAAATCCATCCTCATTCAGACAGTTCCCTCCCCGTTCAAAAGACTTCATAGAGGCTTTTTTTTCATTAACGTGTTGGTCAGGTGTGTGTAGCGTCAGAAGATAATATACGTTAGAGGCTGAGTGTGCTGCTTAGAGTGTCTGTACTGTGTGTAGGTAGCTCAAGGCAGGCCAGGCTCAAGGCATATAAGGTGTACCAAAGAATGATTCCACCTGACTCCATGCCAATCAATATCACGTGCTCCACAAATTTACCTTTATCTTTTACCCAGAAGGCATAAGAGGTGAAAAGAAATGGTCTAGCTCACCTGACTCCATGCCCAGCTATATCACATGCCCTGAAACTGTACCTTTATCTTTCACCCAGAAGGCATGAGAGGTGAAAATAAATTGTCTAGCCCACCCGACTCCATGCCCAGCTATAGTGTATCCCCTAATTTCACCTTTACTAACCTACCCTTAAGAAATTTTACCCTACTAAGATGGGGCACTATGGGTTGAGCTGTATTTGAATTCTCAGCTTACTGCAAGGAGTACCATTATGTAGGCACTTAGTTTTGTATTGATTATAAGCTCATGGCCTGTCTTTGTCTAGATAGAGCACATTAGATTAGTGGAAGTTATGTATAGGCTGCATGTAGATAGTCAATTTTAGTTAGATAGCTTTTCTTATAATTGCTAGCAAGATATTAGTGTTGAATGGCTGGTTGTGGGTCATGGGTTGTGTTCATAAGTTTTCATTCTTTTTTTATCCCATACAAACAGCATCAGTTATGAGACTCAGCCATCCTTTGGTCTTGGTTTGTCTTCAGATTATTATTTTGCAGTAACTCATAAAGCACTCACTTCCTTCTGATGTCCCCAAGAAAGAGCAGCTGTGAAAAATAAGACCCATCTATTTTGTATTCCTGGGGGTGTTCCTATCATCTCATTTTCACAGGCAAGGTTATTTTATTTACCCATTTCAAACACAAACTAGTAAAGATAACGACTCCGCTGTGCTCTGGTGCTGGGGTATGTTAAAACACCCATCATTCACATTCCTGAGGGGCTTCCAATCATTTCATTTTCACAGGCAAGGTTATTTTATTTTCCCATTTCAAACACACACTAGTAAAGATAAGGACTCAGCCATCCTCAGTGCTGGGGTAACATATAACACACATTGTTTTTATTCCCGGGGCTTCCAATCATTTCATTTTCACAGCCATGGCCATTTTATTTTCCCATTCCAAACACAAACCAGTAAAGATAAAGACTCAGCCATCCTCGGTGCTGGGGTGTGTTTCAGGATGCCCTACAGACCGCCACGGCCCACCAGCAGTTAATGGAGCAGCAGGTGGAGGAGCTGATGGCCACCTTAGCCTCGTTGGAGCTGGACCACTCGCAGCAGGGGGAGGTGCATGACATCATCAAGGTGAGCGAGAGCAGGAATCATGTTTTAGGTGTTGTCTAGACTTGCAGTGATGGGGAAGACAAACATTGAGCAAACTTTAGTCCAGGTATCGCTCTGGCCCTGTGTCCTGGGTCAATGGTCTCTCACCCACCACTGGCTCAAGAGGTACATGACATTGCTTTCTTTCAGAGGTTCTCGCTGCTGGCCGGCACTGCGCGCAACATGACCACCAGCCTCACACACTGTTTCTCCCTCATGAAGCAGCAAGAGGAGGTGAGACAAACATCAAACTCATTCTGGTTTTAACCTGGTAGCAGCGGGGATCATGTTTCTTAATGGTCCCTCTAAGCGAGAAAAATGAGAAAAAATCATCACTCACACAAACCATTTCATAATATATATCAAAGCATTTGTGATCAGTGTATGTATCATCTATTTTGGGGGGTTTATATCATGGCCCAAATTTGGCCCGTCACTGCTACACGGTAAAGTCACAAATTTGGCCCATCGCTGCTACCGGGTTAATAGATAATGATAAAGTGCCTCAAAGAATTGGTGTTTTATAATAATCTAAAAAGGCTTATGTTTAGTTTCCCTTGATGCCCTTTCATGGATCTTAATGATAATAACAGCAACTTCAGAAGAGTTGCCAAGTGCCCCTGGTAATCATCCTCTCCCCTCACACAACTCCAGGTACGAGACTTGCAGCTGAGGGAGGAGAGGGAGAAGGTGCGGGTACTGGAGGAGTCGCTGCGGGTGCTGGCCACAGAGCATAACGAGCTCGAGGAGTCCATCGCCTCGCACGTGTCCTCCAGCGGCTCCTCCATCTACAACACACCAGCCAACTCCTACGTCTCGCTGCCAAGGCCTCGGAGGTTCTTCGACGCGGTCAGCGATGATGAGTTCTTCGACGCTTTCTCGCAAGGTGTGTGGAGGGGTCTGCCTGTGTGTGTGTTTTCAGTTTATTTCTTTATTAGTAACTTTATTATTTTAGTAGTCACTCGTTCTCTTTGTCTTACTTTCATTTTTTATCATTTTTATCTTTTCCTTTTTTTTAAGCAAAGTTGGCTATTCAAATGCAATTAACAAAACAAAAAAGCCAACCTAACACTGATCCCAGGAGCAGAATAGAGGTTTGGATTCAATTTGGAGAGATATATGGTTTCCGAGTAATATGTATCCATCTCTCGCAGTATTTCAGTGATTTTGAGAATGCCGTATACATGCAATCCTTCAAAGTGTCTTGCTGTTTGCTGTGTGTGTGTGTGTGTGTGTGTGTGTGTGTGTATTTAAACCATTCTAACATGCCTGTCCTTCTTTTAAGTCTATATAAAGTTCTGAGTAGTAATTGTTAGTAGCATTGATTAGTTTTCTGTTCAGTAATAACACCTTGAAGTAGAGTAACCACCTAGAGCCACATTTTCAAGACGTGTTGTTTTTTACTATTGGCAGATTAACAGGAGTGGCAGTGAAGGCGACTGACCACTAAGACTCGCCGTGTTTCACTGTACCCTTGCAGATGACGGCAGCGGGGGAACCCTAGTCAGTCTTCCATCGCCGTGTGGAAGTGAATGCTCCACTAACACACTCGTTTCCTGCATGTCTTCCCTTCCCACCGACCCCCAGTCCCCACAGTCCCCCACACACCTCCCCTCCAGCATCCCCTGTGTCCCCAATGCCACCCTAGTCCCTACCAGTCACCAGATGGAAGGGGACACCTACACGATTCCCCCGCCGATCAGCGAGCCTCAGTGGGACTCCTGTGAGGTAGACGGAGGCCCCGCAGGAGTCGGGACGCACATGAACTCTGTCTCCGGGACGTTGACGGGGCTTGTGAACACAGTCTCGGGGATGGTGAGCAAGACCAGCCACACCACAGTCTCCTCCGGGGTCCTGGGCACTCCCGGGGCGGAGAACAGTTACTCGCAATTCTCCGGGTCCAACCACACCCACAGCTCTCAGTCAGCCTCGTCCCTGGCTGTGGAGACGCCGCTGGTCCGGACGTCTGACCTGAGTGACCACAGTGACGGCAGCGACGAGACGGTCACCAGCGAGTCGCGTCGCTGCTCTGAGGTGGAAGAGAAGTAAGTTGTCGCTTGGTCTCCTTGGATCCCCCTTTGTTTCTCCTGTTCACCCCCTCCCCCCCTGAAGACTGTGCCTTGTTCAGTAGTTTATTGACCATGTCCTGTTTTTGGTCTGGCATTCAGTGATGGTAGTCATATAAGTTTTGTTGTAGTTGACTGATTTTGTCTGACGTGTAAAAGTCCAACTAGCTCGTGTACGCAAGGATACAGTGACTACTTTGGCATAGTTTTCTCATGTAAACTTTTTTTGGAATTGATATTATTTTCTCTTGTCATGTTTGTGTAAGTGTATGACCACTCCACCCTGCAAGAAGTCTTGTTCTCATTGTGCCAGGAATCCATGATGCAAGCATATCATTGCATGGCTGTATGAAGCATGCACATGAGAGCAGCAGCCTCTCAGACATGTCCATGATGCAGCATCCTCCAGCCCAACATGTGAGTCTTGGCTGAATGTTGCTGAAGGTACCTAGTGTAGCTAACTCATACCTTTAGGAGACCCTTGCAGCACCACACAGCCACTGTACCTTCTGATGCACAGCGTGACGCACAGCACTCACTGCTGCTGTGGCTGTGGGCACAATGTCAGATGTAGTTAGTCAATCATTCATGTTGAATTTCTCAGCTTGAGAGTGAGTCAGCTTATTGTAGATCAGTGCACACACGATGCAGCAGCAGTGGCGGTGGTTGTGTCGGCATCAGAGTCACAGGTAGAGTGGCTGTGTGGGCTGCCTGAGGCATGGTGCTTGGACAAGGCAGTCACTGGTGCCAAGCAGAATGTTCACTTCAGTCTCTAACTTCTTGAGGGTGGCAGAGTGACAGATAATGTAAAGAATTTAGCATTCTCATTCATTATACTCTTTACTTTTTACTGGCATGAAAAGACTATTTTTAGCCTTAGATTCATATATGATGATATATTGCAGAGTATTTTATGAGATATTTTTTATAAACTCATTAGTGTACGTACAGAGTAATTTAGTGCTTCTATTTTGTCTCAATTATGGAAATCTCATTATGAATATAATATAGATTAGTAATCAGCTGCAAGACAGCTCTCAGTCAAAGGTGCAAATACAGAGTATGCTATTTAATATTTTTCAACTAGTCTATTTTTTGTAAAGTCTAAACTATGCAGCACGTGTGGCATAGAGGAGTGGTGATGTGCATGTAAGTGCCACATGACAGAGTGCCTGGAGGGCCGCGTGTGGCGCCCGCAGTACAGGCGCCCACACGGCGGCGTGGCAGGGCGTGCAATAGTGCCGCGCAGGAAGTGTTGTGTGATACTATGCTGAGCTCAGGCGTGAAGGCTGCTCAAGTAACAGCTGTTGTTTTAAAGTCTATATACGTATTCTATTAAAAAAATATACTGCCTCTTATGACCAAATATAGCATGTGTATTTTGCTAAATAAACTTTGCATTATTCGCTTGTTCTTTTCACTGTCTGGCATCCAATGCGTGACTCGCCTTGTTAAGTTCCTCTCATATTTGACCCTTAATGTCTGTGTGTGTGTGTCTGTCTGTACTCTAACATGTAGTGAATAATATATGCATGCACCTCATCAGTAGTAATGAGTTAATTGATTCTAATATAACATAGTGTGATTAAGGAGGGAGTTAATGTTATAAGTACAGTGTAGAGAATGATCTTAACCTTCATTTAGTGTGTGAGAGAGAGAGAGAGAGAGAGAGAGAGAGAGAGAGAGAGAGACCATTACTATATATTGTTTATTAGCATCATTTGTTACCTTTGTTAGAAATAAGAAACCCACCAGAAGATAAAATTGGCACCATTAGTACCACCACCACCACCACCACCACCACAATATACACGTTCCTTTCACTTTATTTGCCAGAGTTCCAACCCTCTAACTAATTTTCCTTGGCTCTTATTCCTCCATTCTTTTACTTCTCAATCCATCCTCAATCCCTTCAGAATCCTTTACTAATGCTCACTTCATCCCTATTCCCCTTAGATTTTTTTTTCACTAAGTCTGCTCCTCTGATGCTTCATGTATACCTTTCATTATTATTTTTATATTTCAATTCCGTTCCATTTTTTTTCTTACACCAATAAAAGCAGTCAAGGGCAAACAAACAAAACGATTATTGTTATTATTATTATTATTATTGTTATTATTATTTTTATATTATTACTATTATGATTATCCTTTTTATTATTATTATTACCTCCGCCAACGAAGTTGTGGGAGGTTATAATTTCGGTCAGGTCAGTATGTTTATTTATTTATTTATTTGGTTGTTTGTTCGTTAAGAGTCTCCTGTGCACAATTTTGTGGATATCTCAGCCAATATTTCAGGGAAGCTTCGTGTCCATCCAGAATAGAACCCATTAAATTTTTGATGTCAAAGGTCAAGGTCGCACAAAACGTAATTTTGACCATAACTTCGGTTCTCTTCACTGTAGAGACTTCAGACTTGGTTCATATTTTAGCTCATGGAAAGACGCACTTTGCATGGCCTTGACCTTGACCTTTGACCTTGACCTCGAAAAGTTCGCCCAAGGTCAAAGTCTCCAAGAATGGAATTTTATCAAATTTCGAAACAAATGCTTCCATATGATGCACCTTGCATGACCTTGACCTCGAAGAGTTCCCCCAAGGTCAAAGTTTCCCAAAAAATTGGATTTAATCAAATTTCGAAACAAATGCTTCCATTATGATGCATAGGATCACAGTTGATGCCCATACCAATTTTCAGGACGATCTTTGGCGGAGGTGTGCACTCCCCGAGTGCTATGCGTCAAGTTATCATTATTATTATTATTATTATTATTATTATTATTATTATTGAGAGAGGATGCGCTGTAGCTGTGCCTGGGCTCGGTGCTCATCTCTGTAGCATTATCCCTTGAGCCTGAGGTACGGTAGCCCCTCCGTGGTACAGTGGTTAGCGTGCCCAGCCACGAATTCGTGGGCCCGAGTTCGAATGCCGGCTGAGCAGTCGGCGTGCAGCTCACCCAGCTGTTTCGGGCTGGTCAATAAATGGGTGCCTGGGGAAACCCGGGGAAGGTTAACTGTGGTAACCCGGATGTCACACGGGCCCTGTGTCCAGTGGTGGGATTCAATTTTTTTAAGAACGGGTTCTCTCTATGAGGGATTTACCAAAATAAGTTATAAGTAAAAGGTGTTCGTGGGTGAAAAATTGAGAACCCCTGATTTATGCTAACAATAACAACCGGTTCTCGGGATTAAGGAAATTCCAAGAACAGGTTCTTGCGAACCGGTGCGAACCGGCTGAATCCCCTCACTGCCTGTGTCCCACCATCGCCTCAAGGGACAGAGCCACGCGACGGAGATGAGCACCGTGGCTACGCGCAGCTGTTAGCGTATGGCTCCAACTTTTCCTTTTGAATTAACCTTTGGCTAAGAGCATACATTAGTTTACACACACACACACACACACACACGCATACCCTTGACCGTTTCTCCTCCCGCCGCTCCAGGTCCTCCTTCAGCCTGGTGTCCCTGGGCGGCACACGCTACAGCTCGCCGTCCCTGGGCCCGCGGCGGTGCTGGCGATCATGGGGCAGGTGAGTACCCGACCCCTTTACCTGTCACTAATTAGATATACCTCCCTAGACTAACCCATTTGTCTATCTGGTG
This sequence comes from Eriocheir sinensis, assembly GCF_024679095.1. Taxonomy (NCBI): domain Eukaryota; kingdom Metazoa; phylum Arthropoda; class Malacostraca; order Decapoda; family Varunidae; genus Eriocheir; species Eriocheir sinensis. The sequence goes on from NC_066526.1 coordinate 12,585,849, forward strand.
TTCTTTGTTGATGCTGGTCCTTGAGTGTTGATGTTTGGGCGGAAGCAAGTAGCAGTATCCGTAGTGTCGAAATTTGGGTTGCATCGTAAACTTTGATCGTAGTTTGTAGCGACATGGCGAAGGGAGGAAGGAATGAAGGCGGATAAAGCTTGAGTGACTTACCTGTTACGCCATAGTACTGTTATTTTCTTCAGTCTCCGCTCGTTAAGACTTCCAAAATCTTTAAGAAATTGTACAAGAAAACTTAAGTCTCGGATGAACAGAGAGCCGGGTGGAATCATCGCGAGAAAAAGACTTAGGACCCGTGGGTTGGTATTATAAGACACTTTCGCTTCTCACATCAGCTATTTCTAAAGGTCAAAGAGGGGGTCAGTCGGGTTCTAATGAGTGTTTCTTCAGGTTCACGGTACAGAAGAAGGGTCAAACCATGGTCAAACTAACACCAGGGTCATAAAACTACTGGAAATGCATACAACTCCTACGAAAGCCTTGTCAAATGTGTGTTCTTAGGCGATGGAATGTCTTACGATACGACCCGTAATGTCGAAAAATCTCTATGACGATGGCGGTGAGGCAGGACACTCCGGGCAGCAACATCCTATGCAAACAAAGAACCTACAAGACACGACGTTGGTCTGCCATTACTCATTCATCCGTACTGCGTGAATAGACGAGAGAAGGATGAAGAGATGGGAGGGGTGGGGGCGGTATGAGCCGGAAAGGGCGTGAATGGGCGGTGGCGGAGGCGTCGAGGGCGGTGGCTGTAGGGGCGGCGAGGCGAGGGGGGAGGGAGAGGAACCCACATAAGCTGGGTCGGCGCGGGCGCTGAACGAGGCAGTGGTCGGTCGGTGGGTCGTCGGCGGGGGTCTCGAGTCTCGCCGTCACTCAGTTTGCCTGTATCCGTGAGAGGGGACGCCCGCACTCACTCCCACTGTCCCCCTGTGTCCCTGCCCTGTTAGTGGTACTTGCGAGACTGTTAACCTTCTGTGGACGCTTGGGCCTTGTGGGAGCGGCAAGGAGGGCGGGGCGAGGCTGGGACGCGGAGTATCGGAACGGAATCTAAAGCTGTGTAGTCTTTCTAATGGTCGTAGTGGCTCCCGCCCTAGCCTGGGATGGTCGCTTGGGTCGCCTCGCCCTCCTGCCTTCCCCCCCCCCGAGTCCCCGCACGTGAGACACCGCCACGGAACACCTCAGGACGCAGCACAAAGAGAGAATGATCGTAATGTGTCCTCTGGTGACGGATCGATCAGAAGGGCCTCGAAATGTTACTCTTGTATGTGTGTGTAACGCCATGGTGGAGTCTCGTCTGCTATGCGTAACACCTGAGCGAGGCAGCCGTGCACATGTGACTCAGCCGCCCTCCCGCTCGTGTGCACGTATCGACTAGTCATGTGTGTGTGTGTGTGTGTGTGCGTGTGTGTGTGTGTGGCAACGACCCATCTCGCAACATTTATCATCCCGGATGTTGTGTTTTTCCTGTGATATCCGCAAACACTTTTTTTTAGTTCGTTGTATGCTTTCTCCTCCCTTTCATTTTATTTTCCTGTTCTTTTTTACGAGAGTTATGGGTGAGACCACGAACTCGAAGGAAGAGAGATCCATGTAATTTCTTTAAAACGTTTTGGCTGTTCGCTTCCACATATACGAAGAGAAAGAATGGAGTCGGAAGGCATTCAACATTCTATAGAGGCTTGGCGTTACCAGATAGTTTCCCTCGCAAAGTGTTCGGATTCCAGGAAGGGGAGAGAGAGAGAGAGAGAGAGAGAGAGAGAGAGAGAGAGAGAGAGAGAGAGAGAGCACCACCTTCTCCATTTGGTCTCCATCACATATCCGCGAATCATCCCTCACGAACTCATCTTCCAAAAAAACAGATGAAAAGCGATAAAGAAACCGCCCAGATCATCAACGAAGAACTTCACTTAACGTTACTTATACGTATAAAACCTGACCTCTCTTTTGGCTACTCTTTTGGTGTCCTTCAACGCCTCAAAAACTCAATTTCTCCACCTATCAACTGGACACAATCCTCCAAACACCTATCCCCTATTCTTCGACAACACTCAGCTGTCACCTTCTTCTACACTAAACATCCTCGGTCTATCCTTAACTCAAAATCTCAACTTGAAACTTCATATCTCCTCTCACTAAATCGGCTTCCTCGAGGTTGGGCGTTCACAGATCTCGTTATACGGAAACTCATCTCGAAGTGTAAAAGGGAGAGCGAGTTCGGGGAAGGCGTCGTAAAAGAGGCCAGACAAGGGAAGTGAAGGCAGGAGAGAAGGATGGATGGAGAGGGAGGGAAGGAGCAGCGAGGATGTAAAAAAGGACGAGGGAACAAGGGAGAGAGAAGAAGAAAGGGATGAAGGACGGAAGGGAGGGAAGAGGAAGGTTAAAAAAGTGGAAGAGAGTAATAGATTGAAAGGAAACTGAAGGCAAGGCAAGGGAGGCGAGGAGAGGCTGTCCATCCGAAGTTTACCGTACACAGGGACATAAAAGGCTCCGATATATTGATTAAACCCGACTAATTAGATTTCCAGGTGTGTGATGCTCTTATTACCTGTACCTTTGATGTCTTACGTTCACTCTTACTTGTTTACAGAGGCGCAATGTAGTTAATTATTGAGATAGCTTGTAATAGGTAATGTAATGAGAGAGAGAGAGAGAGAGAGAGAGAGAGAGAGAGAGAGAGAGAGAGAGAGAGAGAGAGAGAGAGAGAGAGAGAGAGAGAGAGAGAGAGAAAGGAAAGGAAATGAGACTATGAATGCATGAATGAATGAGTGAAAGAAAGAAAATAAGTAAGAGAGAGAGAGAGAGAGAGAGAGAGAGAGAGAGAGAGAGAGAGAGAGAGAGAGAGAGAGAGAGAGAGAGAGAGAGAGAGAGAGAGAGAGAGAGAGAGAAAATGAGAGACAATGAATGAATGAATGAGTGAGTGAAAGAAAGAGGAAATAAGTAAGAGAGAGAGAGAGAGAGAGAGAGAGAGAGAGAGAGAGAGAGAGAGAGAGAGAGAGAGAGAGAGAGAGAGAGAGCACTTACTCTAGAAACTCACCTGCCCTTGACTTCTTAATGAGGGTCTGGGAACGTTAGGCTACGCAGGTGAAAAGGTAAATATTATAAACAGCGACGCAAATGTGACCCATAAATGTAAATTCTCTCTCTCTCTCTCTCTCTCTCTCGCTGCAACAAGTTTCTCGCAAACCTAAAGTAGGAATACCGTCTCGTGCAGCTTATGAGAGAGAGAGAGAGAGAGAGAGAGAGAGAGAGAGAGAGAGAGAGAGAGAGAGAGAGAGAGAGCGTTACCTCCAGCACTCGGCCCCGAAACAGTGAACATTAAGTGCTATTTCCGCGCGGCTTTTCTCGAGACTTTTCAATGCAGGGCAGAAAGAGTGGAGGGATATTGCGTGAGCGGGGGATGGTAACACTGGCAGCGCTCAGGGATGGCAACACTGGCAACACTCGGGGATGGCAACACTGGCAGCGCTCGGGGATGGCAACACTCGGAGATGGCAACACGGGCAACGCTCGGGGATGGCAACACTGGCAACACTCGGGGATGGCAACACTGGCAACACTCGGGGATGGCAACACTGGCAACACTCGGGGATGGCCACACTGGCAACACTCGGGGATGGCAACACTGGCAACACTCGGGGATGGCAACACTGGCAACACTCGGGGATGGCAACACTGGCAACACTCGGGGATGGCAACACTGGCAACACTCGGGGATGGCAACACTGGCAACACTCGGGGATGGCAACACTGGCAACACTGGCAACACTCGGAGATGGCAACACTGGCAACACTCGGGGATGGCAACACTCGGGGATGGCAACATTGGCATCACTCGGGGATGGCAACACTGGCAACACTCGGGGATGGCAACACTGGCAACACTCGGGGATGGCAACATTGGCATCACTCGGGGATGGCAACACTGGCAGCGCTCGGGGATGGCAACATTAGCAACACTCGGAGATGGCAACACTGGCAACACTCGGGGATGGCAACATTGGCATCACTCGGGGATGGCAACACTGGCAACACTCGGGGATGGCAACACTGGCAACACTCGGAGATGGCAACACTGGCAACACTCGGAGATGGCAACACTGGCAACACTCGAGCTCCTTTCTTCCAATACACACGAAATGCATAATACTTTAACACGCCCCTAGAGAAAGAAAAAACACATCGTAGAGTTCATAATATTTCTTACGGTACTTTTTATTTATTTTTCTTGGACGATTTCGATTTGGGGGATGGCAACACTTTTTATTTTTTTCTTATGCACACAAAAGTATTCTAATCTATTTAATACGCCTCTAGAAAGTAAAATATCATATACTTCATAATATTTCCTACTTGTATTTCTCTTCCCTTTTTTTTTTTTTTTTTTTTTTTTTTTTTTTTTTTCCAGCAAAGGAGACAGCTCAAGGGCCCAAAAAATTAAAGATTATTAAAAAAAGCCCGCTACTCGCTGCTCCTAAAAAGAATCCAAAGAGGTGGCCGAAAGATAGGTCAGTTTCGGGAGGAGAGGTGTCCTGATACCCTCCTCTTGAAAGAGTTCAAGTCGTAGGCAGGAGGAAATACAGATGAAGGAAGATTGTTCCAGAGTTTACCAGCGTGAGGGATGAAAGAGTGAAGATGCTGGTTAACTCTTGCATAAGGGGTTTGGACAGTATAGGGATGAGCATGAGTAGAAAGTCGAGTGCAGCGGGGCCGCGGAAGGGGGGGAGGCATGCAGTTAGCAAGTTCAGAAGAGCAGTCAGCGTGGAAATATCGATAGAAGATAGAAAGAGAGGCAACATTGCGGCGGAATTTAAGAGGTAGAAGACTATCAGTATGAGGAGGAGAGCTGATGAGACGAAGAGCCTTTGCCTCCACTCTGTCCAGAAGAGCTGTGTGAGTGGAGCCCCCCCACACATGAGATGCATACTCCATACGAGGGCGGACAAGGCCCCTGTATATGGACAGCAACTGTGCAGGGAGAAGAACTGGCGGAGACGGTACAGAACGCCCAGCCTCGAGGAAGCTGATTTAGTAAGAGATGAGATATGAAGTTTCCAGTTGAGATTTTGAGTTAAGGATAGACCGAGGATGTGTAGTGTTGAGGAAGGTGATAGCTGGGTGTTGTCAAAGAATAGGGGATAGTTGTTTGGAAGATTGTGTCGAGTGGATAGGTGGAGAAACTGTGTTTTTGAGGCGTTGAAGGACACCAGGTTCTTCTTGCCCCAATCGGAAATAATAGTAAGGTCTGAGGCTAAGCGTTCTGCAGCCTCCAGCCTTGAGTCGTTAAGTTCCTGAAGGGTGGGTCTTCTATTAAAAGAAGTTGAATAATGCAGAGTGGAATCATCGGCGTAGGAATGGATAGGACAGTTCGTTTTGGAAAGAAGATCATCAATGAACAACAGAAAAAGAGTGGGAGATAGGACAGAACCCTGTGGGACACCACTAGACACCCTAGACGTTTTCGATTCGGTAATGTTGTTTCTCCTATATACACAAAGAGTAAAGTAACCATTTTAACACACCACTGGAAAAACAAAAGCAAATATCATATACTGCATAATATTTCCCACTTTTATTTCTCTTTTATTTCTTGAGCGTTTTCGATTTGGCAACGTTATTCTTTTCTGCTGCCTTGTTTTTCTTGTTTCGTGTTCGTGTGTGTCCGTGTTATTCTTCCTTGCTGTCTTTTGTTTTCCTTTTGTTTCGTGTTCGTGTGTGTCCGTGTTATTCTTCTCTGCTGTCTTGTTTTTCATCTGTTTCTTGTTCATGTGTGTCCATGTTTTCGATTTGGTAACGTTATTCTTTTCTGCTGTCTTTTGTTTTCCTTATGTTTCGTGTTCGTGTGTGTCCGTGTTATTCTTTTCTGCTGTCTTTTGTTTTCCTTATGTTTCGTGTTCGTGTGTGTCCGTGTTATTCTTTTCTGCTGTCTTTTGTTTTCCTTCTGTTTCGTGTTCGTGTGTGTCCGCGTTTTCGATTTGGTAACGTTATTCTTTTCTGCTGTCTTTTGTTTTTCTTCTGTTTCGGTGTCAGAGTTCGTGTGTGTTCGCAAGTTCGTCTCGAGTTTCTATTCTCAGACGCTCTCGGCTCTCACATCAAATATTTCCGAAGGCCACGAAGGGGATCAGTTGGGTCCTCATGAGTGTTTTCTTCACGTTCTTGGGGCAGAAGCCTTGTCAAAACTATCACTGGGATCATAATCTTAATTTACTATTTAGTCTGTTCAATGTAATAACCTAAACTCACTCCCCATTCATCATAACAAAGACTGGGGACTTCAAAACCGATTACTGATAACCCACGAAAGCTAATCCCTCTAAGCAATGGATTAAAAGAGTCAGATAGCTTTGTAATATTCGCCAGTATAATGAACGGCCGCGTGAAAGGGAAAAAAAAAGTACTATCCCAAAATTCGCTTGCCATTCACCATATCAACTATACACCTGAAAACCGATTACTGATAACGCGCGAACGATAATCCCTATAAGTAATGGATTAAAAAAGTCATATAGCTTTGTAATTTCGCCACTGTAATGAACGGCCGCGTGAAAGAGGAAAATAAAGTACTATACCAAAACTCGCTTGCCATTCACCATATCCACTATACACTTGAAAACCGATTACTGACAGCACTCAAAAGCTAATCCCTACAAGTAATGGATTAAAAGGGTCAGATAACTTTGTAATATTCGTCACTATAATGAACGGCCGCGTGAAAGAGAAAAATAAAGTACTATCCCAAAATTCGCTTCCCATTCACCATATCCACTATACACCTGAAAACCGATTACTGATAACGCTCGAACGATATTCCCTATAAGTAATGGATTAAAGGAGTCAGATAGCTTTGTAATATTCGGCACTATAATGAACGGCCGCGTGAAAGAGATAAATAAAGTACTGTCCTAAAATTCGCTTCACATTCACCATATCCACTATACACCTGAAAACCGATTACTGATAACGCTCGAACGATAATCCCTATAAGTAATGGATTAAAGGAGTCAGATGCTTTGTCATATTCGGTACTGCCACCGTGGACTTCAAACCCGATTACCGATGACTCGACGCTAATCCCTACAACTATTGAATTAAAAGAATCAGATAGCTTTGTAATATTCGGCTTTTTATGAACGGGGGCTTGAAAGAGATGAATTCGCTTCCCCTTTATTAATACAACGATCGTGGACTTGAAAACCGATTACTGATTACTCGAACGCTAATCCCTACAACTATTGAATTAAAAGAATCAGATAGCTTTCGAATATTCGGCTTTTTATGAACGGGGCCTTGAAAGAGATGAATTCGCTCCCCATTTATTATTACAACGATCGTGGACTTGAAAACCGGTTACTGATTATTCGAACGCTAATCCCTACAACTATTCAATTAAAAGAATCAGATAGCTTTGTAATATTCGGCTTTTTATGAACGGGCGCTTGAAAGAGACAAATTCGCTTCCCCTTTATTAATACAACGATCGTGGACTTGAAAACCGATTACTGATTACTCGAACGCTAATCCCTACAACTATTGAATTAAAAGAATCAGATAGCTTTCGAATATTCGGCTTTTTATGAACGGGCGCTTGAAAGAGAGAAATTCGCTCTCCATCCATCTTTACAACGACCGGGGCCTTGAAAACCGCACTCACTACAACTTTAAAAGGGAAAAGAACACACTGATAAAGGGAAGGGGACACATTTATAAAGGGAAGGGAACTCAATAAGGGACAGGGAACACATTAATAGAAGGAAGGGAACAGGGAACGCTAATCCCTACAACTATTGAATTAAAGGAATCAGATAGCTTTGTAATATTCAGCTTTCGGGCGCTTAAAACAGATGAATTTGCTCTCCATTCATCATTACAACCACGTGGACTTGAAAACCGATCACTGAAAACACTCAAACGCTAATCCCTACAACTACTGAAGTAAAGAATCAGATAGCTTTGTAATATTCAACGCTTTAATGAACAGGTGCGTGAAACAGATGAATAGCCTAACATTCGCTTCCCATTCCCTATATACGATTACTGTGCACACTCAAACACTAATTCCTACAACTACTGAAGTAAAGAATCAGATAGCTTTGTAATATTCGACGCTTTAATGAACAGGCGCGTGAAACAGATGAATAACCTAACATTCGCTTCCCATTCCCTATATACGATTACTGTACACACTCAAACACTAATTCCTACAACTACTGAATTAAAAGAATCGGATAGCTTTGTAATATTCGGCTTTCTAATGAACAGGCGCGTGAAACAGATGGATAACCTAAAATTCGCTTCTAATTCCCTATATACGAGTACTGTACACACTCAGACGCTAATCCCTTCAAGTTATAAATTAAAAAAAAAAAACATCAGATAGCTTTTTAATATTTGGCTTTCTAACGAACAGGCGCGTGAAACAGATGAATAACCTAAAATTCGCTTCTAATTCCCTATATACGAGTACTGTACACACTCAGACGCTAATCCATTCAAGTTATAGATTAAAAAAACGTCAGATAGCTTTTTAATATTCGACGCTTTAATGAACAGGCGCGTGAAACAGATGAATAACCTAAAATTCGCTTCTCATTCTCCATATACGAGTACTGTACACACTCCAACGCTAATCCATTCAAGTTATAGATTAAAAAAAACATCAGATAGCTTTTTAATATTCGGCTTTCTAACGAACAGGCGCGTGAAACAGATGAATAACCTAAAATTCGCTTCTAATTCCCCATATACGAGTACTGTACACACTCAGACGCTAATCCCTTCAAGTTATAGGTTAAAAAAACATCAGATAGCTTTTTAATATTCGACGCTTTAATGAACAGGCGCGTGAAACAGATGAATAACCTAAATTTCGCTTCTCATTCCCTATATACGAGTACTGTACACACTCATCCCTTCAAGTTATAGATTAAAAAAAAAACATCATATAGCTTTGTAATATTCGGCTTTCTAATGAAGGGACGCGTGAAGGATATGAACAAACACTACCCCCACTACCATAAAGCGAAACAACCTCTACGGGGCACACGTGAACCGCTTATTTTGCATCCTCTCTACGAACTTAATCTCGGTGAGTGATGGAGGCGGAGTGTAAGGTCGCCCGGCAAGGCTATTTTTGGGTTACTTCAAGGGGAGGGAAAACGACTTAAGGGGAATGCAGGTGAAGGTAAAGGCGGGAGCATACGTTATTTTAGCTGCGCGTGGTCTCGGTGCTCATCTCCGTGAATAACTTCCAAACACGAGAGACCCAAGTTAGGTTAGGAGGAAGTAACATCCCACGAGCACACTGAAAATAGATAAAAAAAGAAGGGAACACATTGAAGACATTTAGTTAGGTTAGGGTAGGTTAGGTTAGGTTAGGAGGAAATAACATCACACGAGCACACTGAAAATAGATAAAAAAAGAAGGGAACACATTGAAGACATTTAGTTAGGTTAGGTTAGGTTAGGTTAGGAGGAAATAACATCACACGAGCACACTGAAAATAGATCAAGAAAGAAGGAAACACATTGAAGACATTTAGTTAGGGTAGGTTAGGTTAGGTTAGGAGGAAGTAACACCACACAAGCACACTGAAAATAGATCAAGAAAGAAGGAAACACATTGAAGACATTTAGTTAGGGTAGGTTAGGTTAGGTTAGGTTAGGAGGAAGTAACACCACACAAGCACACTGAAAATAGATCAAGAAAGAAGGAAACACACTGAAGACATTTAGTTAGGTTAGGTTAGGTTAGGAGGAAATAACATCACACGAGCACACTGAAAATAGATCAAGAAAGAAGGGAACACATTGAAGACATTTAGTTAGGTTAGGTTAGGTTAGGAGGAAATAACATCACACGAGCACACTGAAAATAGATCAAGAAAGAAGGAAACACATTGAAGACATTTAGTTAGGTTAGGGTAGGTTAGGTTAGGTTAGGAGGAAATAACATCACACGAGCACACTGAAAATAGATAAAAAAAAGAAGGGAACACATTGAAGACATTTAGTTAGGTTAGGGTAGGTTAGGTTAGGAAGTAACATCACACGAATAAACTGGAAACAGACCAGGAAGGAAGGGAACACACTGAAAACTTTTATGGGAAAGAGAGCACACTGGTAAAAGGAAGACTCACATTGAAAACATTTAAGGGGAAGGGAGAAACGCACTCAATACAACTTTAATGGAAGAGAACTCGTTGATAAAGAGAACACATTGAACACATCTTAGGAGTTAGAGAACACATTGAAAGCATCGTAAAGGGAAGGGGAACATATTAATAAAGGCAAGGGGATACGTTAATAAAGGGAAGGGGACACATTAATAAAGGGAAAGAAAATGTATTAGTAAGGAGAAAGGAACATATTGGTAAAGGGAAGGGAACGTACTGAAAATATCGTAAAGGGAAGGGAAGGGGCCATTGAAAACCTCGTAAGGGAAGGGACAGGGAACACGTTGATAAAGGGAAGGGAAAACATTGATAAAGGGAACACTGGGAACATCGTAAAGGGAAGGGAAGACGCTGAAAACATCGTAAGGGGAAGTGAAAGGAACGCATTGATAGTCATTGCCGAGGAGACAACTTCGTAAACGTGACAGGCGTTCCCAAACTTCATCTGAGCGAGGAGGGACTAAGGAGGCGTCTGAGCAAGAATATTTCCGGAAACACGACAAATTTTTTACCCCTTACGTGTCTTTTAAAAATGGAATACATTGGAAATAGGAGAGATAAGGAAATGTGAACAGAAAGACGGTGAACAAGTAAACAAAAGAAGGAGAATATAGAGAGGCAAAACATACGTAGAAAGGAAGCAATATAGAAAGGTTTAGGTATTGACAGACTATATATGGATGGGACAGGAAGAGGAAAGAAGAAAATGGGAACAGAAAGATGGTGAACAAGTCAACAAAAGGAGGAGAATAGAGAAGTCAAAGATCTGTAGAAAGGAAGCAATATAGAAAGGTTTGGGTATTGACAGATTATATGTGGATGGGACAGGAAGGAGAAAGAAGAAAATGGGAACAGAAAGACGGTGAACACGTAAACAAAAGGAGATTAGAGAGGTAAAATATATGTAGAAAGAAAGCAATATAAAAATGTTTGGGTATTGAGAGACTATGTGGATGGGACAGGACGAGGAAAGAAGAAAATGGGAACAGAAAGACGATGAACAAGTGAACCAAAAAGGAGGAGAGTGAGGCAAGAGACAGGTGGAGTAGACGCACTATCATGGAAAGGTGTAGATATTGACAGGCTATGAGAAGGGATGACTAGGGAAGAAGGAAGAGGAGGAGGAGGAGGAGGAGGAATACATAGGAAGAACAGACACCAAAAGACCTATCGGTCTATGGCGAGGGTGTCTGTTTACTACCGCTACTGCTAGTAATCTACGTGTGGTAGAACAGGACAGAAAAGATGAAGGCTCCTCCCCACCCACCTCTCCCTCCGGCAACGTGCCGGCAGGAAATAGTTAGAAGAGAACACCATGTACCTTTAAGGAAGAAAGGGACATGGAAATTTTACAGTAAAGAGAGAAATAAGAGGAAATTACTACCCTTAACTTACACTACTGGTAACCTAAGCTGTGGGGGAAAATGACTTCATTACATAAGAACATAAGAACACAGAAACACAAGGAGACTGGAAGAAGTCGAGTGGCCTACACAGGGCAGCCTTAGGATCCCCCCTAATACTCACGATGGGTGAGGTGTAGTTTCAGGGGCACAGGTGGAGGCTTGATCCTCGTTTTACCGGCGGTACTAGGCACGGCACCAGTAACCTGTCACCTTACTGCACCCACACCTCACTCCACCTGTCATGCGGACATTAACTGTTGCTTTACTCTATTGTTAACTTACGCTACTTGCAATCTAGGTTGTGGGGGAGAATAATATGGATTTAGGTTGACGTCTTGCTGCAGTCTGCCTGAAAACATGCGAAGAAGGGTCAGTATAATCTTATATCCCTGGAGTACTTATCCAATGAAGACTTGAAGCTACTGATACTCTGTGCGCTAACTACTGACGGTGGGAGTTTATTCCAGTGATCGACGACTCTATTATTGAAAAAACTTTTGCGCACCAATGTGTTACATCGGTTTCCCTTTAACTTCATACCGTTGCTGCGTGTTCTTGTGTTGGTGTCTGAAATAGGCTATCTGGTTTAGTGTTGTCGAATCCATGAAGGATTTTGAACACTCCAATTAAGTCCCCTCTTATCCTTCGCTTTTTTAGGGAAAACATATCTAAAAGCTTTAAACGCTCGTCGAGGAGGAGGAGGAGGAGGAGGAGGAGGAGTAGCGTACATGAATAAGTGATCAGGGAGGGGGGAACTGAGGTAATAGAGAGAGAGAGAGAGAGAGAGAGAGAGAGAGAGAGAGAGAGAGAGAGAGAGAGAGAGAGAGAGAGAGAGAGAGAGAGAGAGAGAGAGAGAGAGAGAGAGAGAGAGAGAGAGAGAGAGAGAGAGAGAGAGAGAGAGAGAGCGGACGCAACATATGGGATTAGGCGAGTTAGGGGAGGCGGTGGCTGAGTGGTTAGCGTGAGGGAGCCGCGTCTTAAAGGGCCGCAAGCGAGGAGATAGAGTGATACAGATAGTAATAGCGAGATAGAGATAGAGAAGCCGATAAACATAGACCAAATACGGTTACAGAAATAGAGAAGCCTTGAAACTCTCTCGGAAACAACCTAACCCATAGAAACGACAATAAGAGAGAATATGAACTATAATAATCTATAATCTTTTTAGGGGCAGTAAGTAGCGGGCTTTTTTTTCATTGTTGTTGTTTTTTTAAGCCCTTGACCTTTCTCCTTTGCTGTAAAAAAAGAAAAAGAAAAATAAGAAGAGAGAAAAACAAAAATTAAATCTCAAATATAGTTCTAAAAAGTCTTGATACCGTCATGAAACAACCTCACCCACACAAATCACAAAACCACCACCAACACTAAGAAACACTACCACCACGAAAGACCAAGAGAGAGACAAACTAACATAACAGGTACATGAAATAACACCTGTGAAGCCTGAAGCGCACCTGGTTATCCTATTTCCCTGACGCTGGATGCAGGATACGCGGCTCTGTGTGCAGGATATTCGACCGGGCAGCTCTTCACTTCCTCTTTCATCCCTGTGTGTGCGTGAGGAATGAGGAGAATGACGAAAAGGGGCGTCAGGGGAAGGGTTGACTCGTGTTTAGGGAATGCTGGCGTGTGTGTGTGTGTGTGTGTGTGTGTGTGTGTGTGTGTGAAGGAGAGGTATGAAGTGGATGGTGGAGGTGTCAGTGAGTGTGTGGAATGAGGGGAATGGTGGACCAGAGGCGTAAGCTAATGGATTGATATGTGTTGGGGTGGAATGCTGGGGTGTGTGTGTGCGAGAGAGTGGAGTGAGGTGTCAATGAGTATGTGGAATGAGAAGAATGACGGGCGAGAGAACGTAAGCGAGTGGAATGACTGATGTTAAAGTGGAATGTTAGCATGTGTGTGCGTGTGAGTGTGTGTGTGTGTGTGAGAGAGAGAGAGAGAGAGAGAGAGAGAGAGAGAGAGAGAGAGAGAGAGAGAGAGAGAGAGAGAGAGAGAGAGAGAGAGAGAGAGAGAGAGAGAGAGAGAGAGAGAGAGAGAGAGAGAGAGAGAGAGAGAGAGAAGTGGATGGTTGCGGTGGTGGAGTCAGGTAAGTGGAAATCGTGTGAATCAAGAGAGAGAAAGAGAGAGATAAGTGGATTAAAAGTAAATAGTGGAATTGGTGGTGGAAGTATTCGAAATGTAAATTGAATCGGTGTCGGTAATTAGAATGTGCGCTGTGAGTGTGTGAGAGAGAGAGAGAGAGATGGAAATGAGTCTGTTAGTTGTGAGTACGTGTGTGAAAATGAATGAAATGAAAGTGAGTACAGATTGAATGAGGGTGAGAACAAGTGGAATGAATGTGGGAGTAAGTGGAATGAGTATGAAAGTAGTGGAGAGAAGTGGAATGGACGTAAGATAAAGTGGAATGAATGTGGGAGTAAGTGGAATGAGTATGAAAGTAGTGGAGATAAGTGGAATGGACGTAAGATTAAGTGGAATGAATGTGGAAGTAAGTGGAATGAGTATGAAAGTAGTGGAGAGAAGTGGAATGGACGTAAGATAAAGTGGAATGAATGTGGAAGTAAGTGGAATGAGTATGAAAGTAGTGGAGAGAAGTGGAATGGACGTAAGATAAAGTGGAATGAATGTGGAAGTAAGTGGAATGAGTATGAAAGTAGTGGAGAGAAGTGGAATGGACGTAAGATAAAGTGGAATGAATGTGGAAGTAAGTGGAAGGAGTATGATAGTGGTGGAGAGAAGTGGAATGGACGTAAGATAAAGTGGAATGAATGTGGAAGTAAGTGGAAGGAGTATGATAGTGGTGGAGAGAAGTGGAATGGACGTAAGATAAAGTGGAATGAATGTGACAAGTGGAATGAATATGTAAGTGGAATGAGTATGATAGTAGTGGAGAGAAGTGGAATGAATATGAGAGAAGTAGAATGGACATGAAAGTGGAATGGGCATAAGAGAAAGTGGAATGAATATGAGAGAAGTAGAATGGACGTGAGAGAAAGTGGAATGAATATGAGAGAAGTTGAATGGACGTAAAAAAAAATGAAATGAATGTGAGAAATATGGTATGGACGTTAGAGAAAGTGGAATGAATGTGATAAAAATGGTATGGACGCAAAATAAAGTGGAATGAATGTGTGTATGTGTGTGTGTGTGTGTGTGTGTGTGTGTGTGTGTGTGTGTGTGTGTGAGGGCAAGGCCAAAACGAGACAAATTGACGCTCGTTGTCGGTGTAACTTGAGCCTCTAAATTTACTCGCCTTGTCCTTCAGTGTCGGCAAACGTTTTAGATTCCGCGCGCAACACAAACGTTCGCAACACTCCCTTTCCCGTTGGCGAGGTCAGAACACACAAGGACGCCATCTGTCGGGCTTTGAAACACGAAAACACCGCCATCTATTAAGTATTATTGCTCTCCCGACGTGTTTTTGGTCCCTTTCGTCTGTATTTTTTTTTTGGTGGAAGCTACAATAAGAGTTTTGATCCCTTTCTCTTTCTAGTGGAAGCTGCAATAGGATCCGATACGATGGTCGCCGGTTAGGATCGGTTATAAATCATCTTTGTCGTGGTGTTGTGATTGTCAGTCGTTCTCACGGGTACACGGGGTCCAGTTTATGTGCTTCATACAATCATCTATACTAACAGCAGGAGCCTCAGAAACAAGATAGACTTACTAAGGGGTGAAGCTTGTTCAGAAAATTTTGACATAATAGCGATCACTGAGACATGGATAGACTTTGCTAATAGAAATTTTAGGTCAGAATTTGAAATAACGGGTTATCAGATGTTTCACAAAGACAGAAGGGGCAGAAAGGGAGGTGGAGTTGCGCTATATGTTAAAGACTCACTTAAATGTTTAGTTAACAACTCAGTCAAAACTAACATGGATTCAGAATCAGTTTGGGTGGACGTTTACAAAGGGAAAGAAAAACTAACTCTAGGAGTTATATACAGGCCACCCAACCTTAACAGGCAGGACACGAGTATATTACTACAGGAGATTGGCAGGGCGAGTATGAGTAGAAATGTCTGCGTAATGGGGGACTTTAATTATAGGAATATAGACTGGGAAGATCTAGTGGGTGACCTGGAAGCCGAGGACTTTCTTGAAGTTATACAAGATAATTTCCTTAAGCAGGTAGTTACTGAGCCTACCAGAGGAGATAACATATTAGACTTAGTCCTAACCAATAATGGGAACTTGCTACGTGAGTTGGAGGTGGGCGGAGAGTTAGGAAATAGTGATCACAGAACGGTTCGTTTTAGGTTAGACTGGGCGGTAACCCGTGATCCAAACCCAGTGTTAGTGCCAGATTTTAGAAGAGCAAACTACGAGGGGCTTCGAAGACATCTTGAAGGGGTAAACTGGGATAATTTAGGGATTCATGAGGGCCAGAACTGCGGATTGGAGAGCCAGGAGAACCAGGTAGAAATGTCTTACAATAATTTAGTTAGAGTAATAGTAGAGGGGCAAGAACAGCATATACCACAGCGAACACTTAGAAAAGAAAACAATGATCCTAAGTGGATGACTCGTGGACTAAAACACGAGATTGGGTTAAAGAATGGAATTTATCAGAAAATAAAGAATGGGGAAACACATCTCAGGGGCCGGTACGTCGAACTATCTAGATTAGTTAAGAAAACACCAGGATAGCAAAAAAGAACTATGAGATCAAAGTAGCAAATGAGGCGAAAAGTAATCCTAAGGGCTTCTTTCAGATGTATAGAACAAAAACACGGGAGAAAATTGGACCGCTGAAAACAAACACAGGGGAGCTAGTAGAAAATTACGAAAATATGAGCACATTGTTGAACGACTACTTCCTTTCAGTATTCACACAGGAGGATCGAACGACTATACCGGAAAGAGTTCAGGTGTACGAGGGCGGGGATGGCGATAAATTGAGGGATATAATCATTACCAGGCAAGTAGTTCAGGATGAGATAGATAAGCTTAAGAAGAACAAGTCGCCAGGTCCTGACGGGATATTTCCGAGGGTATTAAAGGAGCTAGGTGATATAATCAGTGACCCACTAACCGACATCTTTAAGATGTCGGTAAATACTGGCTATGTGCCGAGCCTATGGAAAGTAGCTAATGTGACGCCGATTTTCAAAAAGTGGGACAGGTCAGTTGCTTCAAACTATCGCCCAATTAGCTTAACATCGGTTATAGGGAAGATGCTGGAGTCCATAATAGCCAGGAACATTCGGGAGCATTTAGAGAAACATAGCTTAATTCACGACTCGCAGCATGGGTTCACAAAAGGTAGGTCATGCCTCACCAATCTCTTGTCCTTCTACAATAAAGTATTTGAGGCGGTTGACAGAGATGAAAATTATGATGTAATCTATCTTGATTTTAGTAAAGCGTTTGACAAAGTTCCTCACCAACGACTGTTGCTTAAATTACAGGCTCACGGAGTAGAGGGTAAAGTTTTGAACTGGGTCAAGGCGTGGCTTAGCAATAGGAAGCAAAGAGTGCAAATCAATGGTAAAAGATCTGACTGGGGATGTGTTACGAGTGGGGTCCCACAAGGTTCGGTATTAGGTCCACTTTTGTTTATTATTTATATCAATGACTTAGACACAGGAATTAGTAGTGATGTTAGTAAATTTGCAGATGATACGAAGATCGGTAGAGTAATTGAGTCGGATCAGGACGCTAGTATTCTCCAAGGTGAACTCAACAGATTATATGACTGGGCGGATAAATGGCAGATGGAGTTCAATGTAGGGAAGTGCAGTATTCTGAGTGTAGGTAGGAACAACCCTCACATAACTATTGCTTAAATGACACTCTCATAAGTAGGTCTGGGTGCGAGAGGATTTAGGGGTCTTAGTGAGCTCTGATCTCCGTCCAAGGGCACAATGCATTCAAGCTAGAAATCGAGCTAATAGGGTACTGGGATTTATTTCAAGGAGCGTAAGCAACAGAAGCCCCAGTCTTCCTCAAACTATATTTAGCATTAGTTAGACCTCATCTTGACTATGCGGTTCAGTTCTGGTCACCCTACTATAGAATGGATATCAAAATGTTAGAATCGGTGCAGAGGAGGATGACTAAGATGATTCAGGGGTTGAGAAACTTGCCATACGAGGAAAGACTCAAACAGTTAAACTTGCATTCTCTAGAAAGGCGAAGGGTGCGTGGAGACATGATCGAGGTTTATAAATGGATGAAGGGCTTTAATAAGGGAGACATTCATAAGGTTTTGTTGGTAAGAGAACCGGGTAGGACACGAAGTAACGGGTTTAAACTGGATAAATTCAGATTCAACAGGGACATAGGCAAAAATTGGTTTACTAACAGGGTGGTGGATGAGTGGAATAGGCTTAGCAGTCATGTGGTGAGTGCCAATACAATTGTCACATTCAAAAATAGACTAGATAAATTCATGGACAGCGATAATAGGTGGGGTTAGATACACGGGAGCTTAGGGTCAAAGGAGCTGCCTCGTACAGGCCTACCGGCCTCTTGCAGACTCCTGCGTTCTTATGTTCTTATGTTCTTATGTTCATAGGAGAAGTAAACTGTGGTAACATGTATCTTCTTGTGAGGAATATATTTACCCGGTACACCCGAAATTGACCTCTTTTCGCTACTCTTTACTTTTTACTTTTGTGGGAGCGGCGAGTAGCGGGCTTTTTTTTATGTACCCTTTTTGTTGCCCTTGAGCCGTGTCCTTTGATGTAAAAAAAAAAAAAAAAAAAACTCGATCATGGTTTAAAGAGACTGAGATGATCGCTCCGGTATAGCCCTGGGTATTCTCAGACGCTTCCACCTCACATAAACCATTTCCAAAGGGCCGAAATGCAGATAAATCGGGCTTTTATGAGTAATTCTTTACATTCATGGTACAGAAGAAGGATCAAACTACCACCAGGGTCCAAAAACTACCCCTGGAAATGCCCAAAACGCCTACGAAAGCCTTGTGAAATATGAGTGCTTGGGCGCCGATACGAATACGGGTCTTAGGCTTCAGCTCCACCTCACGCCTGTTAATTGGTCTATATAAGCAGCGTGCCGCCTCTGAAGGGACTCATGCATAATAAGTGAGGACAAATATTTATGATCTCGACGCGTGTTGGAGTTTCCCGAGCGATATACGGAGAGTGGATGGAGCAGCGGAACGGAGTGAAGTGGATGATAGTGATGATGGTAATGATGATGAGGATGATGGTGAAGATGAGGTCGTGTTTTTTATTTATTTATTTATTATTTTTTTTTTTTACAGCAAAGGAGACAGTTCAAGGGGAAAAAAAGGAAACAATAATGAAAAAAAGACCACAAAAAAAGCAAAATTTATGAGTGTTTTTGTTTGTCTCAAGAGTGTGAAGGTGACAGCATTTTTGGTTAATAGTCTCAGTATTGTTCCTTATTTATTTTGTTAGTTAGTTTGTCAGTTAGTCAGTCAGTCAGTCATTTATTTGTCTTTTAAAGGTTTGGAGATTCTCACTTAATAATTTAACGTAATGCTATTTGGGAAGTGTATTTTTATCTCATTATGTATATACCTATTATTCTTCACGAGTTATTCTACGCGTGTGTGTAATAATAATAATAATAATAATAATAATAATAATAATAATAATAATAATAATAATAATAATAATAAACGGCTCATTAAGTCTTATGAGCCGTGAGGTTGTAAATATACATAATACAGATACATCGTGAATAACAGAAATGCATATATGGAAAAAAAAACACAGAATGAATGGTGTTAGGGTTCGGTGGCTTAAAGTATCTGGGATTGAGATGCTGCTGGTGTAGGAGTGGAAGGGAGGTGGAGGAGGGGAGGTGGAGTGCAGTGTGGTGGTGCCTGGGTGGGGGTAGGTTGAAGGGAGGGAGGTCATACACTTCCAAATGGCGGCAAGATGTGTGTGTGTGTGTGTGTGTGTGTGTGTGTGTGTGTGTGTGTGTGTGTGTGTGTGTGTGTGTGTGTGGAAACCTTTTAGTCAGATCTCCCAAAAAAAGGGTTTACTTGGAATATACATAAGTTCTAGTCACCTGAATTACCTAAGCGACCATGAATAATTAACTTTTTTAGTAGTGAGAGATTTCAGGACGCGTTGCCTTGAGAGACGTAGAGATCGCCACTGACTTCTCAGCTTAAGGTATTCCGTCTACATTACCACAAGACACTGAGACTAATGCTTTAATCTAATTCCACCAGCGCTGCCAGGGACGAGGCATAATCTAGGCGCCACATTCTCCAGCACTTCGCGGCCTACACAGCCACATTTGATAAGGTTTTCGTAGAGTTTGTGTTAGTATTTCCATGGGGTAGTTTTATGAGCCCAGTGATAGTTTGACAAGGCTTCTGCACTATGGACGTGAAAAACAGAGAGGTCCTTATATTCTCCAACATTTCGGAGCTTACACACCCACATCTGATAAGGCTTTCGTAGAGGTTGAGTTAGTATTTCCATGGGGTAGTTTTATGAGCCCAGTGATAGTTTGACAAGGCTTCTGCACTATGGACGTGAAAAACAGAGAGGTCCTTATATTCTCCAACATTTCGAGCTGACATACCCACATTTGACAAGGCTTCTGCACCATTAACGTGAAAAACAGAGAGGTTCATAATTATATTCTCCAGCACTTCGCGGCCTACACACCCACATCTGATAAGGCTTTCGTAGAGGTTGTGTTAGTATTTCCATGGGGTAGTTTTATGAGCCTAGTGATAATTTGACAAGGTTTTTGCACTATGAACGTGAAAAACAGAGAGGTCCTTATTCTCAAACATATTGGGGTTTACACAGCCACATCTGATTAGGCTTTCATAGAGGTTGAGTTAGTATTTCCATGGGTAGTTTTGTGAGCCCAGTGATAGTTTGACAAGGCATCTGCACTATGGACGTAAAAAAACAGAGAGGTTCATATATTCTCCAACACTTCGCGGCCTACACACCCACATCTGATAAGGCTTTCGTAGAGGTTGTGTTAGTATTTCCATGGGGTTGTTTTATGAGCCTAGTGATAATTTGACAAGGTTTTTGCACTATGAACGTCAAAAACAGAGAGGTCCATGTATTCTCCAACATTTCGGGCTTACACACCCACATTTGGTAAGGCTTTCGTAGAGGTTGTGTTAGTATTTCCATGGGTAGTTTTATGAGCCTAGTGATAGTTTGACAAGGCTTCTGCACCATTAAGGTGAAAAACAGAGAGGTCCTTATACTCAAATATTTCGGGGTTTACACATCCACATTAGATAAGGCTTTCGTAGAGGTTGTGCTAGAGTTCCCCAGTGATAGTTTGACAAGACTTCTGCACCATAAACGAGAAGAACACTCATGAGAACCCGACTGACCTCCTCTGTGACCTTTGGAAATATATACTTGTTGTGAGAACCGAAAGCTTCTAAGAAAACGGACTGTAGCTTAGCGTTCCCTCTCACCTGGGCAGACACTCCGCGCTAACACCTTTAGAATCTCGTTTGATCAGTGTTGCCAGAAAAGAGGAAAAGGGTCCGGGAGTGTGTTTGGCTTTCATGTTTGTCCCATATTGGTGTGACGAGAGTTTTGTTGTGTTTGTTTATTGTATTGACCAACTGTTGCAAATAAAGATAAATGAGAGAGAAGAGAAGGGAAGGGATCGATAGGGAAAAGGAGAACGGAGGTCGAGAAAGGGAGATGGATGAGAGAGAGAGAGAGAGAGAGAGAGAGAGAGAGAGAGAGAGAGAGAGAGAGAGAGATGAAGACCGTTTGTTTGTCCACTCATCCATTAGTCTGTCGAACTTTTTTTTTAACTTTGCTTCTCTCTCTCTCTCTCTCTCTCTCTCTCTCTCTCTCTCTCTCTCTGTTTTTCATGACCACTGGCCCTTACTTGTTTATTCATGTCCTCTCTCTCTCTCTCTCTCTCTCTCTCTCTCTCTCTCTCTCTCTCTCTGTTTTTCATGGTCACTGGCCCTCAACTCGTTTATTCATGTTATCTCTCTCTCTCTCTCTCTCTCTCTCTCTCTCTCTCTCTCTTCCCATCCTCCCTCCCTCTCTCTCTTAGTTTTTCATGGTCACTGGCCCTTACTTGTTTATTCATGTTCTCTCTCTCTCTCTCTCTCTCTCTCTCTCTCTCTCTCTCTCTCTCTCTCTCTCTCTCTCTCTCTCTCTCTCTCTCTCTCTCTCTCTCATTAGATCAGAGTCACTTTATCAGATCGCACTTAACACATTTAACTCGATTTACATTTCATTACGATTCGGTTCTTCGCTAGTGAATAATTTTTTTAACCTTTCCTCTTCTTTTACTTACAAAATTACAATACATGAATAAGTAAGCAAGTAAGTAGAGTAAGATTAATAAGCAAGAGACATAGTTACTTACCTAAACATATTTCTTCAACGTTATAATCAAGTTTTACGCATTTTTTATCACCCAAAACGGAGAAAGTGAAAATAAATGAATGTATAAGTAAATAAAAATGGAAATGCGTAATAAATAAGTAAGCAAGTAAGTAGATAATAATCAAGAGACTTATTTTCTTATCTCAACCCATTTACTTTTCGTTATAATCAAGTTAAACGGATTTATTTCATCACCAACAAGAACGAAGGTAAAAATAAACAAACAAAGCATCAGACCACACCGCAAACTTAGGCTCCGACTCTTTATACGGCAAATAATCGATAGTCAGTATAGATGACACAAAGCGGTACGGGAAGGCAGATACACGTCCCTATAGCCTACTGTGTGTGTGTGTGTGTGTTTGTGTGTGAGAGAGAGAGAGAGAGAGAGAGAGAGAGAGAGAGAGAGAGAGAGAGACAGACAGAAAAGAGAGAAAACGGGAAACCTAAATTCGACGATAGACGCAAAGACAAACAATAACACATGGATTAACTACAATACTAGAGAGAGAGAGAGAGAGAGAGAGAGAGAGAGAGAGACACAGAAAAGAGAGAAAACGGGAAACCTAAATTCGACGATAGACGCAAAGACAAACAATAACACATGGATTAACTACAATACTAGAGAGAGAGAGAGAGAGAGAGAGAGAGAGGTATTCCATCATCTATAGATTCCATGGTCCGCCCAAACAAACAGATTAAATCCTCCGAAGCGGGATTATCGACAGAAACTGAAGTGGGGTTGTCATGAACGCGGGAGAGAGAGAGAGAGAGAGAGAGAGAGAGAGAGAGAGAGAGAGAGAGAGAGAGAGAGAGAGAGACAGACAGAAAAGAGAGAAAACGGGAAACCTAAATTCGACGATAGACGCAAAGACAAACAATAACACATGGATTAACTACAATACTAGAGAGAGAGAGAGAGAGAGAGAGAGAGAGGGAGAGAGAGAGAGACACAGAAAAGAGAGAAAACGGGAAACCTAAATTCGACGATAGACGCAAAGACAAACAATAACACATGGATTAACTACAATACTAGAGAGAGAGAGAGAGAGAGAGAGAGAGAGGTATTCCATCATCTATAGATTCCATGGTCCGCCCAAACAAACAGATTAAATCCTCCGAAGCGGGATTATCGACAGAAACTGAAGTGGGGTTGTCATGAACGCGGGAGAGAGAGAGAGAGAGAGAGAGAGAGAGAGAGAGAGAGAGACGGATGGAGGGAGAGGAAAAAGAATCACAGAACACAGAGAAGAGGAGGAGGAAGGTGGAAAGAATAGAGAGAAGAGGCAAGGAAAAGGAAGAAATGGAGGAAAAAGGTGGAGGAGAATGGTGGAGGAAAGAAAGTGGAGTTAAAAAGAAGGGAGAAGAGAAGGAAAATAATAAAGATAAAGGAGAGGCGGGAGAGATTGGCGAAGGAAAAGGGAGGAAAAGGTGGAAATTGATGAAAATAAGGTGGATTAGTATGGTGGAGAAAAGAAAGTGGAGCTAAAAAAGAAAGGGAGAAGAGGAGGAAAGAAATTAGACGATAAAGGAGAGACAGGAGAGATTGGAGAAGGAAAAGGGAGGAAAAGGTGGAAATTGATGAAAAAAAGGTGGATTAGTATGGTGGAGAAAAGAAAGTGGAGTTAAAAAAAAGGAAAGGAGAAGAGAAGGAAAGAAATTTGACGATAAAGGAGAGGCGGGAGAGATTAGCGAAAAGAAAGAAAGGTAGAGAAAGAAACATTATCATCAAGTTTAACGCATTTTTTATCACCCAAAAACGGAGAAAGTGAAAATGAATTAACGTATAAGTAAATAAAAATGGAAATACGTAATAAACAAGTAAGCAAGTAAGTAAATAATAAGTAAATAAGTAAGGGAAGTTTAGAAAAGGGGATGAAGGAAATGGAGGAGGTGGAAGAAAGGGAGGAATGAAGGAGAATTGAAGGAAGGAGAGCCAGACGGAAGAGAGGGAATCGATGAGGAAGGAGTAAAGGAAGGAAGGAAGGAAGGAAGGAAAGGGAGGAATGTAGGAAAGAAGGGAGGTGGAGAAAAAGGAGTGAAGGAAAGGGGGGAGGTTGAAGAAAGGGAGGAATGAAGGAGGATTGAAGGAAGGAGAGCCAGACGGAAGAGAGGGAATCGATGAGGAAGGAGGAAAGGAAGGAAGGAAGAAAAGGGAGGAATGTAGGAAAGAAGGAAGGTGGAGAAGAGGGAATGAAGGAAAGGGGAGGAGGTGAAAGAAAGGGAGGAATGAAGGAAAACTGAAGGAAAGAAAGCCAGACTGAAGGAGGGAATCGATGAGGAAGGAGTAAAGGAAGGAAGCAAAAAAGGAAAGGAAGGAAAGAAGGGAGGTGGAGAAAAGGGAATGAAGGAAAGGGAGGAGGTGGAAGAAAGGGAGGAATGAAGGAGAACTGAAGGAAAGAGAAAGCTAGAGGAAGGAGTAAAGGAAGGAAGCAAAGAAGGAAAGGAAGGAAAGAAAGGAAGTGGAGAAATGGGAATGAAGGAAAGGGAGGAGGTGGAAGAAAGGGAGGAATGAAGGAGGAGAAGGAGGGAATCGATGAGAAAGGAAGGAAGGAAGGAAGGAAATTGAAGCTCGACAGGTTAAATAAATGAAGAGAATTAGAGGAAAGGAAAGAAAAGAAGGAATTATTGAGATAGAGGAAAATAAGAAAGAAGGAAAAAAGATGAATATGTGAAAATGAGAAAAAGGAAAACAGGAAAAAAGAGAGGGAGAGGAAAAGTGAGGAAGCTAAAGAGGGGGAAAGGGAAGGGAAGGAAAGGATGGAGGAAAGGAATGAAGAGAGAGAAGAGGAGGAGGAGGAGGAGGAAAAATTTGAAGGAAAGAAGGAGGAAGGAGAGAGTGAAAAGATAAGTGAAGGAAGAGCAAGGAAGCCAAGGAAGGGGGAAGGGAAGGGAAGGGTGGAGGAAAGGAGTGAAGGGAGAGAGAATGAGGAGGGAGGAAGGAAAAATGGAAGAAAGGAGAAAAGAAGGAAAACTGAAGGAAAGAAGGAGGAAGGAGAGTATAAAAAATGAGTGAAGGAAGAAGTAAAGAAAAGGAGGGAAATGGAGAAATAGAGGAAAAGCGAGGAAGCCAAATGGGAAGGAACATGGGGAAGGGAGAGGAGGAGGAGGAGGAGGAGGAGGAAAGGGGGGGAGGGGGGGGAAGGGAGGGGCCGCCATTGATCGTAGCGGCCCCACACCTGGTTAGGCGAGGCACACCCAAAGAGAGAGAGAGAGAGAGAGAGAGAGAGAGAGATTCATTGCAGAAGTTTTTTAAGTCGTAGTGGTTGTCTAAGTAGTAGTAGTAGTAGTAGTAGTAGTAGTAGTAGTAGTAGTAGTAGTAGTAGTAGTAGTAGTAGTAGTAGTAACATAACATTGGTAGTACGAACAACAACAACAACAACAACAACAACAACAACAACAACAATAACAAAACAACCACAGTCACCACCACCACCACCACCATCACCACAACCACCCCCACCACCACCACCACCAACAACAACAACAACAACAACAACACTCAGGTCACGATCTAAAGGTGTAACATGACATCAATCGCGTGTTTGTGTGTGTGTGTGTGTGTGTGTGTGTGTGTGAGTGTGTGTGTGACGTCATAAAGTCAGGTGTGTGACGCAGTAGTAATGGGCGTCACCTGCATTGGGAGGAGGAGGAGGAGGAATACATAGGAATACATAGGAAGAACAGACACCAGAAGATCTCTCGGTCTATGGCGAGGGTGTCTGTTTACTACCGCTACTACTAGTAATCTACGTGTGGTAGGACAGGACAGAAAAGATGAAGGCTCCTCCCCACCCACCTCTCCCTCCGGCAACGTGCCGGCAGGAAATAGTTAGAAGAGAACACCATGTACCTTTAAGGAAGAAAGGGACATGGAAATTTTACAGTAAAGAGAGAAATAAGAGGAAATTACTACCCTTAACTTACACTACTGGTAACCTAAGCCGTGGGGGAAAATGACTTCATTACATAAGAACATAAGAACACAGAAACACAAGGAGACTGGAAAAGGACGAGTGGCCTACACAGGGCAGCCTCAGGATCCCCCCTAATACTCACGATGGGTGAGGTGTAGTTTCAGGGGCACAGGTGGAGGCTTGATCCTCATTTTACCGGCGGTACTAGGCACGCACCAGTAACCTGTCACCTTACTGCACCCACACCTCACTCCACCTGTCATGCGGACATTAACTGTTGCTTTACTCTATTGTTGACTTTCGCTACTTGCAATCTAGGTTGTGGGGGAGAATTATATGAATATAGGCTGAGGTCTTGCTGCAATCTGTCTGAAAACATGCGAGAAAGGGTCAGTATAATCTTATATCCCTGAAGTACTTATCCAAAGAAAACTTAAAGCTATTGATACTCTGTGCGCTAACTACTGACGTGGAAGTCTATTCCAGTGATCGACGACTCTGTTAATGAAAAAAAGTTCTGTACACCTATGTGTTACATCGATTTCCCTTTAACTTCATACCGTTGCTGCGTGTTCTTGTGTTGGTGTCTTTCTGAAATAGACTATCTGGGTTAATGTTGTCGAATCCATTAAGGATTTTGAACACTTCAATTAAGTCCCCTCTTATCCTTCGCTTTTTTAGGGAAAACATATCTAAACGCTTTAAACGCTCGTCATATGGCAAGTTTCGGAGCGCTGGAATTTGTTTGGTTGCTCGTCGCTGTATCCTTTCTAGCAAAACTTGATCTTTGGTATAGTTCGGTGACCAGAACTGAACGGCGTATTCTAGGTGTGGTCTTACAAATGCTAAATATAATCTCTTCATAAGTTCGGGTGATTTATAATCAAAGTTTCTTGAGATTAATCCTAACATCATATTGTCTTTTTTACTCGCTGCAGAACATTGATCATTCATTTTAAGAGTGTTACTGATAATGACACCAAGATCTTTTTCTTGTTTTACTTCGCTGAGCTCATGTCCTTGAATCTGATATTTAAAGTTAGGATTTTTTTCACCTATGTGCATTACTTTACATTTATCTACGTTAAAACTCATTTGCCATTTTTCGCTCCAGTCGGCAAGTCTTATTAAGTCTGATTGAATGTTTTCGCAACTTTGACCGTTCATTACCGTACCTCCTAATTTGGTGTCGTCGGCGAATTTGGCTACTTTTGATAGGATATCAGTTTCTAAGTCGTTCACGTAAATTATGAATAGTGTTGGCCCCAGGACCGAGCCTTGGGGCACGCCACTGGTGACGGGCTGCCAATCCGATGCTTCACCATTAAGAACTACACGTTGTTCTCTGTTGGTGAGCCAGTCATGAATCCACGCACATAGATGGTCGTTAATACCGTGGGAACGCGGTTTTGAAATAAGCCTAACGTGAGGAACTTTATCAAACGCTTTCTGAAAATCTAGGTAAATTACGTCATATGGGCTTCGGGCGTCCCAACATGTATAAACATCGTTGAAAAAGGTTAATAGGTTGGTAAGGCAAGACCGATTACTACGAAATCCATGCTGACTGTCAGTTATCAAATCATTTGTTTCGAGGAAAGTGATCATTTTATCCCTGATTATTTTTTCGAATAGTTTAATTAGGACAAACGTAAGGCTGATGAGACGATAATTACTGGCTTGTTTTTTGTCTCCTTTTTTAAAGATCGGGGTAATATTGGCCTTTTTCCACTCGAGAGGCACACTGGCCTGTGCTAATGACTTGTTGAATATTAATGTTATGGGTAATTCTAGCTGTTGACTACATTCTCTCAACACGCGAGGAGATAAATTGTCGGGGCCCGAAGATTTATTTGGATCTATTTTCTGCAGTTACGCACGCACTTCACTGATATCAATTTCTGTCAGTGCAAACTTATGTTCTTCAGGGCCTTGAAAAATTTTCTTCGGGGCTGGAATCGATGTCATGTTCTCTTTTGTAAATACGCAACTAAAGGTTGAATTTAGGACCGACGCCATACCTTTATCACCACTAATCGTATTGCCACTTAATAATAGTGGGCCGATATTATTTTTAACAGTTTTTTTGTTTCTTATGTAACTGAAAAATAACCTGGGATTTTTCTTGGCATGAAGTGATATTTTCATCTCATATTCGCGTTTCTGTTTTCTGATTTTCCTTTCGCACTCTCTTGACATTGATGTAATTAGTATGATCCTGTGAATTATGTGACAGTTTATATTTCTTATAAAGTTTTCTTTTTTCGGCGATGATTTTTTGTAGGTAATTATTCATCCACAACGGTTTTTGATTATCAGTCCTTCGTGGCTTGAGTGGAATGAATTTATTTACACTCGCTGTGATTTGTGCATTAAAACGATTATACATTTCTTGAACGCTGACGTTGTTGAGCAAATGATTCCAATTTACTGTGCAAATGATTCCAAGGAGGAGGAGGAGAGATGCAAAAAAATATAATGTCTCTTTGCTTCCATTTTTCTGCATTGAGAGGGAAGGAAGAGGAGGAGGAGGAGGAGCAAAAAAAATAATCAAAATATGACCTGTCATTTGTATCCACGTTTTTCTTCTATTTTTTTTCTTTTTTTCTTTATTTTTTTCTTATTTTATTTTATTCTCTTCTTTTTTCGTTATTCATCTTTTCATCTTTTCTTATTCCTCCTTTTATCATTCATCTTTTCATCTTTTCTTATTCCTCCTTTTATCATTCATCTTTTCATTTCTTATTCTTTATTCCAATTCTTTCATCCATCTCTTCTTTTGCTCAACTTCTTCTTTCATCCACTTCTCCTTTCAACCACTTCTTCCTTTTATTATTATTCATATTTTCATCTTTTAGTCTTTCATCCATTCTTTTCTTTTATCTATCTCTTCTTTTGCTGCACTTCTTCTTTCCTCCACTTCTCCATTCGTCCACTTCCTTCCTTCTTTCATCCACTTCTGTCATCCACCTTTCTTTTTTTCTCCTTCAGTTTTCCTTTCATCCATTTTTCATTCATTCACTTCTTTCATCCACCTCTTTCATTCACTTCTTTCATCCACTTTCTTCATCCACTTCTTTCTTCCTTTTCATGTTTGTCTAGCGAGAAGAAACGTTAACCAAGTATATAATGAGAGAGAGAGAGAGAGAGAGAGAGAGAGAGAGAGAGAGAGAGAGGACAAAAGGAGACTTACTCGTCCAAACTAACTTACTTTATTAAACTTTTTTTGGCACTACGAATAGCACTTGAGGAGGAGGAGGAGGAGGAGGAGAAGGAGGAGGAGAAGGAAGAGGAGGAGGAGGAGAAGGAGGAGGAGAAGGAGGAGGAGGAGGAGGGTTTAGGTCAGCTTTAACAAGTGGACAAGGAGGAAAAGATAAAGATAAAGAAATAAGAGAGAGAGAGAGAGAGAGAGAGAGAGAGAGAGAGAGAGAGAGCAAATCCTTACACACTATCTCCTTTGCTTTCCTTCAGCTGTTCCTTCTCACGATTCCTCCTACTGACCTCTTCCCTCCTCCTCCTCCTCCTCCTCCTCTCCTCCTCCTCCTCCTCCTCTTCCCTTCTCTCTGGTGTCTTGGAAAAATGGAAGAAAGGAAGTAAGTAAACAGGTCTTTCTTCCATTAAGAGAGAGAGAGAGAGAGAGAGAGAGAGAGAGAGAGAGAGAGAGCAGACAGACAGACAGACAGACATAACACTATCATTAATCTCTATATATTATCTATTCACGTATTTTCTCATTTAATTTTAATCACCTAATCTGATTTACCTGATAATATAATTTTCACTAATGAGACGCGGTGGCAGAGTGGCTTAAAGCATCGACCTTGGAACCAATGAGCCAAGGGGAGCCAGTTCGAGCCCCTCTGCCTCTACGTATTCTTAGATGCTTTCGCCTTTCACAACAGATATTTCCAAAGGCCACAAGGGAGATTAGTCGGATTCTCATGAGTGTTTT
Source organism: Eriocheir sinensis (assembly GCF_024679095.1). Taxonomy (NCBI): domain Eukaryota; kingdom Metazoa; phylum Arthropoda; class Malacostraca; order Decapoda; family Varunidae; genus Eriocheir; species Eriocheir sinensis. Next base: position 12,615,651 of record NC_066526.1, read on the forward strand.
TTTTACGTTCATGGTGCAGAAGTCTTGTCAAACTACCACTAGGCTCAAAAAAATATCCGTGGAAATACTAACACAATTACCTCTACGAAAACCTTATCAAAAGTGAATGTAAAAGCCCCCAGAAATGTTTGAGAATATGTGCCATTTTCTCTCATCTTTACGTTCATGGTGCAGAAGCCTTGTCAAACTATCATTAGGCTCATAAAACTACCCATGGAAATACTAACACCACAACCTCTACGAAAGCCTTATCAAATGTGGGTGTTTAGTCCTCTCAAATACGGGCCTTTTATTCTCTTTTTCTCACGTTCATGGTGCAGAAGCCTTGTCAAACTATCATTAGGCTCATAAAACTACCCATGGAAATACTAACACCACAACCTCTACGAAAGCCTTATCAAATGTGGGTGTTTAGTCCTCTCAAATACGGGCCTTTTATTCTCTCTTTCTCACGTTCATGGTGCAGAAGCCTTGTCAAACTATCACTAGGCTCATAAAAAACTACCCATGGAAATACTAACACCACAACCTCTACGAAAGCCTTATCAAATGTGAGTGTTTAGTCCCCTCGAGTACGGGTCTTAAACTCCTAACCAGAACCTCTAGAAAGCGTTAACTTCGTATTTGTATTCTAGAGAGACTATAACAACGACGCAGAGGTAGTGTGTGTGTGTGTGTGTGTTTCCTCCTGTACAGAGCGATAGAGGATAGGACTGAAGGCGGCGTTAGGTTATCCAATTCCCTATTCTTTATTTATATGTATCATTGATTTCTACCTCATTCCCGTGGTGTGTGTGTGTGTGTGTGTGTGTGTGTGTGTGTGTGTGTGTGTGTGTTTGTGTGTAGGCTGAAAATTCATCCCCTTCCTTCGTCCATTGCCCATCGATTATTCATTCCTGTGTGTTGACCGTGCATGGATTGAGTGGAGGGGTGGGGGGAGGGGGCAGGGGTGGGGGGCGTTGTGTGTATGGGAAGGGGGGGAGGTTGTGTGTGTATGGTGGGTTGGGAGGAAGGGTTTTGTGGGGAGGAGGGGGGGGGGGGGGCTTGGGTATATGTGTGTGTGTGTGTGTGTGTGTGTGTGTATGTGTGTGTGTGTGTGTGTGTGTGTGTGTGTGTGTGTGTGTGTGTGTGCTTTAATTGTTATTGCTGCTCTTCTAATTATCCTTTCTCCTCCTCTTCCTCATCATCCTCTTCCTCCTCCTCTTCCTCTTCTTCCTCCTTCTCCTCTCCCTAAAAAACAAGAAAAAATGAAAAAACAAAACAAAGAAGTGATAAAATCCGATAATTCAGGCAACCAGTCACTTCATCAGTCAGTCAGTCACCTCATCAGTCAGTCAATTACCCAGTCATCCAATTCTTTTCTTCTCTACTTCTCCTTCCATCCACTTCTTTCTGTCTCTTCCTTCATCCATTTTTTCTTTCATCCATTTCTCCTTTCATCCATTCTCCATTCATCCACTTCTTTCTTTCCTTCTTTCATCAGTTAGTCAGTCAGTCAATCAATCAGTCATGCATTCATTCATTCATTCATTCAATCAGTCAGTCAGTCAGTTAGTCAAATCAATTAGTCTCAGTTACATCAATCAGTCAGTCAGTCAGTCAGTCAATCACTCAGTCACTCAGTCAAATCAATCAGTCTCAGTCACATCAGCTAGTCAGTCAGTCAATCAGTCAGTCAGCCTCTTGCTTAACCCACTAATAATAGGGTGCTTCCGTGTTCCTCCGGGTCTCGTGAATAATACATCTCTCTCTCACTCTCCCACTCACTCCATGCCATTCCATCATTCCACTTCCTTGTTCCACCTATCACGAACATTCCTCTTTCACTATCTTCTCTCATTCCTCCCTCACCCAACCTCTTTATTTCATCATTCCAGGCATAGATATTTTTCTACAGTCACCTCCTAAGATCGATCTGAGGGCACCGTTTAGCGTTCTAGTATTACCTCAAGATAATAACCGATAAACTTTTAACGAAGAATATTGTAAGGTAAAGAAGAAAGCAAAGACTCATGTAGCCAAAGAGAAAGAAGATGCATTAATATTTTCACCGACTTTGAGGTTCGTTGAAAGAATGTTAAGAAAATAGAGAAACGAGCACAAAGGAAACTTCAATATTTATCCAAGGGCGAAACTTTGAGCAAGGAATATTGTTAGACGAAAGAGGAAGAATTATGTATGTGTGTATATATGTATGCTTGAGTCTGTATGTGTGTATGTGTTATTCATGTGTTACGAGGAATATGAATACGATGGACGAAGAAAAGTTAAAAAAAAGTTAATATTGTTACAGAGAGGAAAGATTTAGAAGTTTAAAGAAATGTATATATGTATGTATGTATGTTTTATATTATTCATGTGTTTCGAGGAATCTGAATACGATGCACGAAGGAAAGTTGAAAAATAGTTGATATCGTTACAGAAAGAAAAGATTTAGAGGATTTATTTAACTCAATGCAGGGAAGAAAAATACTGTAGAAATATGATGTTGAGCGAAAAGAAAGGAATCGAGGACAAGCTAAAAAAAAAAAAGAAGGGAAAGCATTACAAAAAGAAAACATTTAGAGATTTATATAACTCAACATAGGAAAAATAAAAGTGTAAATAGATAATACGTTAAAAGAAAAAAAACATACGTAGAAATTATAGGAAAACAGAGAGTTCTTGAAAAAGGAAAGAACAGAAATATGGAGATACAGAAAACTAATAACAAGAATAACAGAAATAATCCAGAGTCTCGGTGTAGAAAGGAAAGTCGATACTGAGAGAATAATAAAGAAAAGAGAAAAAGAAAATACGAAATTGCTTATGGGAAATACCTAACAATAAACAATGAAAAAAATAATCATAAAAAAACGAAAAATGACATACGAAATTACTGAAGAAAACTAACCCCCAAAAATAAACATAAAAAGTAAGTAAGTAAAGTTTAGGAAAAAGTAAAGTAAGTGAAGTAAGTAAAGTTTAGAGATAATAAAATTAAAAAAAAGAAAAATTACACATAAAATCGCTAAATGGGAAAATATAAAAAAAAAACAAATAATGAAAAAATAATAATAAAAAATCGAAAAATTACTTACGATTTTACTGATGAAAACCTACTACAAAAAACAGCAACATTAAAAGTAAGTCAGTAAGTAAAGTCTCATACACTACAGATACGCATGGCCTCGGTGCCCATCTCCGTCCCATTCTCCTTGGTCCAATAATAGGAAAAGGAGAAAGAGAAGGAAAAGTAGGAGAATGGGAGGAGGAAGATGAAGAAGGGAAAAAGAAAGAGGAGGAGGAGAAGGAGAAGGAGGAGGAGAACAAGAAGAAAAGAAAAGAAGGAAGAAGAGAGGAAGGGGAAGGGAAAGAGAAAGAGGAAAAGAAAGGAAAAGAGGAAAAGGAAGAGGAGAGGGACAAATGAAAGAGGAGGAGGAGAGGAGGGAGAGGAGGAGATGAATTGGTCCTATGATTGGAGGGAAGATTTTTCGATTGGCGGAGGTTTTCAATTAGATAAAGAAGAAAGGAAGGATATTGAAGGGCGGGAAGGAAAGGTGTATTATAGCGTCCTACCTGTCTCCCTTTTCTTACTCTTCCTTCCTTCCTTCCTTCTTTTCTTCCTTCCTCTCTTTTTTTCCTTCCTTCTTTCCTTCCTTCCTTCCTTCCTTCTTTTCTTCCTTCCTCTCTTTTTTTCCTTCCTTCTTCCTTCCTTCCTTCCTTCACTCATTCGTTTCTTGGTTTCCTTCTTCCCTATTATTTTCCTTTTTATCTTTCCTTTCAATTTATTCTCCTCCTGTACTTCCTTCTTTCCTTCCTTCCTTCCTTCACTCATTCGTTTCTTGGTTTCCTTCTTCCTTTTTATTTTCCTTTTTTTCTTTCCCATCAATTTTTTTTCTCTTCCTGTCCTTCCTTCCTTCCTTCCTTCTTTTCTTTCTTTCCTGTTTTCTTTCTTCCTTCCTACCGTTATTGCTCTTGTTCTGCCTTCCTTCCTTCCTTCCTTCCTTCCTTCTTTCCTTCCTTCCTTCTGTCCTCCCGGTCTTTCTTATATTCTTTCTCCTTCCTTCCTTCCTTCCTTCTTTCCATATTTCCTTCCTTTCATTTCTATTCTCATTACGTTTATTCCTATTTTTAGAGAGAGAGAGAGAGAGATACCAAACAAGGCTAGGCAAAAAAAAAGTTGGAATTTCTTTCATTACCTCCTTTATTCCTCCTCCTCCTCCTCCTCCTCCTCCTTCTCTTTATCTACTCCCCTTTACTCTTTGTCAATATTCAATTAATATATGAAAAGAGATACAAAAAAAAAACGAAAATAAAAAGAAGCATGTCAAAGGGATTCAATTAGCAGGT